>NW_006408597.1:13520633-13522219 GCF_000296735.1 Chrysochloris asiatica
AAGGCAGAACCAGTGAGCTGGAAGACAAATCTCTAAATACCCCTAAGATAGAAGAGGAAACAGAAAAAAAGGATAAAGAAATATGAAGAAGGTCTAAGATTAATTAGGACAACATGAAGAGGAATAACTTAAGAATTATCGGCATTCCAAACAAGAAGAATCACATAAGTCCACATAGGAAATATTTGAAGAACTGCTGGAAGAAAATTTCTCTAACATCCTGAAAAGTGAAAAGATAAATATTCAAGAAGCTCAACGAACTCCAGGAAGGATGGACACTAAAAGAAAATCACTGAGACATATCATAATCAAGCTCTCCAAAATCAAATATAAGGAGACACTCCTGAAAGCAGCTAAGGAAAACAGAAGTTTCATAAACAAAGGCAAGCAAGTCAGATTAAGCTCCATCTCTCAGCAGAAACCATGCAAGCAAGAAGGCAATGGGGAGACATATATAAAACCCTGAAAGAAAAACATTGCCAACCAAGAATCCTTTATTCAGCAAAGCTATCAATCAAATATGATGGTGCAATCAAAACATTCCAGGATAAACAGAAGCTAAGGGATTTTGCCTAAGCCAACCCTGTGCTACAAAACATGCTGAGAACCAACAAGAACAGATAACAAAAAGAGATTGACATACGTGGCAGCACCTCCCAGAACTAAGTCAACAGAAGGAACAGTTAAGAACAAAACAAAACTATAAGAAAAAACTCAGAGAATTTGGGATGTCAGTCTATGAGCAACACAAGAACAATGTAAATGAAGGTAAACACATAGAAACAGAGATACAGATGGTGAGAAGTTCAGGTCAATTACAGGAAAAAATAGACTACACTAAATGGAGAGAACAGTTAATGCACTATAGGCATCCTCAAAGAAAATTAAGACTTCACAACATACCAAGAAAATAAAAATCCAAGAAGAATATGGAAACATTAAAACTATGTGGAAACTCACAAGAAAGAACACAAAAAACATGATCTCAATAAGGGAAGACACACAGTATAAAGAAAGAAACAACACCACAAAAAACAAACATAATGGCAGAAATTAATCAATACCTAGAGAAAATTACACGGAACGTAAATGGATTAAATGAACCTGTTAAGAGATGGAGGGTAGCAGAATGGATAAGAAAACAAGATCTTTCAATATGCTGTTTGCAAGAGACACAACTCATACACAGAGACAAAAGCAGATTAAAAGTAAAAGGATGGAAAAAAATATATCAAGCTAATGGCAATCAAAAACTAACAAGGGTGGTGGTACTACTCTCTGAAAAATTAAACTTTAAGGCAAAAAACAGCATAATAGAAAAAGATGGACATAATCTCATGATTAAAGAGACAATTGAACAAGACGACATAAACATAATAAATATCTATGCTCCCAATGAAAGAGTTCCAAAATATATAAAACAAACTCTAATAGATTTGAAGAAATAAATAGATGAATCTACAATAATAGTGGGTGATTTAATACACCACTTTCAAAAATGGATAGAACAACCAGAAAGAAAATTGACAAAGACACAGAAGAACTAAACAACACAATCAGCCAACTGGACCTCATAGATGTGTACA
>NW_006408597.1:13525484-13528676 GCF_000296735.1 Chrysochloris asiatica
TTCTTAAGCAGTACTTTGCTTTTCCTTATTGTCTTTCTTTTCCATAAAAAGTTTGTGATTGCTTTTTCCATCTCTTTCTTCTGCCCCTCCCCACTTTTTTTTTCTTTTTCCCCATTGTTTTATTTTCTGTTTTGTTTTTTGCGTTGTTGTTTTGCTTTGTTTTTCTCTCATTATAACTTTTGTTTTTTATTTTGCTTTTGGTTTTGTTTTCTACCTGACTGGTGTTGCTTGGCTGCCACATAGCCTCCCTTCTGCTATCGGATAACTCTGCTTTTGTTTTTGATTTTGACATTGGTTTTGTTTTCTACCCAACTGGTGTTGTTTGGATGTCACATAGCCTCCCTTCTGCTATTGGAGGACTCTTTGTCCCCCTACATTACACAAAAAGTGTCAGCAACTGCTGCCAAATAGCCAAGCTGCAATAACACTTTATAAAACACCAAAACCCAGGCAAGAACCAATACCAGCTGCCATAAACCAGGGAAACAGGCAACACCTGTAAAAGCTACTCTGAGTTAAGCAATAAGAAGAGTGAAAAGGGAAGACCACATCCTGATCACATCTTCCTGGAGGCAATCAGAAAACATAAAAAAAATTATCAAAATACATATTTAATTAATTACTAGGGCCACAGATAAACATTAAACATGTCCAAGAAGCAAAAGCAGATGACCATATCAGCACATGTCCAGAAAAAAGATAAAATATCTGAGACAAATGAACCAAAAGTAGACCTTCTTTCCATGCTGTAAGGAGGGCAGGCCTTGGAAATACCTGAGAGAGAATTCAGAAAAATGATTATAAAATGTTTCAAAACATTTCAACACCAATCAGGTAGAAAACAAAACCAAAAGCAAAATAAAAAACAAAAGTTATAATGAGAGAAAAACAATGCAAAAAACAAAGCAGAAAATAAAACAATGGGGAAAAAGAAAAAAAGGGGGGGAGGGCAGAAGAAAGAGAGGAAAAAAGTGTAGCTTAATTTAGTAAGTCTTTAATGTTCTACTTCTCTTTCAGTCCCTTCTGAGCTCTTCTCTTTGTTTATATGCTGTGGAGTCGATCATGACCCACAGCGACCCAGAATAGGGTTTCCAAGGAGCAGCTGGTGGGCTCGAACCACAGTCCTTGCAGTTCAAAAGGCTTTGCAGTCAGCCTCAGCAGGACTAGTTTGTTATTGGTGGTAAACAACTACTCAAGGGTGTCTCAATTTGGGCTGGCCTGTGCTCTTGAATAAGGCAGGCTCTAATCACACACACACACAAAAAAAAGTGGCGGAAGGGGCAGGCGAAAGAGAGGAAAAAAGCGTAGCTTAATGTAAGTAAGTCTTTAATGTTCTACCTCTCTTTCAGTCCCTTCTGAGCTCTTCTCCTTGTTGGTATGCTTTGGAGTCGATTGTGACCCACTGTGACCCAGTATAGGGTTTCTAAGGAGCAGCTGGTGGGCTCGAATCACATTCCTTATTGTTCAAAAGGCTTTGCAGTGTGGCGCATTAACTCACAGATCCACAGCCGGACTGCTTTGTTATTGGTGGTAAATAGCTAGTTAAGGGCGTCTCAGCTTGGGCTGTCCTGCACCTTGATGGGTGGGCCTGAGGCTCGGAGGCTGGGCAGAGGGCTGGCTAGGCCAAAGAAGTGGAGGGCAGGGGTAGTGGCTGCAGGCAGATGGTGCGGCTGTGTCTGATGATGTCTACAATGCCTCTCTCTGTCTCCCTGTACTGTGAGCACCCCAATTTGCCCTATATCCACGCCGACAATGCCCTACATTGCAATGAGGCAACCCCTGGGATGGACCATGCTAGTTCCTGTGGCCCCGCTAGCTCTTCGGGAGCATCTGCCCTCTGAATGGGTCTGCTCAAGCCCTGATCTCCACGCTCTGCAATGGGCGGGGTGGAAACCGAGTGCAGGCAGGTGGAAGCTCTAAATGCTTGTAACTCCTCAGCAGTTTGATTTTTTTAAAAAAAGAAGCTCATAATGTTAAAGCCTAATGTTTTATGTTTGCCCAAATGCTGTCTGTCTACCAGGCGGGAGCCTCCCCGGTGCGATACCACCCCGTATTCTCCAGAGCCCGCGTACTTGTGCTGCCCAGTCAGGGAAGTGCTGGAAGTCCTCTATTAATCTTTTTATAAAGAAACTCATGTGATCAATTAAGGGAGGTGGTCATAGTTGGGTAGTTTGTGGGGTTTTTTTGTATTTTAAGCTTCAAATTGAGTTCTGGATAGTGTTAATCTTAGGTTATTGTCTACTGTTTGTTCTCAGTCCAAAGAACACACTTAAGTATTTTTTGTAAAGTTGGTCTGGTCATTACAAATTCCTTTAATTTTTGTTCATTAGGAAATGTACTAATTTTGCCATCATATGCATGTGTGTGTGTGTGTGTGTGTGCTGTTGTTGTTGTTGTTGAGGGACAGCTTTGCTGTGTATATGATTTTTGGTTTGTGTAATCGTTAGTGTTCTGTGTCAATTTGAGTAGGCCAGGATTTCCAGGGGCTTGGCAGTTGAGATGTGCTTATTCCCATTGTGATGAAACCTAATACTGGTATAGTTAATGCTATGGAGTGGCTATGAGTAGTCAATCATTAAAGGGATGCTTCCTGGGGGATGTAGACTCCTCCCAATATAATGGACATGAGGGATGAACTATTTTCTCTCTTCCATTGGGGACCTGGGACTTTACAAGTGTAAATCATTTCCTCTCTCTCTTGCCTCAACCCCCAACTTACATTGTAGTGGTTACGAGTTGGGCTGCTAACCTCAAGGTCAGCAGTTTGAAACGACTAGCCATTTTTCAGGAGAAAAATGAGGTTTTCTGCTCCTGGGTCACTGAGTCAGAACCTACTCCACGGAACACCACTACTACCTCTATATATGAATATATGGAATCCTGGTGTGGCACTGTGGGGTAATGCATCAGACTACAAAGTTGTTTGAACTGCAAGGTCAGTGGTTTAAGCCCACCAGCTGTTTCCAGGAAACCCTACACAAGGTCACTATGGGTCAGAATCGACTCAACAGCACTTAACAACAACATATATTCATATATTCAGCAGTTCATATATTCAGAAGTTGGAAACTACCAGCCGCTCCACAGGAAAAAAATGAGGCATTCTGCTCCTGTAAAGATTTACAGCCTTGGAAAGCCTGTGCAGGGTCGCTATGGGTTGGAACTGACTTGACAGCACTTAACAACAACAAC
>NW_006408597.1:13528776-13537123 GCF_000296735.1 Chrysochloris asiatica
ATATATATATATACACACACACACACACACACACATATCAGGAACTCTGGTAGTATGACTATTTATAGCCTCAGAAACCCTGTACAGGTTGCTATGAGTCAGATCAGACTCCACGGTACTTAACAACAACAACAACATATATAGATACACACACGCATACATACATATATATATATATATAGTGCTCTAGAACACCTGGTGTAAGAAATGTGGTGGTGTTGGTAGTGTGCTCTGGAGTTGGTTCCGATTCATAGTGACCTTTACAGAGTTTCCAAGGCTATAAATATTCACAGGAGCAGAAAGCCCCATCTTTCTCCCATGGAATGGCTGGCAGTTTCAAACTGCTGACCTTGAGGTTAGCAGCCCAACTCATATCCACTACACTACCAGAGCTCTGAGAAAAGTGAGGTTCTAGAGAAACAAAATCTTAAGGATGAGTTTTCTAAATTGGTTCTCAGGTCTGACTAATTTTAAAGGCACTGACATAGAATGAAGGCATGCCTGATCTCCACTTCATGGGAATCAACCTTAGGCTGATTTTTAGTTTAGTCCTCTTTCCCTCTTGTGGAGTCAGAAGAAGTCAGACATGGTCCCCATTTAGTTTAAGCAGTTGACACTGTGAGCAGGATTCATTGCAATGGCTCCAAACATGAAATGATGAGGTTTTGTAATAAAAAGAATGAAAGGGCAAGGGATAAAATATTTTAGCTGAGGTGAGAGCCCCAGCTTCTGGGGTTGCCTGAAGCCAATTTCAAGCTGATTAAAAAGAATAGCTGATCATGAGGCAAGAGCCTACTGGACTCCATGCTACCAGAAGCCCAAGGTCAGGTACATATGAATGGGGTTAGGCTTAGGGAGAATAAAAGATTGAACTTGAGTTTTTTTTTTTTTTTTTAAGTTTAGGTGTTTGACTGCCTTATGGATATTGGTTTCTCCTGCCTGTTATTGTAAAATAGACATAAATGTGTGATAGAAATGAATATTGGGTGCAATGATTATAGAAAGTTTGTAAGCTTGCCTTCAACCTATACTTGATTGGATTTGCTAAAAGGGGAGTTGAAGTTTGTCTGGAAAAACAGGCTTTTTTCTTTAAAACTTGGTAGAATAGGGACTTTAGGTGAAAGCATGAACCCCCACCTAGAACCTTCAGAGTTGGAACATTTGCATTTGAAAAGACGTGCAGACCATTCCAGAACTGCTGGAAGAAAAGGAGATTCATGCTTGAAAGAAAGCAGAGAAAACAGGAGGACAGTTTGGCATTTTGAGTTTTGGATATCAAGGCAAGGAAAGTTGGCCCATCAGAGAAAATCCCTTCTAGGACTGAAAGTTAAAGGGAACCAGCAATCCATATGCTCGCTGGTGACCACCGGAGTCTACATGTGAGCAGAATTGAGAAAATGTAGCCATGAAGACCTGAGCTGAGTTTGGACATTTTCTATTGATACTGTTGACTTTGAGTTAAGAAGAGAGGAGAGATTGGCTGGTCAGAAATGTAAACTCCTGAGCCTACAGGCACTGACCTAGCTAATGTGGGCTAGAGCTGAGAGTGAAGGGGCCAGGTGGTTTGAAGCACAGGGAGGTACACATGAAGTCCTAAACTTGTAGCTGGTACCCATTTGACCTGGTTTGGATGGTTAGGGCTGTGTTATGACCAGAACCGAACCAGATGAAGATAAAGATGTTTGATACTGTCAGCAAGTGTAAATTACTACAAGTTGATTAACTGGATTTTTGCTTATGGATGCAGTTGCTCAAAAATCCAACTGCAATGGAAGATTCATCAGATCAAGGAACATGCTTGTCTCTTCAGAGTATTGGATTAATAGGGACGGGCAGATTAGACACTGGCTATCAAATATGGGGGTTTATAAAGGGAGTCCTCATGTGGCATTGCAGGTTAATGTGTTGGACTTCAAAGTTGATTTGAACCACAAGGTCAGCAGTTCAAGTTCACCAGACACTCCTAGGAAACCCTATACAGGGTCACTATGGATCAGAACCAACTTGACAGTACTTAACAACTATAAAGGCATGTGGATTTCTAGTGTGGCACTGTGAACCAGTACTGGACTGTGAAGCACAAGGTAGGCAGTCCAAACCCACCTCAGAAATCCTATACAGGGTTGCTATGAGACAGAACTGACTTGATGGCACTTAACAACAACAATAGCAACATAAAGGCTTTAAGTGGTTGTCTTACAAGTTTTCATAGGTTCACTTAGTTTTAGAATGAGGGGACAAAAGAGAATTCACACTGACCGTTTTCTTGTTTTCCAGTTGGGTCTTGTGAGAAATAACCATTCAGATGGTCCATCATCAGGAGTGAGGGGAGTCCAGGAAATTGCTAATTAAAATTGTTGGTAAATGTAGCAATAGGAGCTTATGGGGGAGGGGGAAGAAACCTGTTCAATGACTAAGATCTTTAAGAAAGCTACCGTCAAGGGAAAGTAGGCAAAGAAATTGTTAACCCCATAGTACTTAATCAGTGAGGAACCAGAGGAGGGATTTTCTCAGGCTAGGAGGATAAAATTCTTTGTGAAATGTCCACGGGGTGCATATAACAATGTCTTCTGGGTTTGACATCCAGTTTTGCAAAATTGGATTAAAAAGCCTCACTCTTGCTAAAATGAGTACAGATTGGATTTCTTGTGTTTGTTGGTAAGCACTCGTGACAACTCATTGGTGACCTCATATGGGATAAGGCAGCCTGCTCCAGTTTTCTTTCCAGAGACCCATTGGGGTAAAGCCCTAATCAGGAGTTTATACTGACCCATTAGTATCCAAGAGAGACCGAAGCAACATCTGGAGTATCAGCAACGTTTCTCACAGTCTGGTGAAGGGGAATTGAGGGTGATGCTGTTTGAATTTTATGATGTCAATTATGAATAATAGTTAGGAAGCTCACAATTGTGATTGCCAAACTGTAATTGTAGAAGATGTGCAACTAAAAAGGGGGCATAGTTAATCTTACATTTCAAGATCAGACAATCCCAGAACCAACAAGAAGGAAGAGCATGAGTGAAGCATGGGATCCCTGCTTGGAAAAGCAGTGACAACAAAAACCTCAGCAGAGGTGGTGGCATGGAGAGACAGAGCAGCTAGAGACTCCAAGCTGATGGTTTGAGTAAGGCTGTGTGCTTATGGGTAGGAGCCTGGTTTGCAGAATGTGCCCTTGGACATTTAAATGAATATATATTTTTTGTTTTACTTTATATGTGTGCCTCAAATACTTTTGCTTTGTTCATTTGTGACAAAAAATATGTAATTTGGGCCAGTGTGTTTTTGGTTGTACATATTTTAGTTATATCATGTTAGGTGTAAGTATGAGAGATTTTGCACATTGTTTCTAAGTTTCAAGTTGACAAGGGTAGATTGTAGTGGTTAGGGTTCTGTGTTAACTTGACTAAATCAGGATTTCAAGAGGTTTAGCAATTGAGATGTGCTTATTCCCAAGGTGATGAAACCTCATGTAGTCATAGTTTACTATGATGAGTGGCTATGAGAAGCAAATCAATTAAAGGGATGTTTCTTTGTGGGTATGGTATACTCCCAGTACAATGGACAGGGACTCTTCCTCTCTCTTCCACTGAGAACCTGAGACTACAATTTTAAGTCATTTCCTTGATAATATGTTTCTGTCTCTCTATACACATACACACATATATATCTATGTTTCACTGTTTTTTCTCCTCTAAAAAACCTGTCCTAAGACAGTTTTTTTTTTTTCTTTCAGTGTTTTGTATATATCATCCCACTGCCTTCTTACCTGTATGGTTTCTGCTGAGAAATCAGAGATTAATCTTATTAGTTGTAACTTTCTAGGTAACTTTCCATTTATCACAAGCTGCTCTCAGGATTGTTTCCTTGTCTTTGATTTTGGAAAGTTTGGTTATTGTATATCTTAGTAATTTTCTTTGGAGGGGTCTACCCTGTTTGGTGTTAGTTCAGCTTCTTGTAGTTTTTCATGATGTTAGGGAAGTTTCTGTCAAGCAACTCTTCAACAATTTTATCTGTGCTTTTTATTCTCTTTTCTTGTTCTGGGATTCCAATCATCCATAAGTTGTTTCTCTTCATAAGTTGTTCCTCTTCATGGTTTTCCACATAACTCAAGCTTTCTTTGGATTTTTCTTTTCTTTTCTGATTGTTCTAGCATGCTAGTGTTGAGAGATTTATCTTCAAGCTCAATAATTTGGGCTTTCATTGCTTCAAATCTACTCCTTTGCTGTTTCAATGTATTGTCCATTTCTGAAATCTTAATCTTTTGAATTTCTAATTTGAGGTTTTTTATTGTTTCAAAAGATGCATTTATTTTGTCTGTATGGTCTTGTAATTTTTTCCTGAATTCTTGTAAGGTTTTTTTTCTGTGTTTTCCTTGATCTTTCTGCCAGTCCTTTGAAGATACCTAAATACATTTTGAATACTTTTTCAGTTAGTTCCAACACCTCTTCTTCCTCAGAAATGTTTTCTGGCTCTGCATTTGTGCATATTTGAGCCATTCTCTTTTGTTAATTCATGTGAGATAGAAATGTCTGTTGTCTGTGGGACATTGTGGGGTTGTTATATTTATAGTTAATGATGTGTACTGATGTGTTCTTTGGATCTCACCAATTACCTTCTGTGTGACTTTGCTCTGCCAGGCCTTCTTCTGTTTCCAAAGCTGCTTACAAATGTCATGCTATCTAGCCATTCACAAGTCAGTCGTCCTCTCTCACTGTCCCTGCTAGCTTCTCCTCCCAGCAAGCATTCAGTCCAATTATCTAACCTTTCCTCTGAAATTCAGGGTTCCAAAATTTTCATCTGTCTGTTCCATTTGGTCTCATATCTTTGTTGTAGTGGGTTCCACATAATACATCTGCCTAGTCCTCCATCTTTTCAGAAGTGCTGTCATTTGATTTATATCAGTCATATTCTGACTACAGTTTCCATGATTGATTGTGTATCCAAACAAAATGAAATTTTGACAACTTCAATCTTTTCTCCATTTATGCCAATGTTATTTATTGATCCAGCTGTGAGGATTTTTATGTTCTTTATATTGAGGTACAATCTATACTGAAGGTTTTGGTCTTTGAACATCATCCATAAGTATTTTAAATCCCCTTTGCTTTCACCATGCAAGGTTATATCATATGTATATCACAGTTGTTAATGGGGCTTCCTCTAATCCTGATGCCATGCTTTTCTTCATATAATCCAGATTCTTGGATTATTTGTTCAGCATACAGATTTAATAAGTATGATGAGCAAATACAACCAGGGTGTACAATTTTACTGATTTTAAACCATTCAGTGTTCTTTTATTCTGGTCAAGTGACTTCCTCTAAGTCTATGTTCAGGCTCTTCATGAACATAATTAACTGTTTCAGAATACTCATTCTCCACAAGGTTGTCTATAGCTTGTCATGATCCACACAGTCAAAAGCCTTTGCATAGTCAGTAAAGCACAGGTAAACATCTTTCTAATATTATCTGCTTTCAACCAAGACCCATCTATGTAAGCAAATGATAACCATGGTTCTATTTCCTCTTCTGAATATGGCTTGAATTTTTGGAAGTTCCTTGTTGATGTATGATTACAGCCATTTTTTAAATTATCTTAAACAAAATTTTACTTACATGTGATATTAGTGATATTGTTTGATGAGTTCTACATTCCATTGGATCACTTCTATTTGAAATACACACAACTATGGATCTCTTCCAATCTATTGGCCAGGTAGCAATCTTTCGAATTTCTTGGAATAAATGAATGAGTGCCTCCAATCCTGCATAAGTTTGTTGAAAGATTACGATTTGTATTCTGCCAATTCCTGGATCCTTGTTTTTCACCAATGCCTTTGATGCAGGTTGGATTTCTTCCTTCAGTACTATCGGTCTTAATCATATGCTACCTCATGAAATGTTTGAACCTTGAATATTTCTTTTAGGTATAGTAACTCTGTGTATTTCTTCATCTTCTTTTGATGCTTTCTGCATTATTCAATGATTTTGTCCATGGAATCCTTCAATATATCAAATTAAGGATTGACTTATTTTTGTTCAGTTTTTTAAGCCTGAGAAAGTCTTCCCTTTGGTTTTCTAACTGCAGGTATTTGCACATTTTATTGTAATACTTGACTTTGTCTTCTTCAGCTAATCTTTGACGCTTCTGTTCAGCTTTTTTACTTCCTCCATTATTCTACTCACTTTAGCATCTCTAACATGGAGATCAAGTTTCAGAGTATCTTCTGAAATTCATTTTGGCCTTTTATTTCTTTCCTGTCTTTTCAATTACCTTTTGCTTTTTTCCTGTATGATGTTCTTGGTGTCATCCCACATTTCTTCTGATCTTTAGTCATTAGTGTATAAAAACCTGCTTTTGATATGGTCTCTAAATTCAAGTGTGGTATGTCCAAGCTCATATTTTGGCTCTAGTGGACTTGTTTTAATTTTCTTATTTCAGCCTGAATATACATATAATCAACTGATTGCCTGTTCTTCAGTTGGCCTCTGGTCTTGTTTTGGCTGATTATGCTGATGACCATCTGGTGAGGTCCATGTATATAATCACTTTTTATAACATTTTAAAAATGGGTTTGTCATTGTGAAAATTACACAAACAAAAGTAGACAAAATAGATGATTGGGACATACTAAAATTTAAAAACTTATGTGCATCAAAAGACTTCACCAAAAGAGTAAAAAGGGACCCCACAGAATGGGAAAAAAACTTTTGCAACAACACATCATACAAGGGACTCATTTCTAAAATATATAGGAAACTACAACACCTCTCCAAGAAAAATACAAATAACCCAATTAAAAATTGGGAACAGGACATGAACAGACACTTCACTAAGGAGGATGTTCAGGCAGCCAACAAACATATGAAGAAATGTTCATGATCACTAGCCATTAAAGAGATGCAAATCAAAACAACAATGAGATATCATCTCACACCAACAATAATAGCAAAGATCAAAAAAGTAGAGGACAATAAATGCTGGTGAGGATATAGAGAGACTGGGAACCCCTACATTACTAGTGGGATTTCAAATAGCCAAACTACTCAGGAAATAAGTATGGCACTTCCTCAGAAAGTTGGAAATAAGAATACCTTATGATTCAGCAATTCCTCTACTTAGTATTTATCAACAAGAAATACGAGCCATAACACAAGTAGATATATGCACACCAAATTTCATAGCAGCACTATTTACAATAGCAAAATGATGGAGACAGCCTAAGTCCCCATCAATGGAAGAATGGATAAATAAACTTTAGAATATAACACAATGGACTATTATGCTACCTTGAAGAATAACAAGGAAGCTGCAAGCCACCGCATAACATGGATGAATCTTGAGGACATAATGCTGAGTGAAACTAATCAGTCATTAAAGGAGAAATACTGCATAGGACCATTATTGTAAAAGCTTAAGAAAAAGTACCCATACTAAAAGGGAAAAAAAAATTCTTTGTTGGTTATCACGGTGTAGGGGGTGGGGTGAGATGAGGGAGGGGAAGGTGGAACACAAGGTAGGGAATAGACACAGGATAGTTTGGGTGCTGGAGGGGAGAGCAATACACAAGAAGGGGGAAGGGAATGGAAGAACAAGGAGGATGGGAGAACATTTAGGCAGGTTTTCATGAGCTAAGTGGGATAGAGGTAAATAGTGATATATGTTCAACCGTGGAACAACAGGGCTCCAGGATACAAGGATTGAGGCATGGTTTGAATGAGTAAAAGAGGGGAAATAATGTTTAAGATGCTTGGCTGTCTTTTGAATCTTGGTTTTCCTTGCTTACTATTGTAAAATAGACACTTGAGGGGAACCAAAAGAAATAGCAAGAAACATCATCATAGAAAGCTTCTAAGTCCATCTTTGGCCTATAACTGATTGGAACACCTAAAATGGGGATAGAATTTGCCCAGTGAAGAAGGCTTCCTGTGGAGCCTTTGCATTTCATAAAACCAAAGGTGGAATCCTGAGCCCCATCCAGAATCTTCTGAGGTGGGAAATTTCCACTTGAAAGGACAAGCAGAGCAGCCTGGAGTAGCTAAAAGAACAGAAGATACTTCTTGAAAGAAAGAGCAGCAAGAAAAATTGAAAAATAATAATGGCAGTATGATTGACTACTAAAAGAACAGCTAAGTTGTTCTCCAGGGAACCAGCAAGCAGTTGGGAACCCTCAGGGCAAACCCCTTCCAAGAATGAGACACAGGATATGGGGAAGTGAGAGAAAAGCAGCAATGAAGCTGCAAGCTAAGCCCTCCTACGTTCAATAGACTCCTGTAAACCCAGGTGGAGACCTGGTTGACCAGCAGTGTGGGAAGACCTGGGGACTCTTGGTCCCAGAGTCAGTGA
>NW_006408597.1:13537798-13541803 GCF_000296735.1 Chrysochloris asiatica
ATGGAGTGGCTGGGGAGTTTGGACCCAGAGAGGGAGAGGGGAGGTGTGCTGATGAATAGGGGACAGGCTTGTAGGGTATACCCTTTGCTTGGTTGATGATGCATGGAGAGGATTGTAACCATGGTAATGAAATGATATACAATAGGATGAAAGTAAAATTAATGTTCTCCCATTTAAACTATAACATAATTCACAATAAAACATTAAAAAAAGAGAGAGAAAAAAGAAAGAAAGAAACCACCCTTCTGAAAAGATAGGAAAAAAACACAAAAAAACAAAGGGCAATGCAAAATTACCACAGCTGGGCCAAATTTGTTTATCAATAGGTAAAAGGTCTAAACAGGGATTGTGGAGCAGTGCAGGCAGACTAAAAAGGAAATGAACCGAAAATTAAATCTTCAGTTACGTCACAATGACCAAAATTGGCATCTTGAAATTTCTCAGGAAGAAGAGTGAAAATGGAAGCCCATCTCCTGATCACATCTACCTGGAGGCAATTAGAAGCATAAAAATTACCAAAATACACACCCATCTAAGAATTAAGGCCACAGAAAGCTTCTGAATATGCCCCCAAAACAGAAATAGATGACCATATCAGCACATGTCCAGAAATGAGATAAAGTAACTGAGGCAACCGAGCTGGAAGTAGGCCTACACTCCATACTGGAAGATGGGCAGGCTTTGGAAATGCCTGAGAAGGGATTCAGAAAAATGACTATAAAATATATCAAAACACTACACAATGGAGTTGAGAAAAATAAGGAAGAATTCAGGAAAGTGCTACAGGAACAATCCAATAAGAAAGATACAGCATTGGAAAAAATTCAAAGCCTACAGAAAGAAGTCCAAATGATTAATAATACAATATCAGAAATGGACAATACACTGAAAGAGCAAAGGAGTAGAACTGAAGAGATAGAAGCTAGAACCAGTGATCTAGAAGATAAATCTTTCAACACTACTAAAATAAAAGAGCAAGCACAAAAAAGGATTTAAAAAATCTGAAGAAGGTCTAAGATTCATGTTGGACAACATGAAGAGGAGTAATTTATGAATTGTTGACATTCCGTAGCAGGAAGAATCACACAAGAGGAGACAGTTGAAGAGCTGCTGGAAGAAAATTTCCCTAACATCCTGAAAAACGAAAAGATAAGCATTCAAGAAGCTCAATGAACCCCAAGAAGGATAGACCCTAAAAGAAAACCACCAAGACATATAATAATCAAGTGCTCCAAAATCAAAGATAAGGACAGAATCCTGAAAGCAGCTAGGGAAAAGAGAAGTATAATGTAGAAAGGCAAGCAAATAAGATTAAGCTCAGATCTCTCAACAGAAACCTTGCAGCCAAGGATTCATATCTAAAACCCTGAAAGAAAAAAACAAAAACAAAAGCTGCCAACCAAGAATCCTCTACTCAGCAACGCTGTCAATCAAATCCGATGGTGTAATCAAAATGTTCCAGGATAAACAGAAGCTAAGGGATTTTGCCAAAGCCAACCCTGCTATGAAAAACATTCTAAATGAAGTTCTGTGGACTGAAAACCAACAAGAACAGACAACAACCAGAGAATGATGTAGGAGGCAGCATCACCCTGAACTCAATCGACAAATGGAAGAGTTAAGAACATAATAAAATTATGACAGATGATCTGGGTGGTCAGTCTATGATCAAAACAACTACAACGTGAAAGAAGGTAAAAACAGAGGAACAGAGATCCAGTATTTCTCCTTTTGTAACTGACTAATTTCACTCAGCATAATGTCCTCAAGGTTCATCCATGTTATGCAGTGGCTTCCAGCTTCCTTGTTGTTCTTCAAGGTAACATAGTATTCCATTGTGTGTATATACCACAGTTTGTTTATCCATTCTTTAATTGATGGGCATTTTGGCTGTCTTCATTTTTTGCTATTGTAAACAGTGCTGCTATGAACATTGGTGTGCATATATCTATTTGTGTTGTAGCTTGTATTTCTTGTGAGTAAATACCAAGCAGAGGAATTGCTGAATCATAAGGTATTTCTATTTCCAACCTTCTGAGTAAATGTATTATTGCTTTCCAGACAGGTTGGACCAATTTGCAATCCCACCAGAAATGCAGGAGCTTTGCAGTCTCTCCACATCCTCACCAGCCTAGGACCATTATTGTAAAAGACTAACAAAAAGAACCCACCCAAAAGGGGGAAACAAAAAATAAATAAAACTATATATGAAATTGCTGATTATTGTGATGTATGGGATGAGAGGAGGAGAGGGAGAGAGCATAAAATAGAGGACAGGGTAGGGAATAGACACAGAAAAGCTTGGGTGCTGGGGGCAGTGGGCAATAAACAAGAAGGTGAGGGATTGAAGAACAAGGCAGATAGGAGAGAGTTAGGCAGGTTCGCATGGGCTAAGTGGGACAGAAGTAAATGATGATGTATACACAATCTTGGAACAACAGGGCTTCCAGATACAGGGATTGAGGCATGGTTTGAAACAGTGAAAGAAGGGAATAATATTAGGATGCTTGGCTCTTTTGAATCTTGGATTCCTTGACTACCATTGTGAAATAGACACTTGAGGGGGGAAGGAATAGCCAGAAACATCACAATAGAAAATATGTACACCTGTCTTCTTCAACCTATAACTGATTGGAATATATTAAAAGGGGCTAGAAATTGCCCAGATCCAAAATGGGGGGGGAGAGGGAGGGAGGGCAGAGGGCAGGGTGGGGGCTGGGTACAGGGGAGACGGGGGGGGGGGGGGGGGGGGGGGAATATAAAGGCAAGAAGTAACTGGCTTACAAGCTTTCAAGAGGGAGCCTAGATCCAGATGAGGCAGGGGTAAGCAAAACCTCCATTGAATGATTTCCAATCTATTGGACTAGGCTGGCAAAAGGAAATGGGGAGAGAACAAATGCAGATCTGGTGGAAGTGCAGTAAAGCGCTCCGACAACAAAAACATAGAATACCTGACCAAGCAGGCTCAGGGGATAGTCCCAGAACTCTGAACCACATATAAAGGAATATTTATAAGGTTGGAAGGCTTACAGCTGGGGGAATATGTGGCAGAAGCAAGAAATCCATTGTTTTCTAGTCTGGGACACTCAGCAGCTCCAGGAGCTGCCACCTTGGGTGAGATCAAGTGGGGGAAGGATCAGAGCGGCCATTGACGCCTGGCAGAACCTCAGAGATAAAGGTGTGGACATTCTTTTATTTTGGTAGCTGTTCATTGGTCCCTTGCTGTCTGCGTGCCTCCATTCTGGTGATTATAGGGGTGCCTGTGCTAGTGGGCACCCCAGCCCCACCCTCAGAGGGTTCTACCACGCATGCGCACAGATCTCCTTGAAATTTAAAGACATAGTTTCCAATTAAAACCAAACAGCCACAGCCAGACCTGAACTGTTTACAACTAGAAAAAAGGCCTGGACAGGGATTGTGGAGCAGGACAAGCAGACAAAAAAAGGAAATAAGCGGAAAATTAAATCCTAAGTTATGTCAAAACGACCAACTGTGTCATCTTGAAATTTCTCAAGAAGAAGAGTGAAAAGGGAAGCCAATTTCCTAATCGCTTCTACCTAGAGACAATCAGAAAGCATAAAAAATACCAAAATACATACCCGTCGAAGTATTAAGGCCACAGATAACCCCTGAATATGCCCAAAAAATAGAATCAGATGATCATATCTGCATGTGTCCAGAAACGAGATGAAGTGACTGAGGCAACTGAGCTGGAAGTAGACCTACACTCCATACTGGAAGATGGGCAGGCTTTGGAAATGCCTTGGAAGGAATTCAGAAAAATGATTATGAAATGTATCAAAACACTATATAATGGAGTTGAGAAAAATAAGGAAGAATTCAGGAAAGCACTACAGGAACAATCAAATAAGGTAGATACAGCATTGGAAACAATTAAAAACCTACAGAAAGAGGTCCAAACGATTAATAATAGAATATCAGAAATGGACAATACACTGAAAGGGCAAAGGAATAGAATTGAAGAGATAGCAGTCAGAACTAGTG
>NW_006408597.1:13543297-13568254 GCF_000296735.1 Chrysochloris asiatica
AATAAAGGCACGAAGTGACTGGCTTACAAGGTTTCAAGAGGGAGTTTAGTTTAATAATATGGGGGGAATGAAAGAGTCTCCACTGAATAGCTATCATCCTGTCTAGGTGGGTCTGGTGAAAAGAGATGGGGATAAGATTCGTAAGATTCAATAGTGAATAACTTATCATAACTAATCACAACTGTCACAATTGTAACGGTAGAAGTTTTGTAACAAAAAAATGGGAGTGGTTAATCTTACAGTCCAGAAACAGAGGACCCTAGGACCATCAAGAAAGGAACACACAAGCAGAATGCAGGACCTTATCAAGAGAAGCAGCAGCACCAGCGATGGTGGCAGAGATGGTGGCATGGAGAGGGGGAGCGGCTGAGGACTCTAGAATCATGGACTAAGAAGAGAAGGACTAAGAGCTGGTGGCCAGGTGCTGACTTGCAGAATGTGCCCTTTGGAGATGTAAATTATTATATACACCTGAGTGGCTTTTTTTGTTTGTGTGTTTTTTAAAAAGCTAAAGTGGATAGAGAGAAATACTGTTAACTGATGTTACACTGAGGGGATTATAATCAATGTAATGAAACAAGGTATAAGATTTGTTGAATGTAAAACTGATGATATGCCCTGTAAACTTTCTCTCAATCCACAATAAAAACCTTTCATTAAAAAAAAAAAAAAAGGAAATGGGGATAGGACTCTTGTGGTAAAATAGTGAATGACTGCCATCAGAACTGACTGTAAGGGTTGGATATATAGAGGTAGAATTTTTTTTTTTTTTTTTGCAAAAGGAGGGGTGTACTTGATTTTGCAGCCCAGGAGCAGAGGTCCCTGGGACCATCAAGTGAGAAGAGCGGAGAGTGTGACCCAACCTGAGAGGCAGTGAAGCCAGGCATGGGACAGAGACGACGACGTGGACAGATGGAGTGGTTGGGGACAGGGGACTCATGGACGGAGAGGAGCTGTTTGTTGACAGCCAGCGTGGAGAGCCTGTAGGGTGTATCCTTTGGTAATTTGATGATGCATGGAGGGAATTGTAATCATTACAATGAAATGAAATATGATAGGATGAATGTGAAGCTAAAGTGAGACAGAGGTAAATAATAATGATATATGCACAACTTTGGAACAACTGTGCTGTGTGATACAGGGATTCAGACATGGTTGGAATGGGGAAAAGGGTGGAAATAATGTTAAGATGCTTGGCTGTCTTTTGAATCTTGGTTTCCCTGGCACACCACTATAAAATAGACACTGGAGGGGGAGAGAAAGGAATAGCCAGAAATATCAGCATAGAGAAAGCTTGTAAGTCCGTCTTCTGTCTATAACTGATTGGAATACCCAAAATGGAGCTACAACGTGCCCAGTGAAGGAGGCTTCCTGCGGAGCCTCTGCATTACATAAGACTATATGTGAAATACTGATCCCCATCCAGAATCTTCTGAGGTGGGAAATATGCATGTGAGAGGACAATCAGATCAGCCTGGAATGGATAGAAGAACAGAAGATACTTCTTGAAAGAAAGACCGACAGGAAAAATACAAAATAATAACGGTAGACTGACTGATTACTACAAGAACAAACAAGTTGTTTGCCCAGGAGACATCAAGGCAAGTGGTCTGATCTCCTCAAGGCAAATCTACTTCTAAGACTAAGACTCAATGGGAATACACGCTCTGATTGGTGACCACGTTCATCACCGATAAAGGGAAGTGAGGGAAAAACAGCAATGAAACTGAGAGCTAAGCCCTACAATGTTCAATAGTCTCCTGTGAACCCGGGTAGAGGCCTGGTTGGCCATCAGTGTGGCAAGACCTGGGGCCTTTTGGGCCCAGTGTCAGTGACATAGCCACAGAGAACTAGAGTGGAGAGTGAAGCGTCCAGCTGATAAGAATACAGGGCATATGCATAAGTACACCCACACTTGCAGATAATACCCACTTGACCTGGCTTCCATGACTAGATGATTAGAGCTCAACTAGAAGAAGAAAGAAGAGGGAAAAATGACTAATCTGATACAATTTGATGAATTTGACCTATACTTATGGATGCAGTAGCTCAAACGAGGGAATAAATCTCACAGCAAGGATCATTCCCCACCCTTCCATACACTGAGTGGACAGGGATGGGCAACTTGGATATTGGCTACCCAAAGTGGGGGGCTACAAAGGGAAGAAGTGACTGGCTTACAAGCTTTCAAGAGAGACCTAGATCCAGAGGGCATGGAGGAAGGTAGAATCTCCACTGAGTAGTATCCAATCTGTCTAGGCAGGGCTAATGAAAGGAAATGCGGATAGGTCTCTAGTGATACAATAGTGAATAATTGTTATCAAGACTGATTGTTAGGGTTGGAAATGTAAAGGTAGACATTTTGTAGCAAAAGGAGGGCAGTGATTGACTTTGCAGTCTAGGATCGGAGGTCCCTGGGACCATCAAGGGAGAGGAGCAGAGAGCAGAACCCTACCCAGAAAAGTGGTGATGCCAGGGATGGAGGCAGAGACGATGACGTGGAGAGATGGAGTGGCTGGGGACTTTGGACCCGGAGAGGAAGAGGAGCTGTGTGCTGATGACCATGGGCGGGCTTGCAGGTTATACCCTCTGGTTGGTTGATGATGCACAGAGGGGATTGTAGCCATGGCAGGGAAGTGATGTGCAGTAGGATAAATGTAAAGCTAATGTTCTCCCATGTAAACTATCACATAATTCACAATAAAAGATTAAAAAAAAAAAAGACTTCATTCAATAAATCGCTCATGTTTAAAAAACAAAAGAAAAAGAAAAAGAAAGTTGTTCGCTGGGAAGCCATCAAGACAAGCAATGAAGTTCCTTAAGGACAAACTCCCCCCTAAGACTGAAACTCAAAGACAACACATGGACAGGCATGTAAGCTTGCTGGCAATAACATTGTTCTACTGGTGAGTGGAAGGGGGGAAAAGTAGCAATGAAGAAATGGGCTAAGTTCAACCACAGTCCATTGACTCCCGTTGACCTGAAGATGAGAAGAGAGAAGAGGAAGAGCCAGTTGCTCCAAAGTGTGGTGAGACCTTGGGACACTTGAGCCCATGGACAAGGACATGGCCACAGAGGGATAGAGCTGAGAGTGAAGCATCCAACTGATATGATGCATAAGAACACACAAACTTGCAGACAGTACCCATCTGACCTAGCCTTGATGGCTTTATAATCAGAACCCAACTAGAGGAAGATTTAAAAAAATTTTTTGGATAAAGGAAACAAGGGTAAACTGCTACAATTTGATGATCCTGACCTATACTCATGGAGGTAGTCCAACAGAGAGGGAAGAAGTCTACACTTCAAGTACCAATGGCATCCCCTCTGTACACAGGGTAGATAGGAACGGGCAACTTAGACATTGGCTACCTCAAATGAGGGGGCGATAAAAGCACGAAGTGACTGGCTTACTAGGTTTCGAGAGGAAGTGTTGTTTAAGGGGGGGATGGGTCTGGTGAAATGAGATAGGGATAAGATTCGTATGATTCAATAGTGAATAATTGTTATCACAACTAATTGCAACTCACAGTTGTAAAGGTACAAGTTTTATAACAAAAACAGGGGAGTGGTGAATCTTACATTCCAGGAACAGAGGTTCTTGGACCATCAAGGGAGAAGAACACAAGCAGAATGCTGGACCTTACCCAAAGAAGCAGTGATGCCATAGAAAGAGGCAGAGATGGTGACTTGGAGAAAGGGAGCTGAGGACTCCTATACCTCCTCTACATTTACAGCAGTGACAATCGCCATTGTTCCTGTTAGGTGCCATTGACACTATGCACAACAAAACAAAACATTGCCCGGTCCTAGGCAACCTCACAATTGTTGCTATGTTTGAGCTCATTGATGCTGCAACTGTGTCAATCCATCTCATTGGGGTCTTCTTTTTTCAGGCCCTCCACTTTGCCAACATGATCCCTTTCTCCAGTGACTGGTCCCTCCTGATAATATGTCCAAAGTATGTAAGATGAAGTCTGGTCATCCTGGCTTACAAGGAGCACTCTAACTGTACTATTTCTAACCCAGATCTATTTGTTCTTTTGTCAGTTTATGGTAGTTTCAATATTCTCCACGAACACCATCACTCAAATGCAGCAATTCTATGGCCTTCCTTATTTACTATTCAACATTCAATAATCCAATATGAGATTATTGAAAATACAATGGCTTGGGCCAGGCGCACCTTATTTCTCAAACTGATATCTTTGCTCTTCAACACTGTAAAGAGGTTTTCTGGAGCAGATTTGCCCAAAGCAATAAGTTGTTTGATTTCTTGACTGCTGCTTCCATGAGTATTGATGGTTGACCAAGCAAAATGAAGTCACTGACAACTTCAATACTTTCTCCATTTACATGGATTTTAGTTCCAGAATACTCTTACTTCACCATGTTGTCCATAGTTTGTCATGATCCACACAATTTAAAGCCATTGCATATTCAATAAAGCACAAGTAAACATCTTTCTGGTATTCTCTGCGCTCAGCCAATATCTATCTGATGTCAGCAATGCTATCCCTCATTCCACATCCTATTCTGGAACCGGTTTGAACATCTGGAAGTTCTCTGTCAATGTATGGTTGCAGCCATTTTTGTATTACCTTTAGTGAAGCTTTACTCACATGGTATCGTCCAATGATTTCTGCATTCCATTGGGTCACCTTTCTTTGGAATGGGCACACATACAGATCTATTCCAGTCAGTTGGCCAGATAATGGTCTTCCAGTTTTTTTTTTTTTTTTTTTTTGGCATAGATGAGTAAGTTCCTCTAGTGCCATTTCATTTTGTTGAAAGATTAACTTTGTATTCCATCAATTCCTGATGCCTTGTTTTTTGCCAATAACTTCTATCACCTTGGACTTCTTCCTTTAGGATCTTACACTCTTGATCATATGCCACCTCTTGAAATGGTTGAACATCAACCGTTTATTTTTGGTACAGTGAGTCTGTGTACTCCTTCCATTTCTTTCTTTTTCATAACTTTTTATTGTGAATTGAGTGATAGTTTACATGGGAGAACATCGGATTTATACTCATCATTTCATAGCAATGATTACAATCTCCTCCATGCATCATCATTCAACAGTATTTGCTTCTATTTCATCTGTGGGGTTTTTCTTTGTTGTTGTTGTTTTGTTTTGTTTTGTTTTTAGAGGTGGGAAGATGTACACAAAAACACACAGGAATATATAATAATTTAAACAACCAAAGGGCACATTCTGCAAGTCTGCCTCCTGGCTGTAAACACACAGCCTTATCTTTTCCATGAGTTTAGAGTTCTCAGCTGCTCTATTTCTCCATATCTTCATTTCTGCCTCCATCTATGGTGCCTCTGCTTCTCTGGATAGGATTCCCACATTCCACACATGCTCTTCTCCCTTGCTGGTCCTAGGGCCCTCTGTTTCTGGACTGTAAGATTAACTACCACCCCACTTTTGTTATAAAACTTCTAACTTTACAGTTGTGACGATCACAATTAGTCATGATAACAATTATCCACTGTTGATTCATAAGAATCATATCCCCATCTCCTTTCACCAGACCCATCTAGACAAGATGAAAACTGTTCAGTGGGGATTCTACCTTCCCATACACATTCTGAAACTAAACACCCTCTTCAAAACTTGTAAGCCAGTCACGTGGTATATTTATAGCTCCCATTTTAGGTAGTCAATATCTCAGTTGCCCATCCCCATCAACCCTGTATAAAGAGGGGATAGGATTGGTCTTTGATGTGAAGACACCTTCCCTCTCAGTTGGTATTTTGAGTTCCTACATCCATAAATATAGGTCAAGTTCATAAAATTGTAGTAATTTACCCTTGTTTCCTTTCTAAGATTTTTATCTTCCTCTAGTAGACTTCTGAGCATCAAGCAATCAAAAATAGGTCAAATGGGTACTATCTACAAGTTTGAGCATTCTTGTGCATCTGCCCTCACTTCATCTCCCCTCATTTCGCTCTCAGTCTAGCCCTCCGTGGCTATGTCATTGTCCATGGGCTCAGGAGTTCCAAGGTCTCAGCACACTTTGGACCAACCAGCCCTTCCTCTTCTCTGTCTCATCTCTAGGTTGACGGGAGTCTATGGAATTTGGACAGACAGCCCATATCTTCATTGCTGCCTTTCCAGCTCTTCCACTCACCTGCAGACCAATGTGGTCTCCGGCATCTCCAGCAAGCCAGCAAGCATACATACATGCTCATGTGTTCCCTTTGGGTTTCAGTCTTGGAGGGGGTTGTCCTGAAGGGACTTGATTGCTTCACTTAATGGCTCCCTGGTGAACAACTTGCTTGTTTTTGTAGTAGTCAATCAGACTGCCATTTTTGTTTTGGATTTTCAGTTGGTCTTTCTTTCAGAAAGTATCTTCTATTCCTCTAGCTGTTCCAGGTTGGTCTGCTTATCCTTTCAAGTGGAAATGGCCCACCTCAGAAAGTTCTGGATGGGGCTCAGGATTCCACCTAAGGTCTTATAATTCCAAAGGTTCTGCAACAAGCACATTTCACTGGGCATGTTCTAGAACCCCCTTTAGATATTCCAATCCAATAGGCTTTCTGTAATAATTGTCCCTGATATTCCTTTCTATCCTACTCAATTGTCTATTTTGCAATAGTTGTTACCGTTGTTGTTTTTAGGTGCCATCGAGTTGGTACCAACTCATAGCGACCTTATGCACAGCAAAACGAAATACTACCCGATCTTTGGCCAACCTCACTACTGTTGCCACGCTTGAGTCCATCAATGCTGCCAGTTGGCCAATCCATCTCATTGGGGGTAGCCAAGGGAAACTAATTTTCATAAGACAGTCAAGCATCTTAATATTATTTCCCCTCTTTTAACCATTCAGACTACACCTCTACCCTTGTACCACAGAGCCCTGTTGTTTCAAGGTTCAGCATCCATCAATATTTACCTCTGTCCCATTTAGCCCACACAAACCTTTTTCAGTGTTCCCCTATCTACCTTGTTCTTCCATACCCTCTCCCTTCTTATGTACAGCACCCTCCCCAACACCCAAACTATGATGTGTCTATCCCATATCCTGTGCTCTACCGCCTGCTCCCTCACCCTTCCCCCACTCCCACCCCCGGTAAACAAAAAAAAAATTTCCCCCCTCTCTTTTTGGGTATCTTTTCTTAAGCTTTTACAATAATGGTGGCATGCAATATTTGTGCTTCTGTAACTGACTAATTTTATTCATGTCCTTTATAATTCTGGTATTCACATTTAGTTCTTTAATACATACTGAGTTGGGTTTTGTATATGATGTGAGGTAAAAGTTTTGTTGTAATATTTTCTATACCAATTTCTAGTTCTGCCAGCACAATCTGTTGAAGAGACTATCTCTTCATTCAATGTCCTTTGGTCTTTGTCAAAGATCAGCTGGTTGTATGTGGATGGATTAATTTTTTGATTCTTGATTCTGTTCCATTGATTTATGTGTCTTTCATTATACCACTACCACCAGGCTATTTTAACCACTGTAGCCATGCAGTGAAGATAAACATGGCATCAGGATTGGAGGAAGACTCATTAACAACCTGCAATATGCAGATGATACAATCTTGCTTGCTGAAAGTGAAGAGGACTTAAAACATTTACTGATGAAGATCAAAGACCACAGCCTTCAGTATGGATTGCACCTCAATATAAAGAAAACAAAAATACTCACCACTGGACCAATAAACAGAATTCTTATCAACAGTGAAAAGATTGAAGTTGTCAAGGACTTCATTCTTCTTGGATCAACTATCAACACTCACGGAAGCAGCAGTCAAGAAATCAAGCGACGTATTGCATTAGGCAAATCTTCAACACTTTTAAAGTGTTGAAGAACAAAGATGTCAGTTTGAGGACTAAGGTACGCCTGACCTAAGCCATGGTATTTTCAATAACTTCATATGCATACAAAAGCTGGACAGTGAATAAGGGAGACCGTAGAAGAATTGATGCATTTGAGTTCTGGTGTTGGAGGAGAATATTGAAAGTGCCAAAAGAACAAATAGATCCATTTTGGAAGAAGTGCAACCAGAGTGCTCCTTAAAGGCCAAGACGGACAAACTTTGGAAATTTTGTCAGGAGGGACCAGTCGCTGGAGAAGGATATCATGTTTGGTAAGGTCAGAGAAAAAGAGGAAGACCCCAACGAGATGGATTGGTCAAGTGGCAGCATCAATGGACTCAAGCGTGGCAACAGCAGTAAGGTTGGCCCAGAATTGGGCAGTGTTTCGTTTTGCTGTGCATAAGGTCACTTTGAGTCGGTACCGACTCGATGGCACCTAACAACAAGCCATGCAGTAAATGTTGAAATCACGGAGTGAGAGAATTCCAACTTTATTGTTCTTCTAAAACAGTGCTTGGGTCTCTTTCCTTTCCATATAAAGTTTGCAATAGTTTTGTCCATCTCTTTAAAGAACGTTGTTGGAATCTGGGTTGGGATTCCATTATATCTGTATATTGCTTTGGGTAGTATTGAATCTTCACAATGTTAAGTCTTCCTGTACAGGAGCATGGTACACTCTTCTATTTTTGTAGATTTTTTTTGGTTTCTTGTAGTAGTGTTTTGTAGTTTTCTTTGTGTAGGATCTTTGTTTCTCTGGTTACATGTATTACTAAATATTTCATCCTTTGAGTGGCTATGGTAAATGATATTACTTGCCTAATTTTCTTTCCAGTGCTGTCATTATTAGTATAGATTAATCCAACAGAATTTTGTATGTTGATCTTGTACCCTACCACTTTTCTGAATCTTCCAATGAGTTCTAGTAGTTTTCTTTCTGAGTCTTAGTGCCTTTCTATATATAGGATCACAGCATCTGCATATAGAGTTTTATTTCCTCTTTCCCAATTTGGATGCCTTTTATATACCTATTTGCCTTATAACTCTGGCTAAGACTTCCAACACAATATTGAATGTTGTTGTTGTTGTTAAGTGCCGTCGAGTCGGGTCCGACCCATAGCGACCCTGTACAGGGTTTCCGAGGGTGTAAATCTTTACGGGAGTAGAAAGCCTCATCTTTCTCCTGCGGAGCGGCTGGTAGTTTCGAACCGCTGACCTTAAGGTTTGCAGCCCGATTCGTAACCACTACGCTACAATATTGAATAGCAGTGGTGATAAAGGGCATTCTTGTCTGGTTCCTGTTCACAGAGGGAAGGCTTTTAGTTTCTCTCAATTGAGAGTGATGTTGGCTGTTGGTTTTATATATGTGCTCTTAATTATGTTGAGGAATATCCCTTCAATTCCTACTTTGTTGAGTGTTTTTTAATCAGGAATGAATGTTGGATTTTGTTAAAAACCTTTTCTGCATCAATCGATATTATCATGTGGTTCTTTTCCTTTTTCTTATTTATATGGTGGATTACATTGATTGTTTTTCTAATATCGAACCATCCCTGCATCCCTGATATGAATCCCACTTGCATTTCTTTGATATGTTGTTGAATTCTGTTGGCTCGGATTTTGTTGAATTTTTACAGCTCTGTTCATGAGAGATATTATTCTATAATTTTCTTTCTTAATTATATCCTTCCCTGGTTTTGGTATAAGGGTTAAGCTTGCTTCATAAAACGTATTAGGAACTTTCCCATCCTTTTCTATATTCTGGAAAAATTTGAGTAGAATTAGTAACAACTCTTCCCTGAATGTTTGGTAAAAACTCACCAGTGAAGCCATCTACACCTGGACTTTCTTTGGTTGGGAGTTTTTTGATGACCTGATCATTTTCTTCCTTTTTCTATAGATGTGTTCAGGTTTTTGACTTCACTCTGTGTAAGTTAAGTTAGGATACATAAAAATGTATCCATCTCCTCTAGATTTCCAAATTTGTTAGAGTACAACTCTTCATAATCTGTTATTATCCTTCTTATTTCTATTGGTACTGTTTTGATGTCACCCATGTGCTTTCTTATGCATGTTATTTGTGACTTTTCCCTTTTTTCTGTTGTTAGGTTTGCCAATCGTTTGTCAATTTTGTTAATCCTTTCAAAGCACCAGCTCTTTGTCCTGTTGATTTTTTCTATAGTTTCCTATGTTCTATCTCATTTATTTCTGCTCTAATCTTTTATTATTTCTTTTCTTCTGGTGACTGTAAATTAACTTTGCTGTTTTGTTCTAGCTGTTGGCGATGTGTTAATGTGTTGATTTTGTTTGTTTCTTTTTTTTGGGGGGGGGGATGTGTACATTTATTGTAATCATTGTCCTCTCAGCACTGTTTTTGCCATGTCCCAAAGATTTTAGTATGTTGTGTCTTCATTCTCATTTGTTTATAGGAAGTTTGTGAGTTCACATTTTATTTGTTCTATTACCCAGTAGCATTAAAGCAGGGTATTATTTGGTTTCCATGTATTTAACTTTATTTCCTTGGTCTCCTTTGGTTGATTTCTAATTTTATAGCATTGTGGTCTGAGAAGACAAATTGTAGCATTGTAATATTTTAATGCTTGTAAATTCATGGAGGCTTGTTTTGTGGCCTAACACATGGTCTATTCAGGATAATGTTCCATAAGCACTGGGAAAGAATGTATACTGTACTGTTGTTGGTTTGAATGCTCTGTACACATCTATGAGTCCAAGTATGCTGAATGTGTTGTTTAGTTCCTCTGTGCCTTCGTCAAGTTTCTTACTGGTTTTTCTATCCCTTTTCCTATGTGGGGTTTAAAATCTCCACCTATTGATTGAGGCATAGTCTGAAGAGTGCAAATAATACTAAGATGCTTGACTGTCTTGTGGATATTAGTTTCCCTTGACTACTATTGAAAAGTAGACACTTGAGTGGAATAAAAAGGAATGTCAGAAACATGATTATAGAAAGCTTGCAAGTCTGTCTTCAGCCTATAGCTGATGGAATATCTAAAAGGGGTTCTAGAACTTGCCCAGTGAAATATGCTTCTTGAAGAGCCTTTGCAATGTGTAGGACTTTAGGTGGAATTCTGAGCCCATCCAACATCTTCTGTGGTGGGACATTTCCTCTAGAAAGGACAATCAGATCAGCCTGAAACAGCTAGAGCAGCAGCAGATACATCTCCAAAGAAAGATCAGCCAGAAAAACCCAAAACTAAAATGGCAGTATGATTGGCTACTACAAGAATAAGCAAATTGTTCTCCAGGAAGTCATCAAGGCAAGCAATCAAGTCCCTTCAGGACAAACTCTCCTCTAAGACTGAAACTCAAAAGGGAACTCATGAGCAGGAATATAAGCTTGCTGGCAACCACATTGGTCTACTGGTGAGTGGAAGAGGGGAAAGGTATCAAGGAAGAAATGGGCCATTTTCAACCACGTTCCATAGACTTCCATTGACCTGGAGATGAGAGAAAGAAGAGGAAGGGCTGGTTGCTCCAAAGTGTGGTGAGACCTGGGTTCTCCTGAGCCCATGGACAAGGACATAGTCATGGAGGGCTAGAACTGAGAGTTAAGCATCCAGCTGATATGAAGTGAGGGGAGACGCACAAGAACACCCAAACATGCAGATAGTACCCATTTGACCTAGCTTTGATGGCTTGATAATCGGAACTCAACTAGAGGAAGATTTAAAAATAATAATAATAACATTTTTTGATAAAAGAAATGAGTGTAAATTGCTACAATTTGATGAACTTGACCTATATTCATAGATGTAGTAGCTCAAAATTCCCACAGAGAGGGAAGGAGTCTTCACATCAAGGATCAATCCTATCCCGTCTGTTTATAGGGTAGATAGGAATGGTCCAAATTAGACATTGGCTACCTAAAATGAGGGGGTTATAAAGGCATGAAGTGACTGGGTTACAAGGTTTCAAGAGGGAGTTTAGCTTAAGAGTGTGTGGGGCAAGATAGTGTCCCCACAGAATAGTTTCCATATGGTGTAGATGGGTTTGGTAAAAAGAAATGGGGTAAGATAATTATGATTAAATAGTTGAGTAATTGTTATCATAACTGTGACTGTCACATTGTAAAGGTAGAAGTTTTGTAACAAAAACGGGGGAGTAGATAATCTTACAGTCCAGAAACAGAGGACTCTAGGACCATCAAGGGAGAAGAGCACAAGCGGAATGTGGTACCCTATCCAGGGAAGCAGCGACACCAGAGATGTAGGCAGAGATAGGGACATGGACAGAGGCAGCAGCTGAGGACTCTAGATTCATGAGAAGAGGGACTGAGAGATGGCGGCCAGGAGGCAGGCTTTCAGAATGTGCCTTTGGTAATTTAAATTATTACATGTGCCTGAGTGTTAAAAAAAAAAGACAGCGAGAGAGCTGAAATGAATAGAGAGAAATACTGTTAACTGATGGTACATGGAGGGGATTATAATCATTGTAATGAAACAAAGTATGTAAAACTGCCC
Source organism: Chrysochloris asiatica (assembly GCF_000296735.1). NCBI lineage: Eukaryota > Metazoa > Chordata > Mammalia > Afrosoricida > Chrysochloridae > Chrysochloris > Chrysochloris asiatica. The sequence goes on from NW_006408597.1 coordinate 13,555,614, forward strand.
TGTAATCATTATAATCAAACAAAGTATATGATTTGTTGAATGTAAAATCTGCCCTGTAAACTTTCATTAAATTCACAATAAAAATTTTAATATATATATGAAAAAAATAAAAAATAATCTCCACCTATTATTGTATATTTGTGTATTTCTTACTTCAAATTTTTTATAGTTTGCTTTATATATTTTAGAGATCTTTAATTGGGAGTATAGATATTCTTATGGTTATGTCATCTTGTTCAATTTACCCTTTAATCATGAGATAATGTTCATCTTTATCTATTATGCTGGTTTTTGCCTTAAAATTTATCAGAGATTAGTATTGCCTCTCCTGCTCGTTTTTTATTGCAATTAGCTTGGTATATTTTTTCCATCCTTTAACTTTTAATCTGTTTTTGTCTTTGTGTGTAAGGTGTGTCTCTTGCAGACTGCATATTGAAGGATCTTGTTTACTTATCCATTCTGCCACTCTCTGTCTCTTACTGGTGTATTAAATCTGTTAAAATGCAGTTTAATTAATGATAGGTATGAATTCATTGCTGTCATTATATTTGTTTGTGTGTGTGTGTGTGGTGCTGCTAGTTTCTTCGTTATGCATGCCTACTGTGCTTAGTTCATGTTTTTTATGTTCTTTCTTGTCAGTTTCCTCAGCATTTTAATGTTTCCATGTTTTCTTGGATTTTCACTTTCTTGGTATGTTATGAAGTATTCGTTATTTTTTGAGGTTACCCTATATTTTATTAACTTTTTCCTCCATTTAAAACAGTCTATTTTATCCTGCAATCTACCTGACCTCCTGACCACTTGGATCTCTGTTCCTATATTTTCCCCTTCTTTCACATTGTAATTGTTTTGATCAAAGACCTCCCAGATCCTCTGAATTCAGTCTTGTAGTTTTCTTCTGTTCCATGTTCTTCCTTGATTTTCATTTTCTTAGTATATTGTGAAGTATTAATTTTCCTTGAGGTTACCCTGTATTCTATTAACTTTTTACTCCATTTAAAACAGTCTATTTCATCCTGCAATCTACCTGACCTCCTCACCACATGGGTCTCTGTTCTTATGTTTTTACTTTATTTCAAATTGTAATTGTTTTGATCATAGACTGACCTCCCAAATCTTCGAATTCGTTTTTGTAGATTTGTTCTGCTCTGGACTCTTCCATCCATCAATTGAGTTCTGGTTGGTGCTTCCATGAATTTCAATCTCTAGGTGTTGTCTGTTCTTGTTGGTTCTCTGTCCAAAGAACTCCTTTTTTCTCTTAGCTTCTGTTTATCCTGGAATGTTTTTATTACACTATCATAGTTGATTGACAGCTTTGCTGAATAGCCGAGTCCTAGTTGGCAGTTTTTTCTTTCAGGGTTTTATATATGTATCCCTGTTGCCTTCTTGCCTACGTGGTCTCTGCTGAGAGATCAAAGCTTAATGTGATTTTCTTGCCTTTGTAAAGAACACTTCTTTTTTCCCTAGCTACTTTCAGGATCCATTCCTTGTCTTTGATTTTGGAGAGCTTAATTATGAGGAGCTCTGGTAGCGTAGTGGTTACGAATCGGGCTGCTAACCTCAAGTTTGGCAGTTCAAAACTACCAGCAGTTCCATGGGAGAAAGATGAGGCATTCTGCTCCTGTAAAGATTTACAGCCTCAGAAACCCTGTACAGGATCACTAAGAGTCAGAACCCACCCCATGGTACTTAACAACAACAACAACAATTATGATATGTTTTTCATTGGGGTCTATCCTTCCTGGGGTTTGTTGAGCTTCCTGAATGTTTCTCTTTTCATTTCTCACTATGTTAGGGAAATTTTCTTCCAGCAGCTCTTCAACTATCTCCTCTGTGGACTTGTGTGATTCTTCCTGTTCCAGAAAGTCAAAAATTCTTAAGTTATTCCTCTTCATCTTGTCCAACATGAATCTTAAAACTTTTTTCAGATTTTTTCATCTTTGTTTTCTGCTTGGTCTTCTATCTTAGTAGTATTGAGAGATTTGTCTTCTAGCTTGCTGGTTCTGTCTTCCATCACTTCAATTTTACTCCTTTGCTCTTTCAGTGTATTGTTTATTTCTGATATTTTATTATTAATCATTTGGTCCTCTTTTTGCAGGTTTTGAGTTGTTTCCAATGCTGTATCTATCTTATTTGATTGTTCTTGTGGCACTTTCCTGACTTTTCCCTTATTTTTCTCAACCCCTTTGTGGAACATTTGGATGTACCTGATTATCATTCTTCTGAATTACTTTTCAGGAAGTCCAAAGCCTGCCCTCCTTCCAATGGGAAGTCTAGGTCTACCTTCAACTCATTTGTGTCAGTTACTCTAACTTGTTTCTGGACATGTGCTGAGATTTTATATTGTTTCTTGGGCATTTCCAATAACTATATATGTTTTCAATAATTAGATGAATGTATGTTGATGTATTTTTAAGCTTTCTGATTGCCTCTAGGTAGATGTGATCAGGAGATGGGCTTCTATCTTCACTTTACTTATTACTCAACTCAGAGAAACTATAATAGGTGTTGGGTGTCCATCTTGTGTATAGCAGCTAGTATTGGCTCTTGCCTGGATGGTGAGATTTTACAGAGTGTGATTAGAGCTTGGCTATATGACCACAATTGCTGTCTCTTCTTGGATAATGTACAGAGAGAAAAGTCCCCCTGAAGATTAAAGGGGGATCAAAACCAAAACTGCAACAGACAAAAAAAAAGTGTTTGGGTACTACAGTCCATAATCACATAAAGAAAAGAAAAAAAAATATCTGTAGTAAAATATGATTATGACTTTAACATTCTTCTCTAGATTTCTGGCCTTCAAGACCACCTGAGAAATTTCAAGATGTTACTTTTGTTACCTATGATATAACTCAGTATTTAATTTTCAGTCATTTCCCTTTTAGTCTGTCTGTCTGTCTCTCCCTGCACAACCCCCATTCAGGACTTTTTCCTAATGATAAATAGTTCAGGGCTGATTGTAGCCATTTTGGGAGAATGTTCGATTTTAAGCAGTGTCTTCCCCCTTCTTAGATTCTGTGCATAGTGGTCTTTGCTGAGCAGATCTGTGCACATGTGTAGTAGAGCCCTCTGGAGTTCTACTCGCTCAGACATCCTGTCTAGTCACCAAAGTGGAGGTGTGCAGACCATGAGAAACCAATGAACAGAGAGAGAGAAGAAAAAAGAATGTCCACACCTTTATATCCAAGGATCAGCCAGACCTCTACAGTGGGAGCACTCGTCCTGTCCCTCACCTGCTCTATCATGCCCAAGATGGGCACACGAGGAGTGGCTGGCAGCTGCCAATCAGCAAATACCACCTTTCTTATTTCTGCTACAAATTCCACTTTGAACTTTCTAAATATTCCTTTATATGTAGTTCAGAGTTCTGAGGCCATCCCCTGAACCTGCTTTGTTGGGTATTCTGTGTTATTGCTGGTGGAGGTCTGCACCACACTTCTCCCAAATTCACCATTAAGCCCTGCCGCATAATTCCACCTTCTTTTAATGTTTTTTCATCATCCAGTATTTTGCCCATGGAATCCTTCAATACTGCAAGTTGATGTTCGAATTTTTTCTTCAGTTCCCTCAGCTTGAGAAATGCTGACTGTGTTCTTCCTTTTGGCTTTTTTAACTCCAGATCTTTGCACATTTTGTTGTAATATTTGACTTTGTTGTTTCGAGCTGACCTTTGAAAGTTTCTGTTCAGCTCTTATACCTCCTCATTTCTTCCATTTGCTTTAGCATCTCTATGCTAGAGAGCAAAATTCAGAGTCCCTTCTGACATCCATTTTGGTCATTTCCTTCTCTCCTGTCTTCTCAATGACCTTTTGCTTTCTTCCTGTATGAAGTTATTGATGTCTTCCCACAACAACTCTGATCTTCAGTCATTAGTGTGTAATGCATCAAATCTGGTTTCAGATGATCTCTAAATTCAGGTAGGATATGTTCAAGGTCATATTTTTGCTCTCGTGGACTTTTAGTTTTCTTTAGCTTCAGTCTGAATTTGCACATGAGCAATTGATGGTCCTTTCCACAGTCTGCCCTGGCTTTGTTTTGGCTGATGATATGGAGCTTTTCCACAATCTCTTTCCACTGATGTAATCCATTTGATTTCTGTATATTCCATCTGGTGAGATCCATGTGTATAGTTGTCTTTTATGCTGTTTAAAAATGGTATTTGCAATGAAGACTTCATTGGTCTTGCAATATTCTATCTTGTGATCTCCAGCATCATTTCTATCACCAAGGCTGCATTTTCCAACTGCTGATCCTTCCTCTTTGTATTCAACTTTATGTTCCAATCGCCAGTGACTATCAACATATCTTGATTGCATGTTTGATCAATTTCATACCAAAGAAGTTGGTAGAATTCTTCAATTTTATCATCACTAGCTTTAGTAGTTGGTGCATGTATTTGAACAATAGTGTTATTAAATAGTATTCCTTGTAGGCAAATGGATATTATCTTATCACAGACAACACTGTACCTCATGACTGTTCTTGATATGTTCCTTTTGATGATAAATGCAATTCCACTCCTGTTCATCATTCTCAGCATAGTAAACCATGTGATTGTCAGATTCAAAATGGCCAATACTACTCTATTTCAGCTCACTAATGCCTAGGTTATTGATGTTTGTACATTCCCTTTCATTTTTTGCTATTTCAATTTTTCCTAGATTCATACTTCATACATTCCATGTTCCAATTATTAATGGACTTTTATAGCTATTTCTGTTCATTTTGAGTTGTGCTCCATCAGGAAATGAAGGTCCTGAGGGTTTTACTCCATTTGTATCATCAAGGTCAATTCTACTTTGAGGAGGAAATTTTTCTCCAGTTGCATTTTAACTGCCTTCCAACCTGAGAAGCTCATCTTCTGGCACTATATCTGAAAATATTCTGGAGCTGTTAATCATGTTTCAGTATTGAATAATCTGGTGCTGACAGTGTTCCACTGCTATTCATAAGGTTTTCAGTGACCAAGTATTTGGATGTAGTTCATCTCTCCTTCTTCCTAGTCTGTCTTCATCTGGAAGCTCATATGAAACCTGTAGACCATGATTGACCTTGCTGGTATGTAAAATGCTGGTGGCTTAGCTTCCAGAATCACAGCTATACACAAGCCACCACAGTCTGGCAAACTGACAGATGAGTGGTGGAATTGCCATTAGTACTGATAACAATAACTCACAATCGAATCATAAAAGCGTATTCCCATCAACATCAAACCCATCTGGATAAGAGAGAACCTTTTCAGTGGGGATTCTATCTTATCTTCCTCGTTCTGAGACTAAGCACCCTCATGAGAGCTTGTAAGTCAGCCACTCTGTTCTTTTATAGGCCCAAATTTTGATATCTGAAGTATAAGTTCCTGTCCCTATCACTTCAGTGTACTGAGGAGGCCAACTTGATTCTTTACATGAAGAAAACTTCCCTTTTGGTTAGAATTTTGGGCAACATCATCCATAAGCAAAGATTCACTTCATCAAGTTGTAGCGATGTACACTTGCTCCCTGTATCAAACTTTCTTATCTTTATCTGATCAAGTTCTGTCCAGTAAGCCATCCAAGCTAGATCCAAGGGTACTATCTGGAAGTTTGGGGGTTCTTGCACAAATTCCCCCACTTCAGAGCAGATGGTCACTTCACTCTTTAATCTAGCCTCCAGTTGCTAGGTCAGGGTCCTTGGGTTTGGGAGTTCATATGTCTCCCTGAACTTCAAACCAGTCAGATTTTCCTTCTCTCTCTCTCATGTCAAGGTTATTGAGTGTCTATGTGGCCAAACACAGCCTGTGTCTTAATTGCTGCATTTCTTCCACTTCTACTCACAAGATAACCTGGACAGTTACCAGCAAGCATACAAGACTGTTCGTGTGTTCCCTTGGGTTTCAATCTTAGAAAGGGTTTTACTCTGATGGGCTGACTTTTCCTGCCTTGGAAGTTCAAAGGCAAGCAAGCAGCTTGCTTGATATTGTCATAGTCAAACAGTCTGCTTATCCCATAACCCCCATTGGTCTTTTTTCAAGAAATATCTTCTGTTCCTCTACCTATTCCATGTTGATCTGTATGTCTTTTCAATTGGAAATGACCCACCTCTGAAGGTTCTGGTTGGAGCTCATGATTCCACCTAAGGCCCCATACTCCACAAAGGCTTAACAAAAATGTTTATTCCCCTGGAACATTCTAGTAGCCTTTTATATACTCCAATCTGTTACAGGCTGAAGGCGGACTTACAAGGTTTCTGTAATTAAATTTACCAGTATTCCCTCCTATCCCACTTAACCACCACTCATCTGTCAGCTACTGTGGTAGCTTGTGAGTTGCTGTGATGCCGGAAGCTATGCCACAGGTATTATAAATATTAGCAGGTTACCCATGGTGGACAGATTTCAGATGAGCTTCCAGATGAAGAAAGAGTAGAAAGAAGGAGAGATGAACTATTTCTGACTATTTAGTCACTGAAAACTTTATGAATAGCAGAGAAAGACCATCATGTATAGTGCCACAAAATGAGCCCCTCAGGTTGGAAGGCAATCAAAATGCGAATGGGGAAGAGTTGCTTTCTCAAAGTAGAGTTGACCATAATGGTGCAAATGGAGTAAAGCCCTCAGGACCTTCATTTGCTGATGGGTACAACTCAAAATGAAGAGTAACAGCTGTAAACATCCATTAATTATCGCAACATGGAATATATGAAGTATGAATCTAGGAAAATTGGAATCGTAAAAAATGAAATAGAATGCATAAACAAAGACATCCTAGGTATTATTGACCTGAAATGGATTGATATTGGCCATTTTGAATCTGACAATCACATGCTTTACTATTCCAGGAATGAAAAATTGAAGTGAAATGGTGTCATATTCATTGTTAAAAAGAATATATCAAGATCTGTATGAGGTACACTGCTGTTTGTGATAGGGTAATATCCATGTGCCAATAGGAAAGACCAGGTAATATCACTATTATTCGAATTTACACAACAACCACTAAAGCCAGTGACGATGAAATAGAAGCCTACCAACTTCTTCGATCTGAAATTGATCAAACATGCAATCAAGATATATTGATAATTACTGGTGATTGGAATGCAAAGGTTGCAAACAAAGGATCAATAGTTGGAAAATATGGTCTTGGTGATAGAAATGATGCTGGAGACTGCATGATAGAATTCTGCAAAAAAAAATGATTTCTTCATTTCAAATACATGGACCTCACCAGATGGAATACACTGAAATCAAATGGACTACATCAGTGGAAAGAGATGGTGGAAAAACTCTATATCATCAGCCAAAACAAGGCCTGGGGCAGATTGTGGAAGAGATCATCAATTTGTCATATGCAAATTCAGATTGAGGCTGAAGAAAATGAAAACAAGTCCACGAGAGTGAAAATATGACCTTGATATATTTGACCTGGATATGTATGACCTTAATACATATCCCACCTGAATTTAGAGATCACCTGAAGAACAGATCTGATGCATTAGGCACTAAAGACCAAAGACCAGAAGAGTTGTGGGATGACATCAAGAACATCATACAGGAAGAAAGCAAAAGATCATTAAGAAGTTAAAAAAGAAGGAAAAGACCAAAATGGATGTCAGAATCGTTTCTGAAACTTGCTCTCCACCATAGAGATGCTAAACCAAATAGAAGAAGTGAGGAGGTACAAGAGCTGAACAGAAAATTTCAAAGGTCAGCTCAAGAAGACAAAGTCAAATATTATAATGAAGTGTGCAAAGATCTGGAGTTAGACAATCAGAAGGAAAGAACATGTTCAGCATTTCTCAAGCTGAGGGAACTGAAGAAAAAAATCAAGCCTTGAAAAGTCTCTCTGGGCAAGCTTTGAAAGACTCTCTGGGCAAATTACTGAATAATGCAGAAAGCATCAAAAGAAGGTGGAAGGAATACACTGAGTACCAAAAGGAAAGGGTCGATGTTCAACCACTTCAACAGGTAGCATATGATGAAGAGCCAATGATCCTGAAGGAAGAAGTCCAAGGTGCATTCAAAGAATTGGCAAAGAGTAAGGCACTGGTAATTGATGAAATATAAATGGAAATATTTCAACAAAGTGAGGTGCCACTGGATGCACTCACTCATCTATGCCAAGAAATTTGGAAGACACCCCTTTAAGACTGAAATTCAAAGTGAACACATGAGCAGGCATGTAAGCTTGCAGTAGACATTGGTCTACTGGAGAGTGAAAGAGGGGGAAAGGCAGCAATGAAGAAATGCTTGAGTTCAACCCTGGTTCATAGACTCCCGTTGACCTGGAGATGAGAGAGAAAAGAGGAAGGGCTGGTTGCTCCAAAATGTGGTGAGACCTGGGGACACCTGAACCCATAGACAAAGACCAAGCCACAGAGGGCTAGAGCTGAGAGTGAAGCATCCAGCTGATATGAAGTGAGAGTAGATGCACAAAAACACCCAAACTGGCAGATAATATTCATTTGACATAGCTTTGATGGCTTGCTTGATAATCAGAATTCAACTAGAGGAAGATAAAAAAGAAAACAATTTTTGATAAAGGAAATGAGGATCAATTGCTACAATTTGATGAACTTGACCTATACTCATGGAAGTAGTAGTAGTGGTGGTGCGCTGTGGAGTCGGTTCCTACTCACAGCAACCCTGTACAGGGTTTCCGAGGCTGTAAACCTTTACAGGAGCAAAAAGCCTCATATTTCTCCCATGGAACATCTGGTAGTTTTGAACTGCTGGCTTTGCGGTTTGCAGCCCAATTCATAACCACTATGCTACCAGAGCTCCTTTCATGGAGGTAGTAACTCTAAATATCAACAGAGAGGGAAGGAGTCTTCACATCAAGTTCAATGCTATTCCCTTTGTACACAGGGTAGATAGGGACAGGAAACTTAGATATTACCTACCTAAAATGAGGGGGTGACAAAGACATGAAGTAACTGGCTTACAAGGTTTCAAGAGGGAGTTTAAGAGTATGTGAGGGAAGAAAGAGTCCCCACTGAATAGTTTTCATCTTGTCTAGATGTTGTTGTTGTTGTTATGTGCTGTGGAGTTGGTTCTGAATCATAGTGACCCTGTGTAGGTTTTCTAAGGCTGGGAATCTTTACGGAAGCAGAAAGCCTCATCTTTATCCTGCAGAACAGTTGATAGTTTCTAACTTAGCAGCCCGATCTAGTTAAAAGAGATGGGGACATGAGTCAATAGTGAGTAACTGTTATCATGACTAATTGTGATTGTCACAATTGTAAAGGTAGAAGTTTTGTAACAAAACTTATAGTAGTTAATCTTACAGTCCAGAGACAAAAGACCCTAGGACAATCAAGGGAGGAGTGCACAAGCAGAATGTGAGACCTTATCCAGAGAAGCAGCGACACCAGAGATGAAGGCAGAGATGAGGATGTGGAGAGAGGGAACAGCAGAGGACTCTAGATTCATGCAAAGAGAGGGACGAAGAGCTGGTAGTCAGGAGGCAGACTTGCAGAATGTGCTCTTTGTTGTGTTGTTATGTGCCGTGGAATTGGTTCCAACCCATAGCGACCCTGCACAGGGTTTCCGAGGCTGTAAATCTTTATGGGAGCAGAAAGCCTCATCTTTCTCCTGTGGAACAGGTGGTAGTTTTGAACTGCTGACCTTGTGGTTCGCAGCCCGATTCATAACCACTATGCTACCAGAACTCCTTGGTGGTATAAATTATTATATATGCCTGAGTGTTTAAAAAAAAGTGAGAGCGCTAAGGTGAATAGAGAGAAATACTGTTATCTGATGGTACATGGAGATTTTAATCATTGTAATGAAACAAGGTGTATGATTTGTTGACTGTAAAACTGATGATGTGCCCTGTAAACTTTCACTCAATTCACAAAAAAGACTTAAAAAAAGAAATTTGGAAGACAACTGTCTGGCCAACTAATTGGAAGAGATCCATATCTGTGTCCATTCCAAAGAGAGATGAACCAATAGAATGTGGATATCATTGGACAATATCTTTGATATCCCATGCAAGTAAAGTTTTACTTAAGGTAATACAGAAACAACTGCAACCATACATTGACAGAGAACTTCCAGAGGTTGAAACCAGAATCAGAAGAGGATGTGGAGCGAGGGATATCATTGCTGACATCAGATGGATCTTGGCTGAAAGCAGAGAATACCAGAAAGATGTTTATCTGTCTTTATTGTCTATGCAAAGGCATTTGATTGTGTGGATCATGACAAGCTGTGGACAACATTGTGTAGTATGAATATTTTGGAACAGTTAATTGTGCTCATGAGGAAACTGTGCATAGACCAAGAGGCAGCTTTTTTTTACAGAAAACAGGGAAACTGAGTGGTTTGAAATTAGGAAAGGTGTGCAACAGGATTGTATTCTTTCACCATACTTATTCAACCGGTATGCTGAACAAATAATCTGAGAAGCTGGGTTATATGAAGAAAAATGTGGCATCAGAATAGGAGGAAGACTCATTAGCAACGTGCAATGTGCAGATGATACATCCTTGTTTGCTGAAAGTCAAGAGGACTTAAAATATTTACTGATGAACATCAGAGACCACAGCCTTAGGTATGAGTCTCAATAACTATAAAGAAGATAAAAATCATCACCAATAAATAAAATTCTTATCAATGGAGAAAAGATTGAAGTTGGATCAACCATCAACATTCATGGAAGCAGCAATCAAGAAAGCAAACGACGTATTGTATTAGGCAAGTCTGCTGCACAAGACCTTTTTAAAGTGTTAAAGAGCAAAGATGTCAGCTTGAGTACTAAGGTATGTCTGACCCAAACCATGATCTTTTCAATAACCTCATAAGCTTGCGAATGTTGGACAATGAATAAGGAAGATCATTGAAGAATTGATGCATTTGAGTTATGGTGTTGGAGGAGATTATTGAAAATAACATGGCCTGCCGAAAGAACAAACAGATCTGTGTTAGAAGAAGTGCAGCCAGAGTGCTCCTTGGAGGCCAGGATAGCCAAACTCCGTCTCTCATACTTCGGACATATTGCCAAGAAGGCCTAGTCACTAGAGAAGGATATCATGTTTGGTAAGGTGGAAGGTCAGAGAAAACGAGGAAGACCCCCAATGAAATGGATTGGCAAAGTGGCAGCATCAATGGGCTCAAGCATGGCAACAACTGTGAGGTTGACCATGGATCGGGCACTGTTTCATTCTGTTGTGCATGGGGTTGCTATGAGTTGGTATCAACTCAATGGTACCTAATAACAACAACATCCCACATAAATGTCTATATTATAATAGTTTTTGTTGTTAAGTACCGTGGAGTTGGTTCCAACTCATAGTGACCCTGCATAGGATTTCTGAGGCTGTAAATCTTTATGGGAGCAGAAAGCCTCATCTTTCTCCTACAGAATGGCTGGTTGTTTCAAACTGCTGACCTTGAGGTTAGCAGTGTGATTCATAACCACTACGCTACCAGGGCTCCTATATTACAAGAGTAGGCAGGGGAAATCGATATCTACAAGACAATCAAGCACCTTAATCTTATTTCCCCTCCTTCACCCACTCAGACTATATCTCTATCTCTATATCACAGAACCCTGTTTTTCCAAGGCTGTGCATATATCACAATCCACCTCTATCCCATTTAACCTATGCATCCTTCCTTAAATATGATTCCCCTATCATCCCTTTTAAACTACTCCCCCTTCTTATGCATTGCTGTCCTCTTCCTTTTTATTGTCCTCCCTGTCACCCAAGCTAACTTGCATCTATCCCCTAACCTGTGACCTATGGACCCTTCTGTCCCCTGGTAACCATCAAAGCATTATCTTTCAGTATGAAAATATTTTAGTAAGCTTTTTAGAATGATGATTTTATGCAATATTGGTCCTTTTGTGCATGACTAATTTCACTCAATGTTCTCAATATTCATTCATGTTGTGAGTTTTGCAGCTTCGTCATTCTTCAAGATAGCATAGTATTCCATTGTGTGAATGTACTAAATTTTGTCCACCCATTCTTCTGCTGATGGGCACTTTGGAGGTCTCCATATTTTTGTTATTATGAATAGGGCTTCAATGAACATTGGTGTGCAGAACTCGTGTTCTGGCTCATGTTTCTTATGGATCGATACCAAGTAGAGGAATTTCTTGATCATAAGTTATTTCTATTTCCAACTTTCTGAGTAATTGCCACACCATTTTCCAGAGTGATTGAAACATTTTATAGTCACATCAGCAATGCAGGAGAGTCCCAGTGTCGCCACAACCTGGCATGCATTTGTTGTCTTCTGCTGTTTCAAACTTCACTATTTCTTCTGATGTGAGATGATCTCATTGTTGTTTTGATTTGCATTCCTCTAACACCTAATGATCCTGCACATTTCTTCATTTGTTTGTTGGCTGCCTGAATATCTCCCTTGGTGAAGTGTCTGTTCATGTCCTATGCTCATTTTAAAATTCCATTATTTGTCTTTTTCTCATAGAGATGTTGTAGTTTTGTATACATTTTAGAGACTAATCCATTGTCTATTGTGTCATTGCAAAAATTTTACCCCAGTCTGATGTCGGGGACCCGCCTCGACATTGGGGTTCAGTTCACGAGGAGAGGATACCTGACGGCGACTCAAGAATACACAGAAAGAGACAAAGGAGACAAAGAGAGAGACAAAGAGGCACCCCAAAGCCAGGGTGGATACATCACTGATA
>NW_006408597.1:13568869-13580444 GCF_000296735.1 Chrysochloris asiatica
ATTAATTTAATATATATACCTGAATATTAATATGAAAGCAATTTGCCATTAACTGCCAGTGGCCTCATTTGTTACACTCGGCCCTAGCGGGCCTCGAACCTCTGATTAGTCTTACACGGTCTGCAACAGTCTGAGGGCTCTCTTTTTACTTTTTTGGTGAAAACTTTTGATGCATATGCATTCCTAATTTTTAGTATGTCCAGGTAATCTATTTTGTCCTCTATTGTTTGTGTGTTTTGCCATGTTTGATAGTCTATGTATGCCATATATTAGAGGCCGTAAGTTTATCCCTGTTTTCATTGATGATATTTACATTTCTGGGATTTAAATTTAGATCTTTCATCCATGTTGAGCTAGTTATCGTATATGGTGTGAGATATGGGTCTTGTTTCATTCTTTTGCAAATCGATATCCAGTTTTATAAGCATCATTTGTTAAAGAGACTTTCTCTTACCCATTGAATGTATTTTGACCCTTTGTCAAGGATCAATTGACTAAACGTGGATGGATTTTCTTCAGGGTTCTCAATTCAGATCCATTGATCTTTGTATTTTTCATTGTACCAATACCAGGCTGTTTTAACCACTGTGGCTGGGTAGTTAGTTGTTGTTATTTATTTATTTATAAAAACGCTTTTATTGTGAATTGAGTGATACTTTACATGGGAGAACATTGGTTTTGCACTCAATCTATCATATTTTGTTTCAGTACAAATCATTACAATCCTCTCCATGCATCATCTGTTAACAGCATTTGCTTCTATTCCCTGTGTTTTATGGGTTGTTGGGTTTTTTTGTTGTTGTTGTTGTTGTTGTCTTGTTTGTTTGCTTTTTTAAGTACACAAAAACATGCAGGAACATATAATCATGTAAACAACCAAAGAGCATGTTCTGCAAGCCAGCCTCCTGGCCATGAGTACACAGCCTTTCTCTTACTTACCATGAGTCTACAGTCCTCAGCTACTCAATCTCTCCGTGCCATCACCTTTGCCTCCATCTCTGGTGTTTCTGCTTCTCTGGTTAAGGTCCACGTTCTGCTCATGCTCTTTCTCTTGAGGGTCTTATGGTTCTCTGTTCCTGAAATGTAAGATTAATTACTCCCCCTTTTTGTTACAAAACTTCTACCTTTACAGTTGTGGCTATCACAATTAGTTATGGTAACAATTACTCTGGATTTAAATGAATCCTAGCTCTATATTCTTTTACCAGACCCATCTTTTACCAGACAAGATGAAAATTGTTCAGTGGGGATTCCACCTTCCCACACATATTCTGGAACTATAGTCTCTCTTGAAAACTTTTAAGCCAGCTACTTCATGCCTTGATAGCCCACCCCATTTTAGGTAGCCAATGTCTAAGTTGTCCATCCCTATTAAACCAGTGTACAGAAGGAATAAGTTTGAGAAGATGCTTTGTAGTATTTTGAAGTTTATATATTTATGGAGGCTTGTTTTGTGGCCTAACACATGGTCTATTCTGGAGAATATGCAATGTGCACTGGAGAAGAATGTGTATTGTGTTGTTGTTGGGTTGAATGTTCTGTATACATCTATAAGGTCAAGTTGGCTAATTGTGTTCTTTAGTTGCTCTGTGTCTTTGTCAAGTTCCTTTCTGGTTGTTCTATCCTTTTTAAAAAGTGGTGTATTAACATTGCCCACTATTATTGCTTGAACTGCAAGGTCGGTAGTTCAAGCTCACCAGCTGCTCCTTGGAAACCATATACAGGCTCGCTATGTGTTGGAACCGACTCGACGGCACTTCACTACAACAACAACTATTATTGTAGATTTGTCTATTTTTTTCTTCAAATCTATTAGCGTTTGCTTTATATATTTTGAGAGCTCTTTCAATGGGAGCTTAGCTATTATGGTTATGTCATCTTGTTCAATCTCATGAGATAATGTCCATCTTTATCTATTATGCATGTTTTGCCTTAAAGTTTATTTTATCAGAGCTCTTTTTTTTTTTTTTTAATGGCAGTTAGTTTGGCATATTTTTTTCCATCCTTTAACTTTTCATTTGTTTTCATCTTTGTGTGTAAGTTGTGTCTCTTGCAGACAGTATATTGAAGGATCTTGTTTTCATATCCATTCTGCCAATCTCCATCTCTTAACTGTTGCATTTAATCCATTGAAATTCAGTGTAATTATTGATAGGTATGAATTAATTGCTGTCATTATGTTTGTTTGTTTCTTGTTGTGCTGCTGGTTTCTTTGTTCTGCATATCTTCCTGTGCTGAGTTCAGGTTTTTGTGTTCTTTCTTGTCAGTTTTTCATAGTTTCAATGTTTCCAAAGCTCTTCTTAAATTTTTATTTTCTTGGTATGTTGTGACGTATTAATGTACTTTAAGTTACCCTGTATTCTATTAACTTTTTCTCCATTTAAAACAGTCTGTTTTCATCCTGCAATCTTCCTGACCTCCTCACCACCTGAATCTCTGTTACTATGTGTTTACCTTCTTTCACATCATAGTTGTTTTGATCATAGACTGACCTTCCATATCCTCTGAATTTGTTCTTGTTGTTTTCTTCTGTTCTGTACTCTTCCATCTGTTGACTGAGTTCCAGATGGTGCTGCCATGTATGTCAATCTCAGGTTATTGTCTGTTCTTGTTGGTTCTTAATCCAAAGAACTCCCTTTAGGATCTTTTGAACTGCTGGGTTGGCTTTGACAAAATCCCTTAGTTTCTGTTTATCCTGGAATGTTTTCATTACACTGTCATATTTGATTGAAAGCTTTGCTGGATACATGATTCTAGGTTGGAAGTTTGTTTTCTTTCAGGGTTTTGTATATGTCTCCCCATTGCCTTCTTGCCTGCATGGTTTCAGCTTAGAAATCAGAACTTCATCTGATTTACTTGTAAAACTTTTCTTTTCCCTAGCTTCTTTGAGGGTTCTCTGCTTGTCTTTGATTTAGAAGAGCTTGATTATGATATGTCTTGGTGATTTTCTTTTGGGTCTACCCTTCCTGGTGTTTGTTGAGCTTCTTGAATGCTTATCTTTTCATTTCTCACAATGTTAGAGAAATTTTCTTCCAGAATCTCTTCAACTATCTCCTCTGTGGATTTGTGTTATTTTTCCTTTCCATAAAGCCAACATTTCTTAAGTTATTCCTCTTTATGATGTCCAACATGAATCTTAGAGTTTCTTCAGAAATTTTTATGCTTGTTTTCTGCTTGGTATTCTATCTTAGCAGTATGGAGAGATTTGTCTTCTAGCTCACTGGTTCTGGCTTCCATCTCTTCAATTCTACACTTTTTGGTCCTCTTTTTGCAGGTTTTGAATTGGTTCCACTGCTATATCTATCTTATTGGATTGTTCCTGCAACACTTTCCTGATTTCTTTCTTATTTTTCTCAAACCCTCTATGGAGCATTTGGATGCACCTCAATATAATGAAGCATCACCTCCTGAATTCCCTCTCAGGCAATTCCAAATCCTGTCCTATTTCCATTGGGAAGTCTAGGTATACCTCCAGTTCATTTGTCTCAGTTACTCTATCTTGTTTCTGGACATGTGGTGAGATCTTCTGTTATTTCTTTGGCATCTTAAATAATCAGGTGTATTTTCAATAATTCAATGAATGTATGTTGATGTATTATTAAGCCTGATTGCCTCCAGGTAGATGTTATCAGGAGATGGGCTTCCCTTTTCACTTTTCCTATTACTCAAGTCAGAGTAACTGTAGCAGGTGTTGGTTGTCTATCTGGTGTATAGCAGCTGGTATTGGCTCTTTCCTGGATGGTGAAATTTTGTAGTGTGATTGCGGCTTGGCTATATGACTGCAATTGCTGCCTCTTCTTGGGTAATGTAGGAAAAGAAAGAGCTCCCTAAAAGTAAAAGGGGGACCTAAAACCAAAACAACATCAGCAAAAATAAATAAATAAATAAATAAATAAATAAATAAATAAATAAATAAATAAATAAATACAACCAGATTGGATGCCACAGTCCATAATCACAGAAAAAAAAAATCTGTAGCAAAATATAAGTATTACTTTAATGCACCTGTCTTAGCTTCTTACCTTCAAGACTATCTGAGAAATTTCAAGCTGTTACTGTTGCTCCTTATGACATCACTCAGGATTTAATTTTTGGCCTGTTTCCTTTATAGTCTGTGTCTCTCCCTCTCAATAGCCCCAATTCAGGACTTTCTCCTAGTGATAAACAGTTCAGGGCCAGCTGGAGCCATTCTGGGAGACTGTTCTGTTTTAAGCAGCGTCTTCCCCTTTCTTAGATTCTGTGTGCAGTGTTCTTTGCTAAGCAGGTCCATATGCATGCATACTAGAACCCTCTGGGGATGGCATTTGTCCACTAGCTCAGGCTAGTAACCAGAGTGGGGGTGCGCAGACAGTGAGAGATCAATGAACAAAGAAAAAAAGAACATCCCCACATTTATCTTTGAGGATTGGTCAGACCTCTGTGGTGAAAGTGCTCCTTTGATCCTTCACCCTCTCTGTCACGTCCAAGATGGCTGCTCTACAGCTAGCACCTATAGATCAAAAAAGACCACCTTTCTTGCTTCTGCTACATATTCCACTTACAATAAGCCTTCAAACTTTCTAAATGTTTATTTATATGCAGTTCAGTGTACTGGGACCATCCCCTGAACCTGCTTTGTTTAGTATTCTGTGTTATTGTTGTCAGAGCTCTGCACTGCTCTTCTCCCTAATCCACCATTCTAGACAGGGAGTCTCCTTGCTGTGGAGACTCCTTTGTCTCAGTTACTATTTTGAGCTACTACATACATAAGTATAGATCAAATTAATTAATCTGTAGCCATTTACACTTGCTTCCTTTTCAGATTTCTTCATCTTCTTCTAGTTGAGTTCTGATCATCAAGTCATTGAAGCTAGGGCAAATGGGTACTATCTGCATGTTTGGCCATTCTTGTGTATCTCCCCCAACTTCAAATCAGCTGGACATTTCACTATTAGCGCTAGCCCTCTGTGGCTAGGTCATTGTCCATGGGCTTAGGAGTTCCCAATCTCTCCAAACTTCAGACCAACCAGCCCTCCTATTCTACCTCTCATCTCCAACTTCAACATGGTTGAACTCAGCTCATATCTTCATTGTTGGCTTTTCCACACTTCCACTTACATGTAGACCAACACTGTCACCAGCAAGCTTACATCCTCGTGATTTCCCTTTGAGTTTCGGTACTGGAGGGGGGTTTGTCCTGAAGGGACTTGATTACTCTCCTTGGTGGGTCTCCAGTGAGCAGCTTGCTTGTCCTTGTAATAGCCAAACAGACTGACATTTTTGTGTTGGATTTTCCTGCTTGTATTTCTTTCAAGGAGTATCTTTGGGGTTTTCTATGTATAGGATCATATCATCTGCAAATAGAGTTTTACTTCCTCTTTGCCAATTTGAATGCCTGTAATTTCCCTATCTTGCCTCACGGCTCTAGTTAAGACTTACAACACAGTATAGAATAGAAGTGGTTGATGAACGGCATCCTTGTCTGGTTCTTGTTCACAAAGTGAAGGCTTTCAGTTTCTCTCTATTGAGAGTGATGTTGGCTGTTGGTTTTGATTATATGCTCTTAATTATGCTGAGGAATTTCCCTTCAATCCCTACTTTGTTGAGTATTTTATCAGGAATGTGTGTTGGATTTTGTCAAATGCCTTTTCTGCATCAATCGATATGATCATGTGGTTCTTTTCCTTTTTCTTATTTATATGTTGGATTACATTGATTTTTTTTTTAATATTGAACCATCTTTGCATCCCTGATATGAAGCCCACTTGCACATGATGCCTTATTATTTTGTTGTTGTTGTTGAAGTGTTGTTGAATCCTGTAGGCTGGGATTTTGTTGAAAATTTTTGCATTCATGAGGGATATTGGTTTATAATTTTCTTTTTTAGTGATATTCTTCCATGATTTTGGTATGAGGGTTATGCTTGCTTCATAAAATGTATTAGGAAGTTTTCCATCCGTTTCTATATTCTATAATAATTTGAGTAGAATTAGTGAGAGCTGTTCCCTGAATATCTGGTAAAACTCACGGGTGCAGTAAAATTTTGTTGATTGGGTGTTCTTTGATGACCTGATCAATTTCTTATTTTGTTATAGGTCTGTTCAAGTTTTCTACTTCACTTTGTATATTTTTAGGTATGTTGTGCTTTTCTAAAAATGTATGCATATATTGAGGATATTCAAATTTGTTGGAGTACAACTCTTCATAGTATTCTTTTATTATCCTTTTTTATTTCCATTGGTTCTGTTGTAGATTTCACTTGTGTTGTTTCTTATGTGTGTTATTTTGTCTTCTCCCTCTTTTGTTACATTTGCCTATGATTTTTCAATGCTATTAATCTTTTCAAAGATTCAGCTTCTTGTCTTGTGTATGATTTCTGTAGTTTTCTATTTTGTATCTCATTTATTTCTGCTCTACTTTTTTATTTTTAATGTTTTATTGTGAATTATGTGATAATTTACATGGGAGAACATCAGTTTTATATTCATTCTATCATATATCGTTTCATTGCCATGGTTACAATCCCCTCCATGCATCATCAACCAACCAAAGGATATACACTACAAGCCTGCACCCCAGTGGTCAGCACACAGCCCCTCTCCCTCTCTGGATCTAAAATCTCCAGCTGCTCCATCTCTCCACATCATTGTCTCTGCCCCCATCTCTGGCATCACTACTTCCCTGGGTGGAGTCTTGCTCTCTGCTCTTATCAATTGATGTTCTCAGAGACCTCTGATCCTAGACTGAAAAGTTAATCACTCCCCTCCTTGCTATAAAACATCTACCGTTACATTTCCAACCCTCACAAGCAATCCTGATAACAATTATTCACTATTGTATTACAAGACACTTATCGGCATTTCATCAGCCCCGCCTAGACAGATTGGATACTACTCAGTGGAGATTCTACCTTCCTTCACGCCCTCTGGATCTAGGTCCCCTCTTGAAAGCTGGTAAGCCAGTCACTTCTTACCTTTGTAGCCCCCACATTTTAGGTAGCCAATGTCCAAGTTGTCCGTCCCTGTCTACTGTGTGTGTGGAGGGGGTTGGAATGATCCTTGCTGTAAGGATTTGTTTCCTCTTTTGAGCTACTGCATCCATAGCTGTATAAATTCATCAAATTGTATCAGATTACTCTTTTTTTTTTTTTTTTTTTTTAACTTTTCTTTCTTCTTCTGGTTGAGTTCGGATCATCCAGTCATTGAAGCCAGGTCAAATGGGTATTATCTGCAAGTGTGGGTGTTCTTGTGCATATGCCCTCTCTTCTTATTTCACTCTCCATTCTAGTCCTCTGTGGCTATGTCACTGACTCTGGGCCCAAGAGTCCCAGGTCTTGCCACACTACTGGCCAACCAGGTCTCCACCTGGGTTCACAGGAGTCTATTGAACGTTGTACGGCTTAGCTCGCCACTTCATTGCTGTTTTTCCCTCTCTTCCCCTTATCAGTGACGAATGTGATCACCAATCAGAGCATGTATTCCCATTGAGTCTTAGTTTTGGAAGGGGGTTTGCACAGAGGGGACCCGACCACTTGCCTTGATGTCTCCTGGGCAAGAAACTTGCTTGTTCTTGTAGTAACATTTAGTCTGCCTTCTACTGTTTTGTATTTTTCCTGTAGGTCTGTCTTTCAAGAAGTATCTTCTGTTCTTCTAGCCGCTCCAGGCTGGTCTGCTCGTCCTTTCAAGTGGAAATTTCCCATCTCTGAAGATCTGGATGTGATTCAGGCTTCCACTTATAGTCTTATGTAATAAAGAGGCTCTGCAGGAAGCCTCCTTCACTGGGTACATTGTAGCTCCATTTTAGGTATTCCATTCAGTTTATAGGCAGAAGACGGACTTACAAGCTTTCTTTGGTGATGTTTTGGCTATTCCTTTCTCTCCCCCTCCAGTGTCTATTTTATAATATAATGCAAGGAAAACCAAGATTCAAAAGTCAGCCAATCATCTGAACATTATTCCCACCTTTTCCCCATTCCAACCATGTCTCAATCTCTGTATCCCTGAGCCCTGTTGTTCCAAGGTTGTGCATACATCATTATTTACCTCTATCCCACTTAGCCCATTCAAACCTGCCTAATTGTTCTCCCATCTGCTTTGTTCTTCCATTCCCCTCTCCCTTCTTCTTCTTCTTTTTTTAAATGTTTTATTGTGAATTTTGTGATAGTTTACATGGGAGAACATTAAGTTTACTTTCATCCAGTTGTATTTCGTTTCACTGCCATGGTTACAACCCCCACCATGCATCATCAACCAACCAAAGGGTATACACTACAAGCCTGCACCCCGGTGGCCAGTCAGCACACAGCCCCTCTCCATCTCTGGTCTAAAGTCCCCAACTGCTCCCTCTCTCCACATCATCGTCTCTGCCTCCATCTCAGGCATCACTGCTTTGCTGGGTAGGGTCCCGCTCTCCACTCTTCTCCCTTGATGGTCCCAGGGACCTCCGCTCCTAGGCTGAAAAGTTAATCACTCCACTCCTTGCAATATAACGTCTACCTTTACATTTCCAACCCTCACAGTCAGTCCTGACAACAATTATTCACTATTGTATCACAAGAGACCCATCGCATTTCATTTCATTAGCCCCACCTAAACAGATTGTATACTACTCAGTGGAGATTCTACCTTCCTTCACACCCTCTGGATCTAGGTTCCCTCTTGAAAGCTTATAAGCCAGTCACTTCTTGCCTTTGTAGCCCCCTCCATTTTGGGTAGCCAATGTCCAATTGCCTATCCCTGTCTACTCTGTGTGTGGAGGGGGTGGGAATGATTCTTGCTGTAAGGATTTGTTCCCTCCTTTGAGCTACTGCATCCATAGGTGTACATCAAGTTCATCAAATTGTATCAGATTACTCTCCCCCCCACTTCTATCTTCTTCTGGTTGAGTTCTGATCATCCAGTCATTGAAGCCAGGTCAAATGGGTATTATCTGTACGTATGGGTGTTCTTGTGCATATGCCGTCTGTTCTTATCAGCTGGACTCGTCACTCTCCACTCTAGTCCTCTCTGGTTATGCCACTGACTCTGGGTCATAGAGTCCCCAGGTCTTGCCATACTGCTGGCCAACCAAATCTCCACCCAGGTTCACAGGAGTCTATTGAACGATGTAGGGCTTAGCTCACAGCTTCATTGCTGTTTTTCCCTCACTTCCCTTTATTGATGACGAGCATGGTCGCCAATCAGAGCATGTATTCCCAATGAGTCTTAGGCTTGCAAGGGGGTTTGCGTGGAGGGGACCTGATCACTTGCCTTGATGACTCCTTTGTGAGCAACTTGCTTGTTCTTGTAGTAACAGTCGGTCTGACTATGTTGTTTTGTATTTTTCCTGTAGGTCTTTCTTTCAAGAAGTATCTTCTGTTCTTCTAGCTTCTCAAGGCTGGTCTGCTCATACTTTGTAGTGGAAATTTCCCATCTCTGAAGATCTGGATGTGGTTCAGGCTTCCACCTATAGTCTAATGTAATGCAGAGGCTCTGCAGGACGCCTCCTTCACTGAGCACATTGTAGCTCCATTGTAGGTATTCCAATAAGTTATAGGCAGTAGATGCTCCAGTGTCTATTATATAATATAATGCAAGGAAAGCCAAGATTCAACAGACAGTCAAGCATCTGAACATTATTTTCCCCTTTTCGCCATTCCAACCATGTCTCAATCTCTGTGTTCCAGAGACCTGTTGTTCCAAGGTTGTGCATACATCATTATTTATCTCTGTCCCACTTAGCCCATGCAAACCTGCCTAATTGTTCTCCTAACTGCTTTGTTCTTCCATTCACCTCTCCCTTCTTGTATATTGCCCCCCTCCCCAGCATCTAAACTATCCTGTGTCTAATCCCTGCCCTGTGCTCCACCTTCCCCTCCCTCCCCTCACTCCATTCCCACATCCCAGCAACCAGAAAGAATCCACCCCCCTTTAGTATGGGATCTTTTTCTTAATCTTTTACAGTAGTGGTCCTGTGCAGTATTTTTCCTTTTGTGACTGACAAATTTCACTCAACATAATGTCCTCAGGGTTCATCCATGTTAGGAGGTGGCTTGCATCTTCCTTGTTATTTCTCAAGGTAGCATAATATTCCATTGTGTGTATATACCACAGTTTGTTTTATCCATTCTTCGGTTGATGGGCACTTTGGCTGTCTCCATCTTTTTGCTATTGTAAATAGTGCTGCTATGAACATTGGTATGCATATATCTTCTAGTATTGTGGCTCGTGTTTCTTGTGGGTAATACCAAGTAGAAGAATTTCTGGATCATTAAGTATTTCTATTTTCAATCTTCTGAGGAAGCGCCATATTGCTTTCCCATTTTGCAGTCCCACCAGTAATGCAGGAGTGTCCCAGTCTCTCCACATCCCCGCCAGCATTTATTGTCTTCTAATTTTTTTTTATCTTTGCTGTTATTGTTGGTGTGAGATGATATCTCATTTTTGTTTTGATTTGCATCTCTCTAATGGTTAGTGATCGTGAACATTTTTCATATATTTGTTGGCTGCCTGGATCTCTGCCTTAGTGAGGTATCTGTTCATGTCCTGTGCCCACTTTTTAATGGGGTTATTTGTATTTTTCTTGTAGAAGTGTTGTAGTTTCCTATATATTTTAGAAATGAGTCTCTTATCTGACGTGTCATTGCAAAAAATTTTTTCAACTGTGTGGGTCCCCTGTTACTCTTCTGGTGAAGTCTTTTGATGCACATAAGTTTTAAATTTTTAGTATGCCCCACACATTTATTTTGTCTACTTTTGCTTGTGTGGTTTTCAAAATGTTTTGTATTCTGTGTATTCCCGGAATGAGTGCCCTCACATTTGTCCCCATTTTTTCATTGATGGCCTTCATAATTCTGGGATTCACATTTAGGTCTTTAATCCATGTTGAGGTGGCTTTTGTATAAGGTGTGAGGTGAATGTCTTGTTCCAATCTTTTGCATATCATTTTCCAGCTCTGCCAGTACCATCTGTTGAAGAGACTATCACCTCCCCATGCGATATATTTAGGTGTTTTGTCAAAAATCAGTTTGCTGTAATTAGATGGGTTAATTTCTGGATTCTCGATTCTGTTCCATTGATCTATGTATCTTTCATTGTACTGGTACCAAGCTGTTTTGACCACTGTAGCTGTGTAGTAAATTTTGAAGTCAGGAAGTGACAGGCCTCCATCCTTATTCTTCTTCTTAAGCAGTACTTTGCTTATCCTGGGTCTCTTTCCTTTCCACACAAAGTTTGTAATTGTTTTCTCCATCTCTTTGAAGAATGTCATTGGAATCTGGATTGGGATTGCATTAGATGTGTAGATTGCTTTTGGCAGTATTGATATTTTTACAATGTTAAGTCTTCCTATCCAGGAGCATGGTACATTCTTCCGTGTTTGTAAGTCTCTTTTAGTTTCTTGTAGTAGTGTTTTGTAGTTTATTTTGTATAAGTCCTTTGTTTCTTGTTGCAGACTGTGTAAAGCTGGTCAGAAGTTTGAGGCCCACTGGGCCCGAGTGTTGCAGACAATGCAGGCCACAGGCTCTGAGGAAAAGATTCTGGCCACCGGGCAGTCATAACAAATTGTTTTTCATCTTAGTGTTCAGTTATGTTTTATTAATTCCAAACATGAGCCCTTA
>NW_006408597.1:13583839-13584315 GCF_000296735.1 Chrysochloris asiatica
TATGCTACCTTGAAGAATAACAAGGAAGCTGCAAGTCACCACATAACATGGATGTACCTTGAGAACATTATGCTGAGTGAAATTAGTCAGTCACAAAAGGAGAAATATGCATAGGACCATTACTGTAAAAGATTAATCATTGAAAAATTAAATTTTTTTCAAGATTAAAAAAAGTATCCACACTAAAAATTGTAAAAAATAAAATCTTTGCTGGTTAATGGGATATATGTTGTGGGGTGAGGAGAGGGAGGGAATTGTGGAGAACAGGGTAGGGACTAGACACAGGATAGTTTGGTGCTGGGGGTGGGGGCCAAACACAAGAAGGGAGAGGGGATTGGAAGAATAAGGCACATGAGAGAACAGTTAGGTTTGCACGGGCTAAGTTGTTGTTGTTGTTGTCAGGTGCCATCGAGTCAGAACCGACTCATAGCGACCCCATGCACAGCAGAACGAAACAATGCTCGATCCTGGGCCAA
>NW_006408597.1:13584415-13592465 GCF_000296735.1 Chrysochloris asiatica
TCTTCTAAGTTTTCAAATTTGTTGGAGTACAGCTCTTCATAGTATTCTGTTATTATCCTTTTGATTTCCTTTGGTTCCATTGTGACATCACCCATGTGGTTTCTAATGCATGGTATTTGTGTCTTCTCCCTCTCTTCTTTTTTTAGGTTGCCAATGGTTTGTCAATTTTATTAATCCTTTCAAAGAACCAGCTTCTTGTTCTGTTTATGCTCTCTATAGTTTTTCTGTTTTCTATCTCATTTATTTCTGCTCTAATATTCATTATTTCTCTTCTCTTGGTGACTGTAGGTTCTCTCTGTTGGTCTGTTTCTAGTTGCTTGAGAAGTTGTGTTAATGTGTTAATTTTGATTCTTTCTTCTTTTTGGACGTGCACATTTATCGCAACAAATTGTCCTCTCAGCATTGCCTTTGCCGTGTCCCAAAGAGTATGGTATGTTCTGTTTTCATTCCCATTTGTTTCTAGGAACTTTCTTAATTCACGTTTAATTTCTTCTGTTATCCAGTTGCTTTTCAGCAGGGTGTTATTCGGTCCCCAGGTATCAAACTTTATTTCCTTGGTCTTCTTATGGTTGATTTCTAATTTTATGGCACTGTGGTTTGAAAAGATGCTCTGTAGTAATTTGATGTTTGTAAATTTATGGAGTCTTGCTTTGCGACCTAACACTTGGTCAGTTCCCTAGAATGTTCCATGTGCACTGGAAAAGAAGGTGTATTGTGCTGTTGTTGGGCTGAATGCTCTGTACACGTCTATGAGGTCGAGTTGGTTGATTGTGCTGTTTAGTTGCTCTGTAGCGTTGTTGAGTTTCTTTCTGGTTGTTCTATTCTTTTTCAAAAGTGGCATATTAAACCCCACCCCCTCCATAATTGTAGATTTCTCTATTTTTTTCTTCAATTCTAGTAGGGTTTGCCTATGTATGTTGGTGCTCTTTCATTTGGAGCATAGATGCTAATTATAGTTATGTAATATTGCTCAGTTGACTCTTTAATCATGAGATGGTATCCTTCTTTATCTCTTATGGTGGTTTTTGCCTTAAAGTTTATTTTATCAGAGATTAGTATTTCCACTCCTGCTGTTATTTATTGCTGTTAGATTGATATTTTTTTTCCAACCTTTAACTTTTAGTCTGATTTTGTCTGTGTGTAAGGTGTGTCTCTTGCAGGCAACATATTGAAGGGTCTTGTTTTCTTATCCATTCAACCACGCTGTCTCTTCACTGGTGCATTTAATCCATTGATATTTAGTGTAATTATCAATAGGTATTGATAATGCTGCCATTATGTTTATTTGTTGTGGTGCTGTTTGTTCCTTTGTTCTGCATGCTTTCTTGTGTTGCATTCATGTTTTTTGTGCTATTTCTTGTCAATTTATTCTTTATTTTAATGTTTCCTTGTTCTGCTTGGATTTTCATTTTCATGGTAAGTGAGAAGTATTAATTTTCTTTGGGGTTACCCTACAGTCTGCTAAGTTTTTCCTGTATTTAAGACAGTCTATTGCATCCTGCCATCAACTTGACCTTCTCACCATCTGGATCTCTGTTCATATACTTTCCCTTCTTTGACACTGATATAGTTTGATCTTTGGTTGTGTAAGGACCTAACTGGTCTTGCCTAACTTAGAAATTATTTGGCCAAACTCTAGTCAGGCTTCAGAAAAGCATTTTAAATAGACAAGGCCTTAGTTTTTAGTTCCCACCAGCTGGTGTGGCAATCAGTCAGCCCCCAAAACCTCAAGGTCAAAATAATCCTTGAGAAATTCATACCAGTCAGACTGACCCAGATGAATGAGAATATCCTAAACACTAAACACACTTGCAATTGCCAAAACCCATCTGCTTATAAATTTATTGCCAAGACCAATAAAAGTATAGAGTAAAAATAATTAACCAATCAAAGACTGTACCTATGCCTCTGCACAATCTGCCCCCTAAAAACCCTATAAAAACTAGTATGTAGAACAAAGTGAGGTCGCCTTCAGCTCCTGGTTTTAGGAGTCTATGTGAGGGTGGACCCCAGAGCATTGGCAAAGGTTGCCTTTGTCTCCTGGTTTTAGGAGTCTGTGAAGGTGGACCCCAGTGTGCTGGCAAATAAACAATAAACTTCTTGCTGTTGCATTGAACTCGAGTCCTGATAATCTTTTTGGGGTCTCCTAATTGAAGAGGCCACAGACGGGGCCTAACAGTTGGCCTCACAGTTCCTCTGAATGCATTGCTGTAATTTTGTTCCATTCTGAACTCTGCTAACCATTGACTGAGTCCCAGGTGGTGTTGCCACATCTGTCAATCTCTGGTTGTTGTCTGTTCTTTTTGGTTTTCATTCTAAAGAATTCCCTCCTTTAGAATGCTTTGAAGTGCTGGATTGTTTTTAACAAAATCTCTTACATTCTGTTTATCCTGGAATGTTGGGATTGTACCATCATATTTGATTGACAGTTTTGCTGGATAGACAATTTGTGGTTGGCAGGTTTTTCCTTTAGGTTTTTATATATGTCTCCCCATTGCCTTTTTGACTGCATGATTTAATCTGATTTGCTTGCCTTTGTAGGTAACACTTCTCTTTTCCCTGGCTGCTATTAGGATTGTCTCCTTGTTTTGATTTTGGAGAACTTGATTATGATATGGCTTGGTGATATTCTTTTGGGGTCTATCCTTCCTGGGATTCTTTCAGCTTCTTGAATGTTTATATTCTTGTCCTTCAATATGTTAGGACATTTTTCTTTCAGAAGCTCTTCAACTATCTCTTCTGTGGACTTCTGTGATTCTTCCTGTTCTGGAATGCCAATAATTTTTAAGTTATTCCTCTTCATGTTATCTAGCATGAATCTTAGACTCTCTTCAGATTTTTTAATCCTTTTTTCTGCTTCAACTTCTATCTTGGCAGTATTGAGAGATTTGTCTTCCAGCTTGCTGGTTCTGGCTTTCACCTCTTCCATTCTGCTCCTTTGCCCTCTCAGTGTATTGTACATTTCTGATATTTTACTATTAATCATCTGGACTTCTTTTTGCAGGTTTTGGATTGTTTCCAATGCCATATCTATCTTGTTTATTGCTCCTGTAGCACTTTCCTGACTTCTTCCTTATTATCCTCCACCCCTTTTCAAAGCATTTGAATTTGTTTCCATATAATTTTTCTGAATTCCTTCTCAGGCAGATCCAGAGCCTGCTCTTTTACTGGAAAGTCTGTGTCTGTTTCCAGCTCATTTGTCTCAGTTTTTTTTTTTTTCTTTTTCTATTTTTGGACATGTGTTGAGATCTTTAATTGTGTTTTCTTAGACATTTTTAACAGTTATGTAAATTTTTAATGCTTATATGGATGTATGTTGCTTTGTTCCTAAACTTGATGAGCGTCTCCTGGTGGATATGATCTGCACATAGTCTTCCCTTTTCATGTGTAATGCCTAGCAACTGATTTTGGCTCTTGTACAAATGGTTGGTTACTACAGGCCATGCTTGTAGTAGCTTAGCTATGTGGGCACAGTTGCTGTCTCTTCTTGGGTAAGGTAGGGGGAGAAAGCTCCAACTGCTGGGAGAAGAGTGAAGCCAAAAGAACCAAAGACAGAAACAGTATAAAAGTACAGACAGAAACCACCAATCAAAAATAGAAATAAAATTGTGATTGACGCTGTCCACTGGCAAAGGGTCCCGCCTAGGTAAATTTTGTGGTTGGTTCACAGTGTCAAAATGTCTTAAGAAGTCACCTGTGGGTTTCCTCTCTGTGTGACTGGAAAATGGTGGGAGCAATGCTGGACCCTTTTGGGGTTGTGTTCCTGCCTGCCTGAAGGCATCTGGCTGTGCAGTGAGGGCATGATCAGGGTGAAGAGGAGATACATGTAAATAATGAAAAGTGAAGGATGAAAAATCAGTCACACTTCTCCTTTCAGATGCACAGCTCCATGGCTGGCTTCTAGTGCTGGGTCACTGCTTCCGCTTGGCTGTGGACCCACCCTCCGGCCTGAGGACTTCTGGCTACTAGCCACTGTGGTTGGAGAGATTCAGAAATTACCATATTTTTCTTCCACAGGCAGATTTCTTCTCAATGGGCATGGGAAACTGGTGCCCTGAACCTTAAACAAGATCCAAAGCTCCACAATTTTTCTGCGGACTGCTCTTTATCTATAGTGGGAGATTTTACTATGCCACTTTCAAAAAGGGATAGAACAAACAGAAAGAAAGTTGACAAAGTTACAGAGGAACAAAATAGCACAATCAACCAACTTGACCTCATAGACGTATACAGAGCATTGAACTCAACAACAGCACAATACACATTCTTTTCCATTGCATATGGAACATTCTCCAGAATTGATCATATGTTAAGTCACAAAACAAGCCACCATAAATTTACAAACATCAAAATACTACAAAGCATCTTTTCAGACCACAGTGCTTTAAAACTAGAAATCAACAGTAAGAAGACTAAGGAGATAAAGTTGAACACATGGAAGCTGAATAGCACTCTGCTGAAAAGCGACTGGGTAATAGTAGAAGAAATTAAATATGAAATTACAAAGTTCTTTTTTAAAAAGGAGAATGAAAACAAAACATAACAAAATCTTTGGGACATAGCAAATACAGTGCTGAGAGGACAGTTTATTACAATTAATGCACACATCAAAAAAGAAAATGAGCACCAAAAATAACACATTAACAAGCATCTTCAACAATTAGAAGCACAGAAGCAGAGGGAACCTACAATCACCAAAACAAAAGAAATAATAAAGGTTAGAGCAGAAATAAATAAAATAGAAAACAGAAATTTATAGTAAGAATCAACAGAACAAGAAGCTGGTACTTTGAATGGATTGATAAAATTGACAAACCATTGGCAAACCTAACAACAGAAAAGAGGGAGAAGACACAAATAACATACATTAGAAACTAAATGGGTGATGTCACAATGGAATCAACACAATACTATGAAGAGTGGTAGTCCAACAAACTTGAAAACATGTTTTTAGAAAAACACAACCTACCTAAAGTTACACAGGAAGAAGTAGAAAACTTGAACAGACTCATAACAAAAGAAGAAATCAGTCAGGTCATCAAAAAAATCTCCCAATGAAAAGAAATCCAGGTCCAGATGGCATCACTGGTGAATTCCACCAAACATTCAGGGTAGAGCTGTGACCAGATCTACTCAAATTATTCCATAATATAGAAAAGGATGGAAAACTTCCTACATGGGCACAGAATCAAGCATAACCCTCATACAAAAACCAGGGAAGGACATCATTAAGAAAGAAAATTATATATCAATATCCGTCATGAACATAGACACAAAAATTGTCAACAAAATCTCAGCCAACAGAATCTAGAAGCACGTCAAAAAAAAAAGATACATCATGACCAAGTGGGATTAATATCAGGAATGCAAGGATGGTTCAACACAAGGAAAACCACCAATTAAATCCACCATATAAATAAGAAAAAAGAAAAGAACCACATGATCATATCGATTGATGCAGAAAAGGTATTTGACAAAATCCAACATTCATTCCTGATAAAAATACTCAACAAAGTAGAAATTGAAGGGAAATTCCTCAGCATAATTAAGAGCATATATACAAAACCAACAGCCTACATTACTCTCAATAGAGAGAAACTGAAAGCCTTCTCTCTGTGAAAAGGAACCAGACAAGTATGCCTTTTGTCACCACTCCTATTCTTTAATGTTCTGGAAGTGTTAGCAAAGCTATACAGCAAGACTGAAACTAAAGACATCCAAATTGGAAAAGAGGAAATAAAACTCTCTCTTTGTGCAGACAATACGATCATACACATAGAAAACACCAAAGACTCAGTAAAAAAGCTACTAGTCCTCATTGGAAGATTCAGTAGAGTGGCAGGGCATAAGATCAACATACAAAAAATCAGTTGGATTCTTCTATAGTAACAATTACAGTGCTGAAAAAGACATTAGGAAAGCAATATCATTTACAGTATCTGTCCAAAGTATAAAATATCAAGGAATAAATGTAACCAGAGAAACAAAAGATCTATACAAAGAAAACTACCAAAAGAGACTTACAAAAGTGGAAGAATATACCATGCTCCTGGATAGGAAGACTTAACATTAGGAAAATGTCAATACTGCACAAAGCTATTCACACATATAATGCAATCCCAATTCAGATTCTAATGATATTCTTCAAAGAGATGGAAAAATCAATTACAAAGTTTATATGGAAAGGAAAGAGAACCAGGATAATCGAAGCACTTCTTAAGAAGAAGAACAATGTTGGCAACCTCTCACTCCCTGATTTCAAAATTTACTACACAGCTACAGTGGTCAAAACAGCCTGGTACTGGTACAATGAAAGATATATAGATCAATGGAACAGAATCAAGAATCCAGAAATTAACTCATTCACATACAGCCAACTGATTTTTGACAAAGTGCCTAAGTATAATGTATTGGGAGAAGATAGTCTTTTCAATGGATGGTGCTGGCAGAACTGGAAAGCGATATGGAAAAGATTGAAATAAGACCTTTATCTCATACCTTATAAAAAACCCAACTCGCCATGGCTTACAGACCTAAATGTGAATCACTGAATTATAAAGGCCATCAATGCAAAAATAGGGACAAATGTGAGGGCTCTACTACAGGACATATACAGACTATCAAACATTTTGAAAATTACACAAACAAAATACAAAATAGATGATTGGGACATACTAAAAATTAAAAACTTATGTGCATCAAAAGAGTACCAAAAGAGTAAAAGGGAGCCCACAGAATGGAAAAAAATCCTTTGCAGCAACATATTGGACAGGGGTCTAATATCTAAAATATGTATGAAACTACAACATCTCTACAAGAAAAAGACAAATAATCCAATTTAAAAATGGGCCCAGGACATAAACAGACATTTCACCAAGGAGGAAAACTGGGCACCCAGCAGACATATGAAAGAATGTTCACAATCACTAGCCATTAGACAGATGCAAATCAAAACAACAATGAGATGTCATCTCACACCAGCAATAACAGCAAAGATTAAAAAAAAGTAGCATACAATAAATGATGGGGAGGATGTGGAGAGACTAGGACCCTCTTACATTGCTGGTGGGATTGCAAAATGGTCCAACCTCCCTGGAAAGCAATATGGCACTTACAGAGACGGTTGGAAATAAGCATACCTTATGATCCTAAGTTCCGTCAGAGCTTGGTCAACAACAACAAGGAACACTGGGCCAAGAGGGCTCATGAGATGGTGTTGGAACTCTGAAACAAATATAAAGCTATGTTTGGAGGATTGGAGGGTTTACAGCTGGGGAATTTGAAAAGAATCCAGAAATCCATTGTATTCTGGATCAAGACACTTAGCTGTTCCAAGAGCCGCCATCTTGGGAGAGAACATCTTGATTGTATTAGGATTGATAGTATCAGGAGAGAACATCTTGATTGTATCTTGATTGTATCAGGATTGACATTGAAATTTAAAGTGACAATATCAACATAAAACGAAACAGCCACCACTCGTCTGTCTGTCGTGCTGTGGTGGCTTGAGTTGCTGTGATTCTGAGGGCTATGCCACCAGTATTTTAAATAACTGGCAGGGTCACTTATGGTGGACAGGTTTCAGATGAGCTTCCAGACAAAGATACACTAGAAAGAAAGAGTGACAAACTACTTCAAAATCACTAGTCACTGAAAACTCTATGAATAGCAGAGAAACATTGTCAGATACAGGACCATAAGGTGGGAAGGCACTCAGAATGCGACTGGGGGAAAAAATGTCTTCTCAAAGTAGAGTTGACCACGATGACGTGAATGGAGATAAGCTCGTGGGAGAAAAGCACACAGAACCTTCATTTGCTGATGGGTCACAACTCAAGATGAAGAGAAACAGCTATAAACATCCATTGAAAATCAGAACATGGAATGTGCGAAGTATGAATCTGGGAAAATTGGAAGTTGTCAAAAATGAAATGGAATGCATAAACATCGATATTTTAGGCATTAGTGAGCTGAAATGGACTGGTATTGGCCATTTTGAATCTGACAACCACATGGTTTACTATGCAAGGAATGACAAATTGAAAAGGAA
>NW_006408597.1:13596350-13603088 GCF_000296735.1 Chrysochloris asiatica
AGATGCAATCCATATCGAAGGCTGTGCTCTTTAATCTTCATAAGTAAATGTTTCAAGTCCTCTTCACTTTCAGCGATCAAGGTTGTTTCATCTGCATATCATCTGCATACGGGCTAAGTAGGACAGAGGTAAATAAAGATGTATGCATAACCTTGGAACAACAGGGCTTTGTGTTACAGGGATTGAGGCATGGTTTGAACGGGCAAAAGAGGGGAAATAATGTTAAGATGCTTGGCTGTTTTTTGAATCTTGGTTTAGCTTACCTAGTATTGTAAAATAGACTATTGAGGAGGAGAGAAAGGAATAGCCAGAAACATCACCACAGAAAGCTTGTAAATCCATGTTCAGCCTATAATGGATTGGAATACCTAAAATGGGGCTACATCATGCCCAGTGTGAAAGAGGCATCCTGCGGAGCCTTGGCATTGCATAAGACTGCAAGTAGAATCCTGGTCCCCATCCAGAATCTTTTGAGGTGAGAAATTTCCACTTGAAAGGACAACCAGACCAGCCTGGGGCAGCTAGAAGAAAAGAAGGTACTTCTTGAAAGAAAAACCAGCAGGAAAAATAAAAAACAATAATGGCAGACTGACAAATACAAGAAAGTTGTTTGCCTGGGAGCCATCAAGGCAAGAGGTCAGGTCTTTTCTGGGCAAACCCCCTTCCAAGACTAAGACTCAGGGGAAATACACAATAGACATGTGGTCTTGCTGGTGACCATGTTGGTCTACCAATAAGGGGAACTAGGGGAAAAACAGCAATGAAGTTGTGAGCAAATCCAACCACGTTTAATAGACTCCTGTGAACCCGGATGGAGACCTGGTTTGCCAGCAGTATGGCAAGACCTGGGGACTCCTGGGCCCAGAGTCAGGGACATGACCACAGAGGACTAGAACAGAGAGTAAAGCTTTCAGCTGATATGAAAGTGAGAGGAGCTACATAAGAACACCCACACTTGCAGATAATACCCATTTGAGCTGACTTCAATGGCTGGATGATCAGAACTCAACTAGAAGAAGAAAGAAGAGGAAAAAAAGAGTAATCTGCTACAATTTGATAAACTTGACCTATAATTATGGATGTAGTAGCTCCAAAGAAGGAATAAATTTTTACAGCAAGGATCATTCCCACCCCCTCGGTATATAGGGTTTACAGGGATGGGCAACTTAGACATTGGCTACCCAAAATGGGAGGGGGGGGCGGGACTACAAAGGCAAGAAGTGACTGCTTTACAAGCTTTCAAGAGGGAGCCTAGTTCCAGAGGGTGCAGGGGAAGGTAGAATCTCCACTGAGTGTTTTCCAATGTGTCTGGACAGGGCTGATAAAAAGAGATTGGGATAAGACTCTTGTGGTTCAATAGTGAATAATTGCTATCAAGATTGACTGTCAGTGTTAGAAATGTAAAGGTAGACATTTTGTAAGCAAAGGAGGGGAGTGGTCAGTTTTGCAGTCCAGGAGCAGAGGTCCCTGGGACCATCAAGAGAGAAGAGCGGAGTGTGGGACTCTACCCAGAGAAGCAGTGATGCCAGGGATGGAGGCAGAGATGATGAAGTGGAGAGATGAAGTGGCTGGGGACTTAGGACTCAGGGAGGGAGAAAGTCTGTGTGCTAATGGCCAGGGGGCAGGCTTGTGGGGGGTATCCTTTGGTTGTCTGATGATATATGGAGGAGATTGTCATCATTGTTATGGAACAAAATATGATAGGATGAATATAAAGCTAATGTTCCTCATGTAAACTAACACATAATTCACAATAAAAACTTTTTAAAAAAAGAATCAATTACCCAGAAAAGCTGCCAATCAAATATGACAGCAAAATCAAAACATTTCAGGATAAACAGAAATTAAGAGATTTTGTAAACTCCAAGTCAGCACTCAAAACATGCTAAAGGTAGTTCTTTGGACTGAGAACCAACAAGAGCAGACAGCAACCAAAAACTGACATACATAGCAACACGAACCAGAACTAAGTACAGAGATGGCAGAGTCCAGAGGAGAAAAAATTGCAAGAATGAAATTAGGGGATCTGGGTGGTCAGTATATGAACAGAACAACTACAAAGCAAAAGAAGGGATACATACAGTAACAGAGATCCCTGTGGTGACGATGTCAGGTAGCTCTCAGAATAAAACAGACTGTCATAAAAAGAGGAAGAAGTTAAAAATATATAGGGTTACATCAAAACTTAATACATCTCCACTTTAAATCAAAAGAAGAAAAACTCCAAGAAGATTATGGAAACATTAAAACTACGAAGAAATTGACAAGAAAAGTACAAAAGCATGAACTGAACTCAGAAAAACATACAGAACAAAGAAACCAGCTGCACCACAAAAAACAAATACCATAATGATAGTAATTAATCCATATGTATGGATAATTACACTGAATGCCATTGGATTAAGTGCAAGAGTCAAGAGACAGAGTAGCAGAATGGATAAGAAAACAACATGCAACATGCTTCAGTATGCTGTCTAAAAGAGACACAACTAGCACACAAAAGCAAAAGTGGATTCAAAATTAAAGAAAGGAAAAAAAAACTATACCAAGCTTATTGCAATAAAAAACAAGCAGGAGTGGCAATTTTAGTTTCAGATACAATAAATTTTAAGGCAAAAGCCAGCATAAGAGATAAAGAAGGACATTATCTCATGGTTAAAGGGTCAATTGAACAAGAGGACATAACCATAATAAATATCTATGCTCCCAATGAAAGAACATAAAAATACATAAAGTAAACCACAATAAAACTGGAAAAAAAAAATAGACCACTTTACAATAATAGTGGAAGATCTCAATACACCACTTTCTAAAAAGGACAGAACAACCAGAAAGAAACTCAACAAAGACACAGAGGAACTGAACAACAGAATCAACCAACTTGACCTCATAGATTTGTACAGATCATGCAACCTATCAACAGCACAAAACACTCTTTTTCAGTGTACACGGTACATTCTCCTGAATAGACCATGTGTCAGACAACAAAGCAAGTCTCAACACATTTAAAAATACCAAAATACTAAAAAGCATCTTCTCAGATCACAATGCTATAAATTTATAAATCAAAAATAGGAATATCAAGGAAACAAAATCATTTACATGGAAACTAGTAATACCCTGATGAAAAGCTACTGTGTAGTAGAACAAATGCCAATGTCCCAACTCTGAAGGTTCTGCTTGGGGTTCTGGATTCACACTCTATAAAAGCTTAACAAGAAGCCTATTTCTTTAAGCAACTGCTAACTCCCCTTTTAGAAAATCTAATCAAATATAGGCTGAAGGTGGGCTGACAGGCTCTCTGTAACATAATTCCGAACATTAATTTCCACCACCCATATGAATCTATTTTACAATAGTAGGAAGGAGAAACCAATATTCATAAGGTAGTCAACTACATAAACCCTTTAATACACTTAAGTTCAATATTTTCTTCTTCTTTGGCTAACCCCATTCATATGCATATGGTCTTGGACCTCTAGCAGGGTGAATTTCAGTAATTCAATCAGCTTGACTTCTACTTTAGTAAACTTCAGAAGCTGCCATTCTCTCCTCTATTGAAATATTTTATCCCCTACATTCTTTTCTGTCACTACAGGTAACAAAATCCAAACTAACCATCTGAAAATAAAGTTTCAATTCTCATTTCCTTTGGCTCGTTCTCTTATAAAACCTCATGATTCCATGAATCTGGAGCCATTTCAATGAATTCTGTACCTGATGCCAGTTGCATAAACTATGGGGGGAGATGTCTGACTTCCTCTGATTCCACAAGGGGTAAAGAGGGCCAAACTTAAAATTAAATCACAGCCAGCTCCTAAAAAGTGGAAGTCAGACACCTCCAACTCCACTCTCTGGGTACCACATTTCTTAGGCTGGGTTTTCTAGAGAAGAAAAACCAGTGAAACATATGTGTGTGTGTGTGTATAGATAGACACAGAGAGAGAGAAGTTTATTATCAAGGAAATAGCTTATAATTGTACAGTCCCAGGTCCCCAGTGGGAGAGAGAGAGAGAGCCTTTCAAGTGTGTCCATTATATTTGGAGCAGGCTACACCCCCAAGGAAACATCCCTTCAAATCGATTGGTTACTCAGAGCCAGTCATAATAGAGTTAACTATGCCTGTATTAGGTTACATCACCATGGGAATAAACACATCTTAACTGTTCAACCATTGGAATCATGGCCTAATCAAATTGACACAGAATCCTAATTATTACTACAAGATATGCACAACATTGTGGAGAATGAGTATTCCAGAACACTTAATTGCGCTCATGAAGAAACTGGACATAGACCAAGAGGCAGTCTTTCGAACAGAATAAGGGGATAATGAAAGGTTTAAAATCAGGAACAGTGAGCAACAGGGTTGCATTCTTTCACCATACTTACTCATTCTGTTTGCTGAGCAAATAATCCAAAAAACTGGATTATGTGAAGAAAAAACATGGCATTAGGATTGGAGGAAGACTCATTAACCACCTGCGATATGCAGATGATACAACCTTGCTTGCTGAAAGTGAAGAGGACTTAAAATACTTACTGATGAGGATCAAACACTGCAGACTTTGGTATGAGCTGTACCTTAATGAAAACAAAAATCCTCACCACTGGAGCAGTAAATTTCATGATAAATGGATAAAAGGCTGAAGTTATTAAAGACTTCAGTTTGCTTGCACCCACCATCAACACTCATGGAAGCAGCAGTCAAGAAATCAAAGATGGACTGTATTAGGCAAATCTGCTATGCAAGAACTCTTTAAAAGTGTTCAGGAGCAAAGGTATCAGTTTGAGAACTAAAGTGTGCCTGAACTAAGCCATGGACAATAAATAAAGAAGACCTTAGAAGAATTGACGCATTTGAGTTATGGTGTTGGTACCATGGACTGACAGAAGAACCAACTAATCTGTGTTACAGGAAGTTCAAACAGAATGCTCCTTAGAAGCCAACATGTCCAGACTTCATCTCTCATACTTTGGCCATGTTTTCATGAGGGGCCAATCCTTAGCAAAAGACATCTGCTTTGTAAAATGAAGGAACAGTGAAAAATGTAGAGCCTTCCAACTAGATGGACTTGCGTGGTGGTGGCAGCATTGGGCTCAAGCATGGCAGCATTTGTGAGGATGGTGAAGGAATGATAGTATTTCGTTCTGTTGAGCATAGGGGTGCTATGGATCGGAACTGATTTGATAGCACCTAACAACAGAAACAAAAAAGTTGTATCATGTTAGATACTATTATGAATTTGTTTTTGTCAATTATGACTCACACCGACCTACGCACATAGAACTAAACACTGTTCTGTCCTGTACCATCTTCACAATTGTTACATTTGAACCCATTACTGCTGTCACTGTGCCAATACATCTTGTTGGGCAACTTTATATTTCACTGACCTACCACAGTACTAAGGATGATGTCTCTCTCCTGTAACATGTTCAAAGTATGAGAGATAAAGTCTTATCATCCTGGTCGTCAAGAATTCTACCCAGCCAAAAAAAGCCCAGGTTCAGATGGCTTTACTGGTAAGTTTTACCAAATACTCAGGAAAGAGCTGTCACCAATTCTACTCAAATTATTACAGAATATAGAAAGGATGGAAAACTTCCTAATACAATTTATGAAGTAAGTATAACCCTCATACCAAAACCAGGGAAGGGCATCACTAAGAAAAAAAATTATGGACCAATATTCCTCATGAACATTGAGGCAAAAATGCTCAACAAAATCCTAGTCAACAAAATTCAACACATTAAAAATAATAATATATTGTGATCAAGTGGGATTCATGTTAGAGATGTAAGGATGTTTCAATATTAGAAAAACAATGCAAACTGCCATATAAAAAAGGAAAAGAACCTTATGATCATATTGATTGAGGCAGAAAAGGCATTTGACAAAATCCAACATCCATTCTTGATAAAAACATTCAAAAAAGTAGGTATTGAAGCAAAATTCCTCAACAGGATTAAGAGCATATATACAACACCTACAGCAAACATCACTCTCAATGGAAACTGAAAGTCTTCCCTTTGCAAACAGGAACCAGACAAGGATGCCCTTTATCATCACTCCTATTCAATATTTTGTTGGAAATCTTAGTCAGAGCTATAAGGTAAGAGAGGGAAATGAAAGGCATCCAAATTGGCAAAGAGGAAGTAAAACTCTTTCTATCTGCAGATGAGATGATCCTATACATAGAAAACCCCAAAGACTCAGCAAAAAAAAAAAACTACCAGAACTCACTGGAAGACTCAGCAAAGTGGCAGGGTACAAGACAAACATACAAAAATCAGTTGGAGTCCTCTACACTAATAATGACAATGCCAAGAAGGAAATTAGGAAAGCAATACCATTTACAATAGCCACCTAAAGGATGAAATATTCAGGAATAAATCTAACCAGAGAAACAAAGGAACTATACAAAGAAAACAATTAAACACTACTACAGGAAGATGGCAGATTGGGTAGATGTGTAGTGAGGAGCTTGGTCAACAACAACATGGAATACTGGGTCAAGAGGACTCATGAGTTGGTGTTGGAACTCTGTAACAAATATACAGGTATGTTTGGAGGTTCGGAGGGTTTATAGCTGGGGAATTTGCAGGAGAATCCAGAAATCCATTATTTTCTAGATCAAGACACTCAGCTGTTCCAGGAGCCACCATCTTGGAAGAGCTTATCTTGATTGTACCAGGATTGATAGGATTAGGAGAGAACATCTTGATTGTATCTTG
>NW_006408597.1:13633307-13641412 GCF_000296735.1 Chrysochloris asiatica
CCTCACACACTCTTAAACTAAACGCCCTCTTGAAACCTTGTAAGCCAGGAACTTCATGCCTTTATTGCCCCCTCATTTTATATAGTCAGTGTCTAAGTTGCCTGTCCCTATCTACTCTGTATACAGAGGGGACAGCATTGATATTTGATGTGAGGACTCCTTTATGCTACCTCCATGAGTATAGTTCTAGTTCATTCACATTATAGCAGTTTATACTAATTTCTTTTATCAAAAATTGTTGTTTTGTTTTTTAGCTTCCTCTAGTTGAGTTCTGATTATCAAGCCATCAAGGCTAGGTGAAATGGGTACTATCTGCAAGTTTGAGTGTTCTTGTGCGTCTTCCCTCATTTCATATCAGCTTGATGCTTCACTCTCTGTGGCTATGTCCTTGTCCATGGTCTCAGGTGTCTCCAGGTCTCACCACACTTTGGACCACACAGCCCTTCCTCTTCTCTCTGTCATCTACAGGTCAATTGGAGTCTATGGAACATGGTCAAACTCAGCCCATTTCTTCATTGCTGCCTTTCTTCCTCTTCCATATACCAATAGACCAATATGGCCGCCAGCAAGCTTACATGTGTGCTCATGTCTTCCCTTTAAGTTTCAGTCTTAGAGGGGTGTTTGTCCTGAAGGGACTTGATTGCTTGCCTGTATGACTTTCCGGTGAACAACTTGCTTATTCTTTTAGTAGCCAGTCATACTGCCGTTTTTGTTTTGGGTCCATCCGGATTCTTTTAATGTTTCCTACATTGTTCATTTTCGCTCATAGAATTCTTCACTATTGCAACTGTTGTTATTATTAAGTGCCGACAAATCAGTTCCAACTCATAGAGACCATACCTAGGGTTTGAATTGCCAACCTTGTGGTCCAATGCATTATCCTGTAGCTCCACACCAGGACTCCACTATTGCAATGAGAGGCTTGAATTTTAGCTTGAGAAATGCTAAGCAATTGTTTTTTCAAATTTTTGCACCATCTTGCACTCCTCCAGCAATGTATGATTGTCTCAGTTGTTTTATATCCTTATCAACGTTCAGTGTTGTCATTCTTTTTTATGTCAGTCATTCTAGAGTGGTTACAAATCGGGCTGTGACCCACAAAGTCAGCAATTCTAAACTACCAGCTGTTCCATGGGAGAAAGATGAGGCTTTCTGCTCCCCTAAAGATTTATAGCCTTGGAAAACCCTGTACAGAGTTGCTATTAGTCAGAATTGACTCCACAACACATAACCACCAGAAATTGTTAAGTGGAACCCTGGTGTTTAATTTGCATTTCCTTGTAACTAATGTTGAACAGGAGTCCTGGTGTGGCACCATAGGATAAGCACTGTACTTCTAACTACAAAGTCACCACACCAGCAACTTCTTGGAAACCCTATATAGGGTTGTCATGAATTCGAACTGACTTGACAACACTTAACAACAGCAACAATAATCATCATGTTTTTATACATTCACTGGCTGTTTTAGTTTACTACTGTTGCAACAGAAATACCATAACTGGATAGCTCTGAAAAATACAGATTTATTTCCTCACAGCTTTGGATGCTAAACATCCAAATCAGGGTCTCAACCTTGCCGATTCCTTTCCTGTCAATAGCCCTGGGCCTTCCTTGGTTCTTGGTGATTTTATCATGACATGTTTATTTGCTAGCATATATTCCTCTCTGTCAAATCTACTCTTTCTGTAACTCAGAAATGATTAAGTAAGGGCACATTTTACATTTGTGTGGCCTCACTAACATAACATTAGATTATAGAATTACCACAGATGTAGAGGGGTTAACCAAAATCACTGCCTGTGTGAATTCTGACTCAGAAACCCTACCAATATAAGGTTTCTCAGACTGTGAACCTTTATGGGACCAGACAGCCTCATCTTTCTCCTGTGGAGCAATTGGTGGGTTTAAACCACTGATTTTGTGGTTAGCA
This sequence comes from Chrysochloris asiatica, assembly GCF_000296735.1. NCBI lineage: Eukaryota > Metazoa > Chordata > Mammalia > Afrosoricida > Chrysochloridae > Chrysochloris > Chrysochloris asiatica. Next base: position 13,635,241 of record NW_006408597.1, read on the forward strand.
ATCCAACACCTAACCCACAGCACCATCAAGGATTATGATTCTAAACCATATATTTGTAGGTCCACAACAGAATTTGTTATGAAGAAGTAGGGTACTGCTTTAGCAAATACCTAAAATGTGTAATTTTTGGCTTTGGAGCTGTGTGATGTATAGAAGCTGAAGGAATTTTGATGTGCTTGATAGTAAAGCCCTACATAGCCTTGAAGACAGTATTGGTAGAATTGAATCCTGCAGTAATGCTTAGGATAAGCACTGAACTGTGAACTACAAGGTCAGCAGTTAAAATTCACTAGGCTCCCCTTTGAAACTCATAAAGGGTCATTATGATTTGAAATCAGTTTAAGAACACTTAACCACAACAAGATGGACATTATGGTGAGGGAGCCTGAATGCAGCCATTTGACACCAATCTCCATAACGCTTAAATTTCTGTAAATTTCCGTTTCTCCAGATGCCAAAGTTACCTATTCCTAAACTTTGCCCCCAGCAATCCTCATAAATGCCTACAGCCCGTGGGAAGAGTGCTTCTTAACTCTGGTCAACAAGCCCCTCCCAGGTTTGTCGTGAATAAACCTGCCTTTGTTATTGAGCCGCTTTCTCATTTCTCCATTGACTTTAACAAAGGGTTATTTTGATGAGGGCTTAAAAAGAATTGAGAGCTGTGTGGAAAGCGTGTTTCCATCAAAAGAATATTGTCAGTAATTCTGGTGAGACTTTAAAAGGAAATGATGAACATGTTATTGTATAATACAAGAAAGGCAGTCCTTTTTATACGATAATAAAGAACTTGTCTGAATTATGGTCAAATGTTTTGTTGAAGGTAGAGCTTGTATTTGATGCACTTGGATATTTGACTGAGGGACTTCTAGCAAAATCTTAAAAAGTGTTGGTGTGATTTCTCCTTGCTGAGTATAGTATAATGTGTGGGAGGAAAGAGATTGAGAAATGAATTTTGTTAAAGGAAAACAGAACTGAAAGATTTGTAAAATTGTATTGTACAGACTAGAAAGCATGTCCTGAGACGTTTACCAAGGGTATTGTACATAATCTTTTGCTAAAGATATTTGGCCCATTTTAGTTATCTTCTTCTTGTTATCAGTTGCTGCAAGTTGGTTCCAACTTATAGTGACTCTGTACCACATAACGAAATATTGCCAGGTCCTGTGCCATCCTCACAATCATTATGCTTGAGCTCATTTCTCCTGTCACTGTGATGATCCATTTCGTTGGGAATTTTCCTCTTTATCACTGACTCACCACTTTACCAAGCATGATGTCTTCCTCTGGGAAGTGGTCCCTCCTGCTAATATGTCCAAAGTATGAGAGATAAAGTCTCGTCATCCTGATTTCTAATGAACATTCTGCTGTACTTCTAACACAAATTTGTTTGTTCTTCTGACAACCCATGGTGCTTTTAATATCCTAAACAGCATCTCAAATGCATCAGTTCTTCTACAGTCTTCCTTATTCATTGTCCAGCTTTCACATGCATATGACGCGATTGAAAACACCATGGTTTGAAATAAGGCACACAGTTATCTTGAAACGGATATATTTGTTTTTGAACTTTTAAAGAGGTCTTGTGCAGCAGATTTGACTAATACAATATATTGTTTGATTTCTTGACTACTGTTTTCATGAGCGTTGATAGTAGGTCCAAGCAAAATGAAGTCTTTGACAACTTCAGTCTTTTCTCCATTTATCATGATGTTATTTTTTGGTTCATTGATGGGATTTTTGTTTTCTTTATGTTGAGGTACCATCCATACTGAAGGCTGAGTTCTCTGTTCTTCATCAAAGTGTTTCCTGTCCTCTACATTTTCAGCAAGCAAGATTGTATTAGTAGCAGATTTCAGTTTGTTAATGAGTCTTCCTCCAATCCTGATGCCACATTCTTCTCCATATAATTTAGCTTCTCAGATTATTTCCTTAGTATACAGACTGAATAAGTATGGTGAAAGAGTACAACCATGGCACACAATTTTGCTGATTTTAAACCATTCAGTGTTTCCTTGTTCTGTTTGGACAACTGCCTCTTTGTCTATGTACAGGTTCATCATGAATACAATGAAGTGTTCTAGAATAATCATTTTTTGCACTACTGTCCATAGTTTGCCATGATCCATATAGTCAAAAGCCTTTGTGTAGTCAGTACAGCACAAGTAAATATGTTTCTGATATTCTGTTTTCAGCCAAGATCCATCTGACATCAGCAATGATATCCCTTATTCCATGTCCTCATCTGAATCCAGCTTGAGCCTATTGCAGTTCCCTTTCAATGTACTGTTACAGCCATTTTTGAATTATCTTTAGCAAAATTTTACTTGCTTGTGATATTAATGATATTGTCCAATGATTTCCACATTCTGTTTAGTCACCTTTTTGGAATGGGCACAAATATGGATCACTTCCAGTCAGTTGGTCAGATAGCATTCTCTAAATTTCATGGTATAGATGAGTACCTCCCATGCTACATCAGTTTGTTGAAAGATTTCAATTTGTAATCCATCAATTTCTAGAGCCTTGCTCTTTGCCAACACAAAGCACACAGAAAATGAGGCGGGGCTTGATGGTGGCTTTGGTGGAGGTGCAGCGAAGCTTGCCGTCAGCAATAACACAGAATACCAGGCAAAGGAGATCCAGGGCAGAGTTCCAAAACTTGGAACCACAGAGCTATGAATATTTTTAAAGTTTGAAGGCTTATAGCTTCTGGAAATTGGAGCTGAAGTAAAAAAATCACGTATTTTTGAAACTGCTAGGTCAGGCTCGGGGGCCGGGATCCGACGTCTTGGGCGAGACCAAACGGCTAGAACAATCGGGGGGAGCAGAAACACCAATGCTGCGGGAACCTTGGGGCAAAGATGGACAATATACTTTGCAGTTTTGCTTTGTTCTGATTTTCTTTTTTTTTTTTTTTTTGGTATCTGGTCATTGGCGTGTCCACTGTTTGCCTACCCTCATTTTGGTGACTAGAGGGGGAGCCTGAGCGACTAGACACCCCTCACCCTCACCACTGGTGGGTTCTTCCTCCACGCATGAGCACAGATGCAGATATTCAGCCCTAGAGCACGCCCTGAACGTTTCTTATTTTTTTTTAATACGGAAAAGGACAGGGCAGGGCTGTAGAGAGGGAAAGAGAGTTTAAAAACAAATCAGGCCGAAAATTAAATTAAAGCTTGAGGTATAGCATAACAACCAGCACTTGCATCTTGAAATCTCACAGGCAGCTTTGAAAGCAAGAAACTGAAAAAAGGATATTAAAGTCATACTCATATTAGGCTACAGATTTTTTTTTCTTTTTCTTCTCTCCCTCATCTCCCTTTTCTGTGATTGGAGACTGCAGTATTCAGTTTAGTTTTTGTCGTTGCTTTTTTTTTTTTTTTTCATTCTTTCTTTCTCTTGTTTTTTTCTATTGGTGCTGTTTGACTGTTATATTACCCCCTTTCTACCTTTGGAGGACTTTTTGTCTCCCTATATTACACAAGAAGAGTAAGCAACTGCTGCCATATAGCCACGCTACAATCACACTCTATAAAACACCAAAACCCAGGCAAGAACCAATACCAACTGCCATATACCAGCGAAATAGACAACACCTGTGAAAGTTACTCTGAGTTAAGCTATAAGAAGAGTGAAAAGGGAAGCCCACATCCTGATCACATCTTCCTGGAAGCAATCAGAAAGCACAAAAAATACCAAAACACAAAATTTAGTGTTAAGGCCACAGAAAAACACTAAACATGTCCAGGAAGCAAAAGCAGATGACCGTGTCAGCACATATCCAGAAAAATGATAAAATGTCTGAGACAAGTGACCTAGAGGTAGACCTGGATTCCGTTCTGGAAGGAGGGAAGGCCTTGGAAATGCATGAGAAGGAATTTAGAAAAATTATTATAAAATGTTTCAAAAAACTTTACAATGGAGTTGAGAAAAACAAGGAAGAAGTCAGGAAAGTGCTACAGGAACAATCAAATAAGATAAATACAGCATTGGAAACAATTCAAAACCTACAGAAAGATGTTCAAACGGTCAATAACAGGATATCAGAAATATAAAATACTCTAAAAGGGCAGAGGAGTAGAATAGATGAGATGGAAGGCAGAACCAGTGAGCTGGAAACCAAATCCCTCAATACCACTAAGATAGAAGAACAAACACAAAAAAGGATAAAAAAAATCTGAAGGTCTAGGATTCATGTTGCACAACATGAAGAGGAATAAGAAGAAATATCGGCATTCTAGAACAAGAAGAATCACATAAGTCCACAGAGGAAATAGTTGAAGAACTGCTTTCCTTAACATCCTGAAAACTGAAAAGATAAACATTCAAGAATCTTAACAAACCCCAGGAAAGATAGACCACAAAAGAAAATCACCAAGACATATCATAATCAAGCTCTCCAAAATCAAACATAAGGACACACTCCTGAAATCATCCAGGGAAAACAGAAGTGTCACATACAAAGGCAAGCAAGTCAGATTAAGCTCAGATCTCTCAGCAGAAACCATGCAAGCAAGAAGGCAATGGGGAGACATATATAAAACTCTGAAAGACAAAATTTGCCAACCAAGAATCCTTTATCCATCAAAGCTATCAATCAAATATGACGGTGTAATCAAAACATTCCAGGATAAACAGAAGCTAAGAGATTTTGCCAAAGGCAACCCTGCACTAGAAAACATCGTAAAGGGAGTTCTGTGGACCGAGAACCAACAAGAAGAGACAACAACCAGAGATTGACATACGTGGTAGCACCTCCAAGAATTAAGTCAACAGAAGAGTTGTAAACAGAAGAAAACTATAAGAACAAACTCAGAGTCTGGAAGATCAGTCTATGATCCAAACAAGTACAATGTAAAAGAAGGTAAACGTGTAGGAACAGAGATTCAGATAGTGAGAAGGGCAGGTCGATTATAGGATAAAATAGAATGTAGTAAATGGAGAGAAAAGTTAATGGACTATAAGGCAGCCTCAAACAAAATTGACACGTCACAACATACCAAGAGAATGAAAATCCAAGAACATGGAAACACTAAAACTATGAGGATACTCAAAAGAAACAACACAAAAATCATGAACTCAACAAAGGAAGACACACAGAACAAAGAAAGCAGCAACACCACAAAAACCAAACAAACAATAGCAACAATTAATCAATACCTATTGATAAGGACACTGAATATAAATGGATTAATTGCACCTGTTAAGAAATGGAGGATGGCAGAATGGAAAAAAAAAAGATCCTTCAGTATGTTGTCTGCAAGAGACCCATCTCACACAGAGAGACAAAAACAGATTAAAAGTCGTAGGATGGAAAAAAAATATACCAAGCTAATTGCAGTAAAAACGAACAGGAGTGGCAGTACCAATCTCTGATAAAATAAACTGTAAGGCAAAACCAGCATAATAGATAAAGATGGACATTATTTCATGATTAAAGGGACAACTGAACAAGATGAAATAACCATATTAAAGATCTATGCTCCCAATGAAGGAGCTCAAAAATATGTAAAGCACTCTAATAGATTAGAAGAAAGAAATAGTTGAATCTACAATAACAGTGGGTGAATTAATACACCAATTTCAAAAATAGATGGAACACCTGGAAAGAAAACATGACAAAGACTCAGAAGAACTAAACAACACAATCAGCCATCTGAACCTCATAAATGTGTACAGAGCATTCAACCCAAAAACGACACAATACACATTCTTTTCCAGTGCACATAGAATATTCTCCAGAATAGACTATGTTTTAGGCTACAAAACAAACCTACATAAATTTACAAATACCAAAATACTACAAAGCATCTTCTCAGACTACAGTGCTATCAAATTAGAAATCAACAATAGGAAGACCACGGAAATAAAGTCAAATACATGGCAACTGAATAGCACCCTCTTGAAAAACGACTGGATAGTAGAAGAAATTAAACGCGAATTCACAAAGTTCCTAGAAATAAATGAGAATGAAAACAAACCATACCAAAAACTTTGGAACATGGCAAAAGTGGTGCTGAGAGGACAATTTATTGCAATAAATGCACACAACCAAAAAGAAGAAAGAACCAAAATTAACACATTAACACAGCATCTAGAACAATTAGAAACAGACCAACAGAGGGAAACTACAGCCACCCAAAGAAAAGAAATAATAAAGATTAGAGCAGAA
>NW_006408597.1:13645082-13646174 GCF_000296735.1 Chrysochloris asiatica
TTGAATCCCAGAATTATGAAGGCCATCAATGAAAAAATAGGGACAAATGTGAGGGCACTAATTCAGGGAATACACAGACTTCAAAACATTTTGAAAACCACACAAACAAAAGTAGACAAAATAGATGAGTGGAACACACTAAAAATTAAAAATTTATGTGCATCAAAAGCTTTCACCACAAGAGTAAAACGGGAACCTACAGAATGGGAAAAATCTTGTGCAATAATGACACATCAGTCAAGGGACTCATTTCTAAAATATGTAGGAAACTATGACACCTCTACAAGAAAAAGACAAAAAATCCAATTAAAAATTGGGCACAGGACATGAACAGACACTTCACCTAGGAGGAGATCCGGCCAGCCAACAAACATATGAAGAAATGTTCACGATCACTAGCCATTAGAGAGATGTAAATCAAAACAACAATGATATATCATCTCACACCAACAATATCAGCAAAGATAAAAATGTAGATGACATAAATGCTGGCGGGGATGTGGCGAGACTGGAACACGCCTGCATTGCTGGTGGGACTGCAAAATGGTCCAACCTCTCTGGAAAGCAATATGGCGCTTCCTCAGAAGGTTAATGTTTCTCTGCTATTCATAGAGTTTTCAGTGACTAGCGATTCGGAAGTAGTTTGTCACTCTTTCTTCCTAGTCTGTCTTTGTCTGGAAGCTCATCTGAAACCTGTCCAACATGGGTGACCCTGCCCATTATTTAAAATACCAGTGGCATAGCCCTTATAATCACAGCAACTCAAGCCACCACAGCATGACAGACAGACGAGTGGTGGCCATTTGAGTATTTCAGAACACTTAATTGTACTCCTGAGGAATCTGTACTTGAACCAAGAAGCAGTTGTTCGAATAGAGCATGGGAACACTGAATGTTTTAAAATTGGGACAGGTGTGCCACAAGGTTGTGTTCCTTCACCACCTTATTCAACCTATATGCTGTGCAAATAATACCAGAAACTGGGTTCTATGAAGAAAAACGTGGCATCAGGATTGGAGGAAGACTCATTAACACCCTGTGATATGCAGATGATACAACCTTGCTTGCTGAAAGTGAAGAGGACTTGAAACA
>NW_006408597.1:13646594-13647529 GCF_000296735.1 Chrysochloris asiatica
TTTTGGAAGAAGTGCAGCCAGAGTGCTCGTTGGAGGTCAGGATAGCTAAGCTCCATCTCTCGTACTTTGGACATATTGTATGGAGGGAACAGTTGCTGGAGAAGGATGTCATGCTGGGTAAGATGGAGGGTCAGAGAAAAAGAAGAAGACCCCAACGAGATGGATCAGCCAGGCGGCATCGTTGATGGCATGATGTGTGGCAGTGGTAGTGAAGTTGGCCCAGGATTGGACATTGTTTCGTTCTGCTGTGCATGGAGTCGTTATGAGTCGGTTCCAACTCGATGGCACCTGACAACAACAACAAGAACAGTTTAAAAATAGAAATATCTTATGATCCAGCAATTCCTCTACTTAGTATTTACCCACAAGAAAAATGAGCCACAACATAGGAATATATATGCACACCAATGTTCATATATCAGCACTATTTACAATAGCATAAAGATAGAGACAGCCAAAGTGCCCATCAACTGAAGAATGGATCAACAAACTGTGGTATATACACACAATGGAAAATTATGCTACCTTGAAACATAATAAGAAAGCTGCAAGCCACCACCTAACATGGATGAACCTTGAGGACATTATGTTGAGTGACATTTGTCAGTCACAAAAGGAGAAATACTGAATTGGACCACTACTTTAAAAGACTAAGAAAAATAACCCATACTAAAGGGGGTGGATTCTTTGCTGGTTCCTGGGATGTGTGGGTGTACTAAGGGAATGGAGGGGAAGGTGGAGCACAGGGCAGGGAATAGACACACGATAGCTTGGGTGCTGTGAATGGGGGCAATATATAAGAAGGGAGAGGGGACCAAAGTAGTTTGGAGAACTATTAGGCAGGTTTGCATGGGCTGAGTGGGACAGAGGTAAATAATGATGTTTGCACAACCTTGGAACAACAGGGCTCTGGGATACAGAGATTGAGACATGGT
>NW_006408597.1:13648539-13652706 GCF_000296735.1 Chrysochloris asiatica
GGGTGGAGTGGGAGGGAGGGTTTACAAAGGCAGGAAGTGACTGGCTTACAAGCTTTCAAGAGGGAACTTAGATCCAGAGGGCGTGGAGGAAGGTAGAATCTCCACTGAATAGTATCCAATCTGTCTAGGTGGGGCTGATGAAAGGAAATGAGGATAGGCCTTTTGTGATACAATAGTGAATAATTGTTATCAGGACTGATTGTGAGGGTTGGAAATGTACAGGTAGACGTTTTGTAGCAAGGAGGGGAGTGATTATTTTTTCAGTCTAGGAGCAGAAGTCCTTTGGACCATCAATGGAGAAGAACAGAGAATGGGACCCTACCCAGAGAAGCAGTGACGCCAGAGATGGAGGCCGAGAAGATTATGTGGAGAGATGGAGCAGTTGGGGCCTTTAGATCCAGAGAGGGAGAGGGGCGGTGTGCTGATGTCAGGGGTGCAGGCTTGTAGTGTATACCCTTTGGTTGATTGATGATGCATGGAGGGGATTGTAACCATCGCAGTGAAACAATATATGATAGAATGAACGTAAAACTAATGCTCTCCCATGTAAACTATCACATAATTCACAATAAAACATTAAAAAACAAAACAAAAACCCCACAGAAAATATATATTCACTGAAACTACCAAAGGGGACATTTTGCCAGCCATCTTTTTGCCCCCTGTCACACAGCCTTTGTCTTCCCATGGATCTGGAGCCCTCAGCTGCTCTATTTCTCTTTGAGCTCGCCTTTCTTCCTTCTCTGGTGTCCCTACTTGTCTGGTTAGGATCCCACTCTCCCCTCATGCTCTTACCTACTGATGGCTAGGGTCATCTGTTCCTGGAATGAAAGATTAACTACTCCCACTTGTTGTTACATAAGTTCTAGCTTTACAGTGTGACAATTGCAAGTAGTAATGATAACTGTTACACACTATTGAATCAAAACAGTCCTATCCTCACCCTCCCCACCCCCTTTCACCAGACCCATCTAGACAAGAAGAAAACTATTCAGTAGGGATTCTTACCTTCCCGTTCACTGTGAAACTAAGCACACTCGTGAAAATTAGTAATCCAGTCACTTCGTGCCATTTTAGTCCCTCATCATACCCCCCTCCTATTTTAGGTACTGAGGGGATAGGCTTGATCCTTGGTGTGAAGACTTTCAGTTGGTATTTTGAGCAACTACATCCATAAGCAAAGACCAAGTTCATCAAATTGTAGCAATTTATACATGCCTTCTTAATCAGATTTCTTTATCTTCCTCTGTTCAAGTTCTGATCATCAAGCCATTGAAGCTAGGTCAAATGGATACTATCTGCAAGTTGGATGTTCTTGCATGTCTACCCCAACTTCATATCACCTGGCCGCTTCACTTTCATCTCTATCCCCCAGTGGCTTGGACAGTGACCATGGACTCAGGATTTCCTAAGTCTCCATGTAGTTTGGACCAACCAGCCCTTCTTTTTCTTCCTTGTCATCTCAAGGTTGACAGGAGTCTATGGGATATGGTTGAACTCAGCTCATATCTTCATGACTGCCTTTCTCCCACTTCCACTCATAAGTAGACGAATGCAGTCACCAGCGGGCTTACAGGCCTTCTCATTTGTTCCGTTTCAGTTTCAGTCCTGAAGGGCTGAAGGGCTAACTTTTCTTGACTTGGTGGCTCCCAGAAGAACAACTTGATTGTTCTTATAACAGCCAAATAGTCTGCTCTTTTTATTTATTTATTTTTCTTGCTAGTCTTTCTTTCATGAAGCATCCTCTGTTCCTCTAGCCATTCCGGGTTTGTCTGCATGTCTTTCCAGTGTGAATGTCCTACCTCAGAAGGTACTGATGTGATTCAGGCTTCCACCCATAGCCCCTTACTCTACAAAGCTTAACAAGAAGCATATTTTGCTGGGCAAATTCTAGTACTCCTTCTAGGTATTCCAATCAGTTATAGGCTGAAGATGGGCTTACAAGCATTGTGTAATCATATTTTCAATATTCCTTTCTCTCTAATTTAAATGTCTGTTTTTCAGCAGTAGGCAAGGAAAACCAATATCCCCAAGGCCATTAAGCACCTTAACATTATTTCCCCTGTTTTATCCATTCATTCTATGCCTAGAGAGACCTGGTATGGTGCTGTGGGCAAATGCATCAGGCTGCAGTCATTTGAACTGCAAGGTGGGTGGTTCAAGCTCACCAGCTGCTCCTTGGAAACCCTACACAGGGTCACTATCAGTCAGAATCAACTTGACGGCACCAAACAACAACTATGCCTAGATCTCTCTGTATCACAGAGCCCTGTTGTTCCAAGGTTGAGTATATATCACTATTTATCTCTGTCCCATTCAGCTCATGCAAAGCTCTCTATAAGTCTTCTCCTATCTTCCTTGTTCTTCTACCATCCTCCTCTTTCTTGTGTATTGCCCTCCCCTTTCTTGTATATTGCCCTCCCCATCACTGGAGCTATGATGTGTCTATCCCCTAAACTGTGAGTTACTGTCTTCCCCATCTCACTCCTGGTAACCACCGTAGAATTTTAATTTTAGTATGGAAATCTTTTCCTAAGCTTTTACAATAATGATCGTATGCAATATTTGTCCTATTGTGGCTGACTAATTTCACTCAGCATAATTTCCTCAAGGTTCATCCATGTTATGAGGTGTTTTGCAGCTTCATCTTTATTCATCATGATGTCATAGTATTTCATTGTGTACATGTAGCAAAGTTTATCCTTTCTTCCACTGATGTGCACTTAGGCTGTCTCCATGTTTTGTTTTGTTTTGTTTTTATTGTGAATAGTGCTGCGATAAACATTGGTGTGCATATATCTACTTGTGTTCTGACTCATATTTCTTGTGAATTTTTACCAAGTAGAGGCATTGCTGGATCAAAAGATATTTCTATTCCCAACTTTCTAAGGAAGTGCCATACCATTTTTCAGAGTGGTTGAACCATTTTAAAGTCCCACCAGCAATGTAGGAGTGTCCAAGTCTGTTCACATGCTCACTGGCATTTATTGTCTTCTATTTTTCTGAACTTCGCTGCTATTGCACGGGTGTGATGATACCTCATTGTGTTTTGATTTGCATCTCTCTAATGGCTAATGGTCTTGAACATTTCTTTGTATGTGTTGGCCTCTCGAATGTCTTCCTTGGTGAAGTGTGTGTTCATGTTCTGTGCCCAGTTTTAATTGGGTTATTTGTCTTCTTCTTGTAGATATGTTGTTGTTTCCTACAGATTTTAGAGATTAGTCTCTTGTCTGTTATGTCATTGCAAAATTTTTTCCATTCTTTTGGCCCGTTTATACTCTCTTGGTGAAATCTTTTGATGCATATGAGTTTCTAATTTTTAGTATGTACCAGTCAAATATTTTGTTCTTTTTTTTTTTTGTATGATTTTTGCAATGTTTGGTAGTCTCTGTGTGCCCTATATTGTTGTTGTTATTAAGTACTGTGAAGTCGGTACAGGATTTCCCATGCTGTAAATCTTTAGAGGAATTGAAAGCCTTATCTTTCTCCCGTGTAATTTCGATTCACAACCCAATTTCGATTCACAACCCAATTCGTAACCACTACACTACCAGAGCTTTTTGTCCCTATTATTTCATTGATGACCTTTGTAGTTCTGGAATTTACATTTAGGTCTTTAATCAATGGGCAGTTAGTTTCTTTACATGGTGTAAGATAAAGGTCTTGTTTCATTCTTTTCATATTGATTTCCAGTTTTCCCACCATCATCTGTTGATGAGACTACCTCCTTCCCATTCAATGTATTCTCAAAAATCTGTATGTTAATGGATTTAACTTCTGTGTTTTTTGTTTTGGTCCACTGATCTATGAATCTTTTGTTGTAACTATACCAGGCTATTTTGACCATTGTTACTGCAAGGTCGGCGGTTCAAGCTCACCAACTGTTCCTCGAAAATTCTATACAGGATTGCTAAGGGTCACAACTGACTCGACAGCACTTCACAACAATAACAACAACCATACAGTAAATTTTGAAATCAGGGAGTAACAGGCCTCCAAATTTATTCTTTTTCTTAAGCAGTACTTTACTTATCCGAGGACTCTTTCCAGGACTCTTTCCTTCCATATAAAGTTTGTAATAATTTTTTCCATCTCTCTAAAGTATGTTGTTGGAATCTGGATGGGGATTTCGTTATATCTGTAGATTGCGCTGGGTAGTATTGACAT
>NW_006408597.1:13678109-13678754 GCF_000296735.1 Chrysochloris asiatica
ATATCTGGATTCTCGATTCTATTCCATTGATCAATGTCTCTTTCATTGTACCAGTACCAGGCTGTTTTGACCACTGTAGCCATATAGTAAAGTTTTAAGTCGGGGAGTGAGAGACCTCCAACCTTGTTCTTCCTTTTAAGCAGTACTTTGCTTATCCTAGGTCTCTTTCCTTTCCAGACGAAATTACTAATTGTCTTTTCCATCTCTTTGAAGAATGTTGTTGGAATCTGGATTGAGATTGCATTGTATGTACGGGGGTTCCTGCCCTCCGCTGGGGTCGTGGGACATGAGCGAATACACGGAAATGTCAGGTGAAGACATGAATGAATACAATCGAAAGGCTTTTCAACTTGCTGTGCTGTCCGGCTATGCTCTGTAGCTTCTGCCCTTGCTTCTGCTTCCTGTTCTCTTTGCTGTCTGCCCTCTCCCTTCTCCCTCCTGCTCTCTTCTTCTTCCTCCTAGCTCTGCCTTCCTTGGCTCTGCCTTCTTCCTTCCTCTGCCAGCCCAGCTCAGCAAGTCTTTATTTTTTATACTTAAAATTACACAGTACATGCATTGACACTATTATCTTTTCTTGAATTATTACACAGTTAGTCACAACATTCTTGCACCTGGTCATTAGACAACCTTGACAAAAATACTTCT
>NW_006408597.1:13680550-13682408 GCF_000296735.1 Chrysochloris asiatica
TTTTCTAGAAATGTATCCATCTCATCCAAATTTTCAAATTTGTTGGAGTACAGCTCTTCGTAGTATTGTTATTATCTTTTTGATTTTGTTTGGTTTTGTTGTGACTTCCCCTCTGTGGTTTCTAATGCGATTAATTTGTGTCCTCTCCCTCTTTTCTTTAGTTAGTTTTGCTAATGGATTGTCAATTTTATTAATCTTTTCAAAGAACCAGCTTCTTGTCTTGTTGATTCTTTCTATAGTTTTTTTGGTTTTCCATCTTATTTATTTCTGCTCTTATCTTTGTTATTTCCCTTCTTTTAGAGACTGTAGGTTCCCTCTGCTGGTCTGCTTCTAATTGTTGAAGATGCTGTGTTAATGTGTTGATTTTGGCTCTTTCCTCTTTTTGGATGTGTGCATTTATAGCAATAAATTGTCCTCTCAGAACTGCTTTTGCGTGTCCCAAAATTTTTGATAAGTTGTGTTTTCATTCTCGTTTATTTCCAGAAACTTTGTGAATTCATGTTTAATTTCTTCTTTTACCAAGTTGCTTTTCAGCAGGGTGTTGTTCAGTTTCCATGTCTTCGATTTTATTGATTTGGCCTTCTTATTGTTGATTTCTAGTTTTATGGCATGTGGTCTTAGAAGATGCTCTGTAGAATTTTGATGGTTGTGAACTTATGTAGGCTTGCTTTGTGTCCTAACACGTGTTCAGTTCTGGAAAATGTTCCATGCGCACTGGAGAAGAATTTGTATTGTGCTGTTGTTGGATAGAATGTTCTGTATACATCTGTGAGGTCAAGTTGGTTGATTGTGTTGTTAAGTTCCTCTGTAGCATTGTCGAGTTTCTTTCTGGTTGTTCTATCCATTTTCGATTGTGGTGTGTTGAAATCTCCCATGATAATTGTGGGTTTATCTATTTCCTTCTTCAATTCCATTAAGGTTTGCTTCATGTATCTTGGTGCTCTTTCATTGGGGGCGTATATATTTATTATAGTTACGTTGTCTTGCTCGAGTGACCCTTTAATCATGAGATAGTGTCCTTCTTTGGCTCTTATAGTGGTTTTCATCTTAAAATTTACTTTGTCGGAGATTAATATGGTGACCCCTGCTTGTCTAGTGTTATGGTTGACTTGATAAATTTTCTTCCGTCCTTAGACTTTTAGTCTGCTTTTGTGCTTGTATGTAAGGTTTGTCTCTTTCAGGCAGCATATTGCTGGGTTTTGTTTTCTTATCCATTCTGCCATTCTTTGTCTCTTCACTGATGCATTCAATCCATTGACATTCAGTGTAACTTTGATAACTAAGAATTGATTGCTGTCATTATGTTACTTTTTTGGTGGTGCTGATTGTTCTTTGGTTCAGCTTTCTTTCTTGTGTTGGCTTTATTTCTTTTGGGTTGTTTCTGGTCGGTTTCCTCCTAATTTCTCTGTTCGCTTGATCTCCTTGGGAATTCGTTTTTATGATATGTTGTGTAGTGTTAGCTTTCTTTGGAGTTACCTTGTAGTCTACTAACTTTTCTCTGCATTTAGGATACCCTATTGTAATATGTAATTTACCTGGCACCCACACCACCTGGGCTTCCATTTCTGGGTTTGTCCCTTCTTTGATATTGATATGTTTTTGGCCTTCAGTTGATCTCCCCGTTCTTTTGATTTTGTCATCGTAGTCTCGTTCTGTTCTGGACTCCACTATCTGTTGGCTGTGTTCCAGGTGGTATTTTCATACTTGTCAACCTCTGTTTGTTGTCTATTCTTGTTGGTTCTCTGTCCACAGAACTCCCTTTTGGATATTTTGAAGTGCTGGGTTGGCTTTGATAAAAATCTCTCAAATTCTGTTTATCCTGGAATGTTTTGATCGAACCATCATATTTGATTGATAG
>NW_006408597.1:13683293-13690564 GCF_000296735.1 Chrysochloris asiatica
ATTATTATTATTATTAATGTGATCAGGAGATGGGCTTCCCTTTTTGTCTGTAATGCGTAGCAAATGTTGTTGGGTCTCGTCTAAGTGGTGGAGTATTATGTTGTAGCTTGGCTATATGGCCACGATTGCTACTTCTTCTTATGGGACATAGGGAGGTTAAGTTCCCACCTCCAGGAGGGATGTGTAGTAAAAAAGACTAAAAGCAGAAGTAATATAAACACATGGACAGAAATCACCACTGTGGAGCAGATATGTGGCTTTGGTTAACTTCTTCTGTTCCCTCTCCCCGCTGACTTTCTCACACTCTCCGTGAGTGGATGAGCTGCACCCGGCTGGTTTTTATTGAGATCTCAAGCCAGGGCTGGGAGACTTGGGGTGGGAGGAAGTTATATCGCCTCTTGCCCTTCTGGGAGACACCGCTTTCTGAGCAGTCTGGCCCTGGCCCTGCCCTCTAAACTCTGCAGTCGCAGGAGTGACCTGCAGTCCCTGCAGGAAAGAGTCCCAAAATTCGTGCTTTTCTTTATCCTTGTTAGCATGGTTTCTCAAAAATGTGAGTCCAGGAGAGTTTATGATAGTTTAAAAGCCGTGGGACTGGTATATGAACGTTTACTTTGTGAGATCCCACTGCTAGCTAGGAGTGGGGGCAGGGAGCTTAGCTGCAGCGACAGATGGGGGATGATGGATGACATCAAGAAGCGGCCGCATACTTTCTCATACTCTCCAGACTTACTCACACTCTCCGTGCGTGGGTGAGCTGCACCCAGCCGATTTTTATTGGGATCTCAAGCCAGGGCGGGGAGACTTGGGGTGGGAGGAAGTTATATCACCTCTTGCCTTTCTGGGAGACACTGTTTTCCGAACGGGCCACTCCTGGCGCCACCCTCTAAACTCTGCTGTCGTGGGAGCGACCCACGGTCCCCGCAGGAAAGATTTCCAAAATATGCGCTTTTCTATATCCTTATTAGCGTGATTTCTCAAAAATGTGAGTCCAGGAGAGTTTATGATAGTTTAAAAGCCATGGGGCTGGTCTATGAATGTTTCCTTTGTGAGATCCCACTCGTTTTTCCCGCCAGAGCATGTCCCTACCTTTCCTGGTTGTCCTGCCATACCAGAAGTCCCTCTCTATTCATTTGAGCTCCTTTTTAGACAAAAAAGCACACTCAGATATACATAATCATTTACACCACCAAAGGGCACATTCTTCAAGTCTGCCTACTAGTCACTATCTCTTACCCTTCTCTTCCCATGAATCTAGAGTCCTCAGCCTCTCTCCCTCTCCATGTCCCCATGTCTGCCTCTGGATAAGATCCCGCATTCTGCTTGTGCTCTTCTCCCTTGATGGTCTTAGGGTCCTTTGTTTCTGGACATTAACTACTCCCCCATCTTTGTGACAAAACTTCTACCTTTATAATTGTGACAGTCGCAATTAGTCATGATAACAGTTACTCACTTTTGAATTATAACAATCGTATCCTTTAGTTGTTTTAACCAGAACCATTATAGACAAGAAGAAAACTATTCAGTGGGGACTCTTTCTTCCCCCACACACTCTTATACTAAATTCCCTCTTGAAGCCTTATAAGCCAGTCACTTTATACCTTTATCGCCCCTTTTAGGTAGCCAGTGTCTGAGTGGCCCATTCCTATCTACCCTGTATACAGAGGGGATAGCATTGATACTTGATGTGAAGACTCCTTCCCTCTCTGTTGGTATTTAAATTTACTACCTCCATGAGTATAGATCAAGTTCATCAAATTGTAGCAATTTACCCTTGTTTCTTTTATCAAAAGTTTTTTTTTTTTTTTTTAATCTTCCTTTAGTCAAGTTCTGATTATCAAGCCATCTAGGCTAGATCAAATGGATACTAAATGCAAGTTTGGGTGTTCTTGTGCGTCTCCTCTCACTTCATATCAGCTGGATGCTTCACTCTTATCTTTAGCCCTCTGTGGCTATGTCCTTCTCCATGGGCTCAGGTGTCCATGGGCTCAGTCAGTGGACCATGGATGAATGCAGCCCATTTCTTCATTGCTGCCCTTCCCCCTCTTCCACTCACCAGTAGACCAGCGTGCTCACCAGCAAGCTTATATGCCTGCTCATGTGTTTCCTTTAAGTTTCAGTCTTAGAGGGGGGTTTGTCCTGATGGAACTTGATTGCTTGCCTTGATGGCTTCCTGGTGAACAGTTTGTTTATACTTGTAGTAGTCAGCCTACTGCCTTTTTTTGGGGGCGGGGGGAGGTTCCTGATGATCTTTCTTTAAAGATGTATCTTCTGTCACTCTACTTGTTCAAGGCTGGTGTGCTTGTCCTTTTTAGAAGTAATGTCCCACCTCAGAAGATTCTGGATGGGGCTCAGGATTCGACTTAATGTCCTATAGCTACAAAGGATTCACAAGAGGCTTATTTCACTGGGAAAGTTCTAGAACCCCTTTTAGGTATTCCAGTCAGTTTAGGCTGAAGACAGGCTTACAGGTTTTCTGTAATCATGTTTCCCAACGTTCCTTGCTATCTCATTGAAGTGTCTATTTTACAATAGTAGGCAAGGGAAACCAATATTCGTAAGACAATCAATCATCTTAGTATTATTTCTCCTCTTCAATCTATGCCTAGATCCCTGTATCACAGAGTCCTGTTTCAAGGTTGAGCATGCATCACTGTTTACCTCTGTCCCACTTAGCCCATGCAAACCTGTCTCAGTGTTCCCCTATCTACCTTGTTCTTCCACCTCCTCCCCCTTCTTATATTGCCCTCCCCAACACCAGAACTATGATGTGTCTGCCCTTACCCTGTGCTCTACCACTGTCTCCCTCCACCTCCCCCTAAACCTCCCACACTACCCCACCAATGTGGTTACCTTATATTCCATTAACTTTTCCCTCCATTTATTACAGTCTATTCTATTCTGTAAGGAGCTCTGGTAGCGTAGTGGTTATGAATTGGGCTGCGAACCTTAAGGTCAGCAGTTCGAAACTACCAGCCGCTCCATGGGAGAAAGATGAGGCTTTCTGCTCCCGTAAAGATTACAGCCTCGGAAACCCTGTACAGGGTCACTGTGGGTCAGAACCAACTTGACGGCACTTAACAACAACAACATTCTATCCTGTAATCTACCTGACCTTCTCACCACCTGGATCTTTGTTCCTCTGTGTTTACCTTCTTTAACATTGTAATTATTTTGATCATAGACTGACTTCCAGATCCTGTGCTCTAGCGTTCCCTTCCTCCTACTCCTGGTAGCCAATATAGAAAAAAAAAAATGTTTCCTTTTTTTAGTATGGGCATATTATTTTAAGTGTCATATTTTTAATGTTGCCACGTTCTTAGATTTTCTTTTCTTTTTTTGTTTTGTTTTGTTTTGTTTTGTTGGTGTGTTGTGAAGTATTAATTTTCTTTGAGGTTTCCCTATATTCTGTTATCTTTTTTCTGCTGTTTAAAACAGTCTATTTTACCCTGCAAACTACCTGACCTCCTCATCACCTGGATCTCTGTTCCTATATATTTACCTTCTTTCGTATTGTAATTGTTTTGATAATAGACTCACCTCCCAGATCCTCTGAATTTGTTCATATAGTTCTGTTCTGTTCTGGATTCTTACATCTATTGATTAAGTTTTGAGTGGTGTTGCAATGTATGTCAGTCTCTGGTTGTTCTCTGTTTTGGTTGGTTCTCTGGCCAAAAAACTCCCTTTAGGATTGGGTTAGTTTTGACAAAGTCTTTTAGCTTTTGTTTATCCTTGAATGTTTTGATTACACCTCATATTTGATTGACATCTTTGCTGGGTAGAGGATTCTTGGTTAGCAGTTTGTTTTCTTTCAGAGTTTTCTATATGTCTCCCTATTGCTTTCCTGCCTGCATGGTTTCTGCTGAAAGATCAGAACTTAATCTTAATTGTTTGCCTTTGTGTTTTACACTTCTCTTTTCCCTAGCTGCTTTCAGGATCTCTCCTTATTTCTGACTTTGGAAAACTTGACTGTGATGTGTTTTGGTGATTTTCATTTGTTGTCTATTCTTCCTGGGGTTCATTGAGCTTCTTGAATGCTTATCTTTACATTTTGCAGGATGTTAGGGAAATTTTCTTCCAGCAGATCTTCAACTATCTCCTCTTTGGTTTTCAGTGATTCTTCCTGTTCTGGAATGCCAATAATTCATGTTCTTTTTCAAGTTATCCCACATGAATCTTAGACTTTCTTCAGTTTTTTAAATCCTTTTCTCTGCTTGCCCTTTTATGTTAGTAGTATGGAGAGAATTGTTGTCCAGCTTGCTGTTTCTGACTTCCATCTCTTCAATTTTTCTCTTTTGCCCTTTTATTGCATTGTCTTTTTCTGATATTTTAACTTTAATCATTTGGACCTCCTTTTGCTAGTTATGAAATGTTTCCAATGCTATTTCTATTTTATTTGATTGTTCCTGTTGCATGTCCCTGACTTCCTTATTTTTCTCAACCCATTTGTGGAGCATTTGAACTCATTCTCCTGAATTCTTTCTCAGGCAGTTAAAAAGCCTGCTCTCTTTCCAGTGTAAATTTTACATATCCCTGTAGCTCATTTGCTTCATTTACTCTAGTTTGTTTCCACCCATGTAGCGAAATCTTAGACTGTCTCTTGGACATCTTCAGTAATTAGGTGTGATTTCAATAATTAGATGAATGTATGTTGAATATAATATATATTATATGTTGAATACAATATATGAATATAAGCTTTCTGATTGACTCAAGGTCCCAAGGTAGATGTGATTATGAGATGGGTTTCCCTTTTCACTTTTCTTATTACTCATCTCAGAGTAACTGTAGCAGGTATTGGTTGTCTATTTGGTGTATGTTGTTGTTGTTAGGTGCCATTGAGTTGGTACTGACTCATATCAACTCTGTCTATGCACAACAGAACAAACACTGTCCAGTCTTAGGAAACATTAGGAAACCAATTGTTGCCACTCTGGAGCCCATTGATGCTGCCATATTATCAATCTATCTCACTGGAAGTCTTCCTATTTTCCTCTGACCCCCCACCTTACCAAATATGATATCCTTCTCCAGTGACTGATCCCTCCTAACAATATGTCCAAAGAGATGAAGTTTGGCCATCGTGGCCTCCAAGGAGCACTCTGAATGTTTAGATCCTCATACTTCAAGATGTTGGGGAAATTTTTTTCCAGAAGCTCTTCAACCATCTCCTCTGTGGACTTCTGTGATGCTTCCTGTTCCAGAATGCCAGTAATTCTTAACTTACTCCTCTTCATGTTATCCAGCATGATTCTCTCCAGGTTTTTAAATTATTTTTTCTGCTTGATCTTCTATCTTAGCAGTATTGAGAGATTTGTCTTCCAGCTCACTGATTCTGGCTTCCATCTCTTCAGTTCTATTCCTTTGCACTTTCAGTGTATTGTCCATTTCCGATATTTTATTATTTATCATCTAGTCTTTTTTTTTTTTTTTGCAGGTTTTGAAAAGTTTCCAATGCTGTATCTATCTTGTTTGATTGCTCTTGTAGCACTTTCCTGACTTCTTCCTTATTTTCCTCCACCCCTTTTCGGAGCATTTGGATTTGTTTCCATATCATTCTTCTGAGTTCCATCTCAGGCAGATCCAAAGCCTGCTCTTCTTTTACTGGAAAGTTAGTGTCTGCCTCTATCTCATTTTTCTCAGTTACTCTTTTCTGGTTTGGGACATGTTTTGAGATCTTTTGTTGTGTTTTCTTGGACATTTTCAGTAGTTAGGTGGGTTTTTGATGCTTAAATAGATGTATGTTGCTGTGTTGTTAACTTTACAGGGTGTTTCCTGGTGTATATAATCTCAAGATAGGATTCCCTTTTAATGTGTAATATCTAGCTCCTGGTTTTGACTCTTGTCCCAATGGTGTAATATTATGGGGTATGCTTGTAGCTCGGCTATATGGCCAGGATACTGTCTCTTTTTGGGTAATATAGGGAGAAAAAGCTCCCACCCCCAGGAAAAGAGTTATCAAAAGGACCAAAAACAGAAGCAATATAAAAGCAGAGACAAAAAAACACCACTCAAAAACAAAAATAAAACCAGTAGCTTTTGCTGCACATGTCAGTGTGCATGCACAGTAGAAACATCCAGTAGTGGGTGGGGTGTCCACTCACTCAGACCCCTCCTCTAGTCACCACCGTGAAGGTGCGCAGATAGATATTGAGAAGTTAATGGGGAAAAGATTGTATACTATTTTTATCTCTGAAGGTCAGTTAAGTATCTGCGTGTGCACAGCATAATTCTCAAAATGTCTGCGTCCTTGTGTAAGTAGTTGGTATCAGCATTTGCCGTTTATGATAGGGTTTTCCTGAGTAGTCATGCAGTTTGTCTGTGTGGCCAGATCTGCTTTTTTCTTCCTGAGTAGGCAGGAGTAAAGGGTCATGCCCAGGTCAGCTTAAGGGCTGCGTCCCAGAGTCAGATGTCATAAGCAGCTGCCAAAGGATCAGCCCTTGGGGCCAATGGGGCTCCTTCTCTCTGTGCCATGCGAAAACTGTGGTTCAATGCTGGATCCCGTTAGGGGTGTGCTCCCACCCTCCTGAAGGTGTCCAGGCTGGGCTGAGAGGGTGCTACCTGGATAAGGAGGAAGAAATATGTAGAATCCCCCACAACCCTTTTTTTCAAATGCTGCTGCGCAAGTTTTAGCACCATATCACTGTGTCAGTCTGGCTGTGGTCTCGCCCTCTGAAATCAGCCCATGTAGAGTAGCCGCAGGGAGAGTCCCGAATCCCCATCAATTTTGAAATTGCAATATTTTCCATGGTACAGTGATTTTTCCACCGATAGGTGTTGGAAACTAACACCCTGTACCTTATACTAGATCCAGAGCTCTGGAGCTGCTCTGTGAAAGCATCGTCTCTGGATTTTCAGCACCTCCCCCATGAAGCATGTCCTACCTGACTCTGCTTCTGCTGCCTCCAAAACCGGAAGTCTCTAAGGAATACTCTGGCTGCACTTCTTCCAACACAGATCTGTTTGTTCTTTTGGCAGCCCATGGCACTTTTAATATTGTCCTGCAACACCATAATTCAAAAGCATCAGTTCTTCTACAGTCTTCCTTATTCACTGTCTAGCTTTCGCATGCATATTACGTTATTTAAAATGCCATGGCTTGGGTCAGGCATACCTTAGTCCTCAAGCTGACATCTTTACTCTTCACTTGAAAAAGGTCTTGTGCAACTGATTTGCCTAATGCAATATGTTGTTTGATTTCTTGACTGCTGCTTCCATGAGTGTTGATTGTGGATCCAAGCAAAAGAAGTCGTTGGCATTCTTTTCTCCATTTA
>NW_006408597.1:13690664-13691410 GCF_000296735.1 Chrysochloris asiatica
GTTGATAGTTGATCCAAGAATGAAGTCCTTGACAACTTCAATCTTTTCTTCATTGATAAAAATGTTGTTAATTGTTCCAGCAGTAAGGATTTTTGTTTACATTGAGATGCAATCCATACCGAAAGCTGTGGTCTTGGATCTTCATCAGGAAGTATTTTAAGTCCTTTTCACTTTTAGCAAGCAAGATTGTTTCATCTGCATATTGCAGGTTGCTAATGAGTCTTCCTCCAATCCTGATGCTGTGTTTTTCTTCATAGAACCCAGCTTCTTGGATTATTTACTCGCCATACAGGTTGAATATGTATGGTGAAAGAATACAACCATGTCACACACCTTTCTTAATTTTAAACCATTTGGTGTTTCCATGTTCTGTTGCCTCTTAGTCCAGGTACAGATTCCTCATGAGCACAATTAAGTGTTCCCGAATACTCATACTTAGCAGTGTTGTCCATAGCTTGTCATGACCACACAATCAAAAGCCTTGCATTGTCAATAAAGCACAGGTAAACATCTTTCTGGCCCTCTCTGCTTTCAGCCAAGATCCATCGGACATCAGCAATGATATCCCTCGTTCCCCGGACTCTTCTGAATCTGGCTTGAACCTCTGGAAGTTCTCTGTCAATGTAGGCTTACAGTCATTTACCTTTAGTAAAACTTTACTCCCGTGGAATATCAAAGATATTGTCCGATCATTTCTGTATTCCGTTGGGTCACCTCTCTTTGGAATGGGCACAAATATGGATCTT
>NW_006408597.1:13692483-13698236 GCF_000296735.1 Chrysochloris asiatica
GAAGAAGGTAGGGAGGAAGGAGACCAGCTGGGGAACCCACACACAAGATGTTGCCAGACCTCCACCTGCTCTAAGACGACCAAGCAGGATCACTATGCTGAGGTTCAACCAAGTTCACAGGGGAACTTAATCTCTGGCCGAGGTAGCAAATTAGTAGCCACTCAGTTCTCGACTTGAGAATTACTTATATCAGAAGTTTGAGCATGTAGCTGATGAATATCCACAGACAAGTGTATATTGTTCCACATCCATCTTCTTTTGATGCTTTCTGCATCATTCAGTAATTTGCCCAGAGTATCCTTCAATAACAAAAGTTGTGGCTTGAATTTTTTCTTCAGTTCCCCCAGCTTGAGAAATGCTGAGCGTGTTCTTTTCTATTGGTTTTCTGACTCCAGATCATTGCACATTTTGTTGTAATATTTGACTTTGTGTGTAGCACCTGGCATTTGCTGTTGTCTGGGAGTTGGGATTTTATAGGGTTTGCATGTAGCTTGGCTGTATGACCACAGTTGCTGTCTCTTCTTGGTTAACGTTGGGAGAGAAAAAAAATAGCAAAATATGAGTATGATTTTAATGTATCTCACTCAACCACCTGTAGCCATTCTGGGAGACCGTTCCATTTTTAGCAGTTCCTGTTGACCTCCTTGTTAAATTCTGCACACAGTGGTCTTTGCTGAGAAGATATGTACGCATGTGTAGTAGAACCCTCTGGGGTTGGGGCATCCACTTGCTCAGGCACCCTCTCTAGTCACCCAAATGGAAGTACGCAGACAGTGAGAGACCAATGAACAGTAAAAAATTTGCACACCTTTATCTCTCGTAATTGATCATACCTCTGCAGTGGGAGTGCTCATCTTATCCTGTTCCTGCTCTCTCACACTCAAGATGACTGTTATGGTACCTGCTGGCAGCTGAGATCAGAAAATTCCACTTTTCTTGTTTCTGATACAAATTTCACTAGCAGTAAGCTTTTGATCCTTCTAAATATTACTTTATATGTAAGTTAGAGTTCTTGGACTGTTCGCTAAACCTGCTTAATCCAGTATTTTATATTATTACTGTTGGAGATCTGACCTGCACTTCTCCCTAATCCGCCATCAAGGCTCGTCCCCTTGATGAATTATTTATTTTTTTTATTTATGTTGAGTTCAACTAGCTCGGCTTTTATTGAGAATTTTTACATCTGCATTCATTAGGTATATTGGTCTATAATTTTCTTTTTTAGTGATATGCTCTTCTGATTTTGGTGTGAAGATTATGCTTGTTTCATGAAATGTATTAGGAAGTTGTCCATACTTTTTCTTGAGTAATTTGCGTAGAATTAGTGACAGCCCTTTTCTGAATGTTTGGGAAAATTCACCAGTGAAACCATCTGTGCCTCACTGGTTGGGAGTTTTTTTGATGATATGAATAATTTCACCTTTTGTTATGTTGTTGTTGTTGTTGTTGTCAGGTGCCATCAAGTTAGAACCGACTCATAGTGACCCCAGGCACAGCAGAACGAAACAATGTCCGATCCTGGGCCAACCTCACTACCGCTGCCACACTTGATGCCATCAGTGTTGCCACCTGGCTGATCCATCTCATTGGGGGTCTTCCTCTCTTTTTCTGACCCTCCATCTTACCCAGCATGACATCCTTATCTAGCGACTGTTCCCTCCTGACAATATGTCCAAAGTGTGAGAGATGAAGTTATCCATCTTGGCCTCCAAGGAGCACTCTGGCGGCACCTCTTCCAAAATAGATCTATTGGTTCTTTTGGCAGTCCATGGCACTTTCAGTATTTTCCTGTAACACCACAATTCAAAGGCATCAATTCTTCTACGATCTTCCTTATTCACTATCCAGCTTTCACATCCATATGAGGTTATTGAAAATACCATGGCTTGGGTCAGGCACACCTTAGTCCTCAAGCTGACATCTCTGCTCTTCAAAACTTTAAAAAGTTCCTGTGCAGCAGATTTGCCCAATGCAATACGTCGTCTGATCTCTTGACTGCTGCTTCCATGAATGTTGATAGTTGATCCAAGAAGAATGAAGTCCTTGATAACTTCAGTCTTTTCTCCATTGATAAGAATTGTTTATTGGTCCAGTGGTGAGGATTTTTGTTTTCTTGACATTGAGATGCAATCCATACTGAAGGCTGCGTTCTTTGATCTTCATCAGTAAATGTTTCAAGCCCTCTTCACTTTCAGCAAGCAAGGTTCTATCATCTGCACATCACAGGTTGTCAATGAGTCTTCCCTCCAATCCTGATGCCACGTTTTTCTTCATAGAACCCAGCTTCTTGTATTATTTGCTCAGCATACAGGTTGAATAAGTATGGTTATAAGGAAAAGAAAGAAAGAGACAAAGGTAGAGAGTCTTGGCTTCAACAGCAGGCAGGTTTATTGAGAGTAAACCTGGGAGGGGGTAGTCTTACGTCACCAAAGGAGACCAAGAGCCCATCTGTTCCCTTACAGACTGGAGTATTTATAGTCCGTGTGGTCTGGATATAGTTCTGGTGAGTTTACAATGGGTGGGGGTATGGAGATTTGGGCAGGGGTAAGGAGATTTTCCTGAAACCTGGAATTTCAGGGGGGTAGGGTCTCCACGTGTAACAGAGACCCAAGCTTCCCAGGAGATCCGAAGCTCAAGCTGGCCCATTCAGTGTCATTTGGGGTAGTTGCGATGCCATTCTGTTGATCACGCGCAAAGTCCTTCAATGGTGAAAGAACACAACCTTGTCGCACACCTTTTCCAATTTTAAGACATTCAGTGTTCCCATGCTCTGTTCGAACAGCTGCTTTTTGGTCCAGGTCCAGATTTCTCAGAAGTCCAATTAAGTGTTCTAGAATTCTCATACTTCGCAATGTTGTCCATAGCTTGTCATGATCCACACAATCGAAAACCTTTGCGTAGTCAATAAAGCATAGGTAAACGTCTTTCTGATATTCTCTGCTTTCAGCCAAGATCCATTGGACATCAGCAATGATATCTCACGTTCCAAAGCCTCTTCTGAAACCAGCTTGAACCTCTGGAAGTTCTCTGTAAATGTATGATTGTAGCCATTTCTGTATTACATTTAGCAAAACTTTACTTGCTTGAGATGTCAAAGAGATTGTCCAATGATTTCCGCATTCCATTGGGTCACCTTTCTTTGGAATGGGCACAAATATGGATCTCATCCAGTTAGTCAGCCAGATAGTTGTCTTCCAAATTTCTTGGCAGAGATGAGTGAGTGCCTTTTGTGCTGCCTCACTTTCTTGAAAGATTTCAATTTTTATTCCATCAATTTCTGGTACCTTGTTCTTTGCCAATTCCTTCAATGCACTTTAGACTTCCTTCCTGAGTATCATTGGCTCTTGTTCATATGGTACCTCTTGAAATGGTTGAACATTAATCATTTCCTTTTGATACAGTGACTGTGTACTGCTTCCATTTTCTCTTGATGCTTTCTGCATCATTCAGTAGTTTTCCCAGAGAATCTTTCAGTAAGTAAAGTCGAGGCTTGAATTTTTTTCTTCACTTCCCCCAGCTTGAGAAATGCTGACCATGTTCTTCCTTTTTGGGTTTCTAATTCCAGATCTTTGCATATTTTATTATAGTATTTGGTTTTATCTTCTCGAGCAGATCTTTGAAATTTTGTTCTAGGTCTGTTCAAATTTTCTGCTTCAATCTGTTTAAGTTAATGTAGGTCATATTTTTCTAAAAATGTATCCTCTTGTCTACTTTTTGAAATGTGTTGGAGCACAACTCTTCATAGTATTCTTTTACCCTTTTTATTTCCATTGGTTCTGTTGTGATGTCACCCATGTATTTTCTTATATATGCTATTTGTGACTTATTCCACTTTTCTTTTATTAGGTTTGCCAATAGTCTGTCAGTTTTACTAATTCATTTGAAGAACCCCCTTCTTGTCTGGTTTCTTTCTATAGTTTTTATGTTTTCGGTCTCATTTTTTTCTGCTCTAATCATTATTATTTTCTTTTTGTAATAGTAGGTTTGCTCTGCTGGTCTTTTTTTAATTTTTAGAGATGTGTGAAAGTGTTGAATTTGTATTTTTCTTCTTTTGGAATGTGTGCATTTATTGCTATAAATTATCCTCTCAGTACTGCTTTTTCTTTGTTTTTTTGCCCCAACAAATGCATAACATTTATTTTAAACTTTTTATTTTCAATTGAGTGAAGGACTACAGAGCATATTATCAGTTTTATATTCATCATATACATTACCGCACCATATGGTGCAATCCCCTCCATGCACCAATACTTAACAGCATTGCCTCTATTCACTCCAACCATTATTTTCCTCCGTGTCTCCTGCCACCCCTATCTTTCCTGTGCCAGTGCCTCTCCAGTTGTATATGCCTGCTCTGTCACCCATGTCAATACGTGTATACCCTCTAGTGCATGTTTAAAAAGCAACAACAACAACAACAAAGCACTCAGGGATAAACCATCATTTAAACAACCATAGGACATATTCTGGAAGCCAATCTCCTGGCCGGGATCACATAGCCTTTTTCTTTCCATAAGTCTAGAGTCCTAAGCTGCTCAGTCTCTCCATGCCATCTCCTTTGTCTCCAACTCTTGAGTCGCTGCTTCTCTGGTTGGGGTCCCACATTCAGCTCATGCTGTTCTGTCTTGATGGTTCTAGGCTTCTCTGTTCCTGGAATGCAAGATTAACTACTCCGCCATTTTTGTTACACAACCTCTGCCCTTAGAGTTGGGATGATCACAATTAGGTATGGTAACAAGTACTCACTATTAAATTAATCTCCTTTCACCCAATCGACTTAGACAAGAGGAAAACTAAATTTTTAGTGAGTTTTTGTTATCCGTTGAATGATGTAAAACTAAACTTGCTCTTGAAAGCTTGTAAGCCAGCCACTTCATGTCTTTATAGCTTGTTTCTTCCACACTCCCCTATCCCACCCATCTGAGGTAGCCAATGTCTAAGTTGACTGTCCTTCTCAACCCTTTGTACAGAGAGGATAGGTTTGCTCCTTGATGTGAAGACTCCTCTTTCATATGATATTTTGAGCTACTACAGCCATAAATATAGGTCAAGTTCATCAAATTATAGCAATTTACACTTGCATCCTTTATCAGATTTCTTTTTCTTCCTCTAGTCAAGATCTGATCATCAAGCCATTGAAGCTCGGTCCAATAGGTACTATCTGCAAGTTTGGGTGTCCTTGTGCATCTCCCCTCACTTCATATCAACTGGATGCTTAACTCACGGCTCTACCCCTCCATAGCTAGGTCCTTGTCCATGGGCTCAGGAGTCTCCAAGTCTCACTACAGTTCAGACCAATCAGCCCTTTCTCTTCTCTCTCTCTCATCTCCAAGTTGATGGGTGTCTATGGAGCATGTTCAAACTCAGCCCGTATTTTCATTGCTGCCTTTCCCCCCATTCCACTCAAAGTAGACCAACATGTTGCCTGCAAGTGTACATGCCTGCTTGTGTGTTTCCCTTGAGTTTCAATTCTTGGAGGGTGGTTTATCATGAAGGGACTTGATTGTTTGCTTTGATGGCTCCCTGGTGAACAGCTTGCTTGTTCTTGTAGTAGTCAGTCAGACTGCCCTTTTTGTTTTTGATTTTTCCTGGTCTTTCTTTCAAGAAGTATATTCTGTTTTTCTAGCTGCTCTGGGCTGGTATGTATGTCCTTTCAAGTGGGAATGTCCCACTTAAGAAGGTTCTAGATGAGGCTCAGGGTTCCACCTAAGGTTGTATACACTATAAAGGCTCTTTAAGTAGCCTATTTCACC
>NW_006408597.1:13699816-13700242 GCF_000296735.1 Chrysochloris asiatica
CAAGGAAATCAAGACAAATACATGGAAACTGAACAACACCCTGCTTAAAAGCGACTGGGTAGTAGAAGAAATCAAGCGTGATTTCGAAAAATGTCTCAAAATCAATGAGAACGAAAATACAACATACCAAAACCTTTGGGATATGGCGAAAGCTGTGCTGAGAGGACAATGTATTGCAATAAATGCACACATGCAAAAAGATGAAAGAACTAAAATTTACACAGTAACACGACATTTACAGTAATTAGAAACAGACCAACTGAGGGACCCCACAGTCATTAAAAGAAAAATAATAAAGATCAGAGCAAAAATAAATTAGATAGAAAACAGAAAGACTATAGAAAAAATCAACATGGTAAGAAGCTGGTTCTTTGAAAGAATTAATAAAATCTACATACCATTGGCAAACCTAACAAAAGAAAAGAG
>NW_006408598.1:0-3864 GCF_000296735.1 Chrysochloris asiatica
TTAGAAGAGTCATATTACGTAATTCACTGTACTGTACATGAATGCTCATAACAGCATTATTTATAATAACCAAAAAAATGAAACAATCTAAATGTTATCAACTAATAAAGTAGATAAGCAAAATGTGGTATATTTATAATCAAATGTTACTGGGCAATAAAAAGAAGTATCAGCACATGCTCTATGAATGAACCTTGAAAACATTATGCTAAGTTAAAGAAGCCAGACACAAAAGACTACATATTGTATTGGTCCACTTATAGGAAATATACAAACTAGGCAAATCTACAGGGACAGAAAACAGACCAATTGTTAAAAAAGACTGGGGGCAGTTGGAAGAAATGGAAAGTCACCACTAAAGAGTATGGATTTCTTTTTAGGTTGATGAAAGTGTTCTAAGATTGACTATAGTGATGATTGTACAACTCTAGGAATATATTAAAAACCACTGACACATTAGAAGGTAAACTAATTATATCTCAATTAGTGGGCTTGACACAAACTTTAAACCAAAATTATTCCCTTAAGTCTTCTTAAAATCAAATAACACTTTAATAAAGAATGCCTTGCCTGTGTTTTTTAAGATCCATATGGAGTCAAACTGACAACAGCAACTTGAAATGTTAGGTGGCAGAGTTTATGTTAATGGAGGAGGAACAGCCCAGAAGAGGAGAATGATTGCATAACTGGAAAAATTATGTAACCAACATCACTGAATCGTATACATGTAGAAACTGTTACATTGGTATATGTTTTGCTCAACACCAAAACATGTTTTTAAACTTGTAAAATATCCAAAAATATCCTAAAATGAAAAGAAAACCTTTTATTAATTTGTTGTTGTTGTTGTTATGTGCCGTGGAGTCGGTTCCGACTCATAGCAACCCTACACAGGGTTTCCGAGGCTGTAAATCTTTAAGGGAGCAGACCGCCTCATCTTTCTTCCGCGGAACCGCTGGTAGTTTCGAACTGCTGACCTTGCGGCTTGCAGCCCGATTCGTATTAATTAACAATCATTAATTCAGGATCTAACCTGTAATAGTCACTGAAGATTTTCTTAGGTATTTTTAACGTAGGAAGGGAAAAATAAATAATATATATATAGTAGTGGACTTACCAGTGATCTGAAGTTGTGATTTCATGGTCAGGCTACCCATTGAACCAAGCTGTGATCCACTGTCAGACATACCACCAATAGGATGTCAAACCTGAACATGGCAAAGGAGACACTGTAAACCTCTAAAAAAAAATCCCATTTAGAAAATACGCAAATAGTGCCAACCATTTCCGTATCCTGCTGAAAATCCCATAATAACTAATTACCTTTACACTGTTAAATACAACTGTCCTGGCAATTCTAGTGTTTGTCCAGCAAAATTTGGCACCTAACCTGTCCAGCAAAATTTGGCACTGCTGATCCTTTCCTCCTCTGTGGTTTAATTTCTTCCCTTGTGTTCCCAAATCATATTCTTTAGGTTTATATACTACCACAACAATTATTCCTTTGAAAACTCCTTGGAATGCCCTAAGGCTCAGATTTTGCTCCTTTCTTGTTCTCTATCATTTTCTGATTTAAATATGTGGGATAATACACTAGACTGCAAAGTCAGTTTGAAACTCAAGGTTGGTGGTTCAAATTCATCAGCTGCTCCTGGAAACCCTATACAGAGTCTCTATAGTTGGAATCAACTTGAAGGCAGTTAACCACAACAACATATACCAACAGGAGTCCTGGTATGGTGCAACAGAATAAGCAATGGACTGCTAACTGCAAGGCTGGTGGTTCAAACCCACCAGCTTCTCCTTGGAAACTCTATACAAGGATGGCTATGAGTCAGAACCGACTCAATGGCACTTAACAACAGTAACAACGACATATAACAAGTCCCGGATTTTATCACTAAACTAGACCTCACCCTTAAACTCTAAGCAACTTTACTTGAGTATGTAAAAGACACCTCAAATTTAACAGATCCAAAATTGAACTCCTGATCATATCTGTAAACTTATTCTACCCTGCAAGCCTCCCTAGATCAGCTGATGGCAGCCGCTCCATCCTTCCAGATGCTCAGACGAAGAAACTTTGGAATCACCCTCAATTTCTTTAACACTTCCCTTTCACCTGTCAACAAATTCTACTGTTGCTATCTCCAAAACATATCTAAAATTCAACCATTTCTCACCACCTCTACTAACATCAATCTGATCAGAACTGCCTCTGGCAATCATCTTTTCCCCCCAAATTATGCCTCTTTTCTAGATTACTACAATAAGCTAGCAAGTCTTTGTTTCTACTTTGTCCATCTCCGCGATCTAGTCTCAATACGGCAAGAATGACTTCAAATGTTTGAAACCTTGCAGATGCAGAGTAAAAGTCTAAATCCTAATAAGGATTTATAACATCTGTAATAGTCCTGGTGTGGCACTGCGGGGCAATGCGCTGGACTGCGGGGTCACTTTGAACCGCAGGGTCGGCGGTTCAAGGTCACCAGCTGCTCCTTGGAAACCCTATACAGGGTCGCTATGGGTCAGAACTGACTTGATGGCACACAACAACAACAACATAATACCCTATATGATGCATGTTCCCTGCTCCAAAACTCATGATCTCATTTCCGTCTACTCTCTCCTCTCCTCAGACACACTATCTTCCCTTATTATTCATCAAATATGCAAGGATGTCCTAGCCTTTGGACTTTTATTCTACTTGTACTCTTGGAAATATTACAACCACTCCCACCTATCTTGAGAACTTTTTCCCCCAATCAGAATACATGGCTTTCTGATATATTAATTTGCTTTGTAATTATATTTCTTGATTTTCTCTCCCTTGGCTAGAATATAAACTTAAGTGAACAGGTTTTTTTCTTTTGTTCACTGTTGAAACAAGAAAGATTAAAACAGTGGTAGTTCCGATTCACAGCGACTCTGCATAGGGCTTCTGAGACTTTAGTAAACACTTACTTGTTATTAAATGAACAAAGAAAATGTTACTGAATTATACTAAATGAAAAACTCTAACATATATCTTCTTGAGTCCCTAATCATAGAAGAGTTAATCTGCCAGTGAAAACAAATTTATACAACCAAGATTTTAAAATAAAGTCAGAAAACTTGGAATTGATTTCTGACACCAACCAACACTTAAACCCATAAAACCAAACCTGTTGCCAATGAGCAGGAATGAATACCAATTCATAGCAACCCTATAAGACAGAACAGAATTGTCCCATAGGATTTCCCAGGCTGTAATCTTTACAAGTAGCTGGTGGATTCAAATCTCAAACCTTTTAGTTAGCAGCCACATGATTGCTAACTGTGCCACAAGGGATCCTTACTCTTAATACTTGCCTTCTGACAATATGAGTTATTTAACACCTCTAAGTTCTAGTTTCTTGTCTGAAAAACATGGTTGTTACAAAGATTAATTATATGTGTGAAAAGATGTTCTGTGTGTTATTTATCATTTATATGTTGTTGTTTTGTTATTAAGTGCCGTCGAGTCGGTTCCGACCCATAGCGACCCTGTATAGGGTTTCCAAGGACCCACCGGTGAGCTTGAACCACTGACCTTGTAGCTCAAACAGCTCTGCAGTTTGGCGCATTAACCCACAGCACCACACCAGGACTCCATCATTTATATAAGTACTGTCTAAAATAAAACTGAGTATGTCTTTTAAGATATCTATTCTCAGGCTTTGGACAGTGAATAAGGAAGAATTGATGCCTTTGAATTATGGTGTTGGAGGAGAATACTAAAAGTGTCATGGGCTGCCAAAAGAACCAATAGATCTGTTTTGGAAGAAGTGCAGCCAGAGTGTTCCTTAGAGGCCAAGATGGCCAAACTTTGTCTCTCATACTTGG
>NW_006408598.1:5994-12270 GCF_000296735.1 Chrysochloris asiatica
GCCATGGAACGAGGGATATCATTGCTGATGTCTGATGGATCTTGGCTGAATGCAGAGAATACCAGAAAGATGGTTATCTGTGCTTTATTGACTACACAAAGACTTTCGACTGTGTGGATCATGACAAGCTATGGACAACATTGAGAAGTATGAGTATTCAAGAACACTGGATTGTGCTCATGAGGAATCTGTACATGGACCAAGAGGCAGTTGTTCGAACTGAACACAGGAATACTGAACAGTTTAAATTAAGAAAGGTGTGCGACAGGGTTGTATATTTACTTTGCACTTACTAACTGTCAGGAACAATGTAAAAATGTACAAATACAATAATAAAATATCTTAAAACTATAAAATTAGACTTTCATTTTAAAAAATGTTTAATATAAAGCAATTCTGATATCTTTTCAAGTCTGACAAAATGAAATAGAACATTAATTCTGAGATGAACTCTATAAAATCCACTGTTTCAATCTTTGACTTGAACATGAGAATGCTCAAAGCTAAAATATAGGCTCATCTGTAGTGGCTAACTCATTCCCTTAGTTTGATATGCAATTTTTGATTTATCATCTTCTAGGGACCACTTCAGGTGTTTTATAATTTACAATCTATTTTAAAAGTTCTTTTATTTTAAATAGGAAATATATAAACAATAAATAAAGCCATTAATAGTCACCCAGGATCTGAAGAAAATGAGATGTAACATAAAAGTTTAAGTAATACTGACTTGCATAGGATATTCACTGATTCAAAGTGCTTGTTATAAAAAAGGTCATCATTACCACATTCTGCAGTGATTACTTCCTCCTCAATACTCAAAGGCCTGTCTGTTACAGATCTATGACATCAAGACAAATAAATTAAGAGGCAGGAAGAAAAGTCCAAAATAGGGTGTTGATTGTTTTGCGCGATAAAAGTACTATACTAGTTACTGATCTGTATCAAGTTGATTGCTGAAAAATACCATTTTAAAAGTATAGCATATTTATTCTAAATTAACATTAAGGAGCCCTACTGATGCAGCAGATTAAGCACTGGGCTGCTAACTACTAGGTCAATAGCTCAAACCCACCAGCCTCTCTAAAGGAGAAAGATGAGGTTGTCTACTCCCATAAAGATTTATAATCTCAGAAACCCTAAGGAACAGTTCTACTCTTTCCTATAGTGTTGCTTGGAATTAACCCAACAGCTTTGGGTTTTCGAATTTCTACCTGGCACTCTGCCACAATGATCCACGAAGTTGCTCAAAATAAAAATATAGACAGCATCGTTGATTCTTTTTTCCTTCATGCTCAACAGTAAGTTCTAATAATTCTACCTGCAAGATATATCCTAAAATACTTTTATTCACATCAAGTCCAAGTCACAAACATCCCTTCCCTACCAACAAATTATTGCAGGTAACTAAATTGGTTCACCTGCGCCCACCCTTACACCCTCTTTACTCTTTGTTCCACCATTCAAAAGAGTTAGAGTACTTTTGAAAATGAAAGCAGATTGTGTTCTACTCTGATTTAAATCATCTAATAGCTTCCAATATCACTTAAGTCAAAAATCCAAATTCCTTACAGTGGTAGTTAAGGTTTTGTGTCAACTTGAATGGGCCAGGATTCTCAGTGGTATGGCAGTTGAGATGTAGCTATACCCTATGATGTGATTTGATGTAATAAATTAATAAGAGGATTAACGGTACAGTGTTGGTGGTGTTGGTAAGTGTCAAGAGTCAGTTCCAACTCATAGAGACCCTTTTAGGGTTGCTGAGAAGCAGTTGATGGGTTTGAACTGTCAGCTTTTCAGTGAGCAATTATGTGCTTACCCTACAGTGTCAGTGCCACACCAGTGCCACACTCACTACAACAGTTATAATCAAAAAGGCAGATAACAAAGGATGGCCAGGATGTGACGATATTGGAAACCCCACATATTAATGGTTGTTGTTAAGTGCCATTGAGTCGATTCCAATCCATAGCAACACTGTATAGGGTTCCAAGCAACAGCTGGTGAGCTTGAATCACCAACCTTGCAGTTCAAATGACTTTGCAGTCTGACACATTAGCCCACAGTGCCACACCAGGACTCCATATATTAATGGTAAGAATGTAAAAAGCTGTAATCACTTTGAAAAACAGTTTGGCAATTCTTTAAAAGGTTAAATATATTACTATATGGCTCTGGTAGAGTAGTGGTTATGTATCAGGCTGTGAACCTCAGGGTCAGCAGTTCAAAACTACCAGCTGTTCCTCGGGAGAATGATGAGGCTTTCTGCTCTCGTAAAGATTTACATCCTCGGAAACCCTGTACAGGGTCGCTATGAGTCAGAACTGACTCTACAGCATAAAACAACAACATATGACTCAACAATCCTGCTTCTAGGTATATACCCAACAGATATGAAAAACATGTCCATACAAAAACTTGTACACATCTCATCTATATAGATCTGATGAAAGGAGATGGGGATAAGATTCTTGTGATTCAGTAGTGAGTAATTGTTATCATTACCAGTTGTGACTGTCACATATGTAAAGGCAGAAGTTTTGCAGTGAAAAGTGGAGAGTAGTTCATCTTACATTCCAGGAAATGGCAACACCAGAGATGGGGGCAGAGATGAGAACATGAAGAGAGAGCAGCTGAGAACTCTAAACAGATGGAAAGAGAAAGGCTGTGTGCTGGTGGCCAGGAGGCAGGCTTGCAGAATGTATTCTTTGATTGTTTAAATTATTATCTATTCCTGAATGGTTTTCTGTATATCCAAAAGAAATAAAGTGAGTAGAAGCAAAAAAAAAAACTTGTACAATTTTCCTAGCAGTATTATTCATAATACCTAAAAAAACCCAAATGCTCTGGATATTTTGATTAATGGATAAAATTTGGCATATCTATATGTGGGTGAGTCAAAAAGTATTACTAATAGGGTTGTAGTTCATACATACATAGGTTTATTCTTAACAAAGTGTGTTTAAACATGTCTCTACAATCAGTGGATGGCCACACACAAGTTCTCTCAGTAGCACAATTCTTTTAGACTAACTGTTGTTAAGTGCCGTCGAATCAGTTCTGACTCATAGTGAACCTTTATAGGGTTTTCGAGGAGTGGTTGGTGAGTTTGAATTGCCAACCTTATGGTTCAAATCGACCTAACCATCCAATGCATTATCCTGCAGCGCCATACCAGGACTCCTTTAGTCTCACACTGTTGTTGTTGTCAAGTCAGTTCTGACTCACAGTGACCCTGTATAGCGTTTCTGAAGAGGGGATGGTGAGCTTGAACCTCAGACTTTGCAGTCCAGCACATTAACAGGCAGTGCCACACTGGAAGCCTTCAAAAAAAAGTGACAACCCAAACAGTGGCTTTTTAGGGGATCTGGTGGGCCAGCTAAATTCAAGGCAGACATGTCAGCTCAGAAGATGACAGCAATTGGGTTTTGGTTTTTTTGGAATTCCAAAGGGATAATAACCTTGGTAGATTTTCTCATAGGACACAGGACAATCATGAGGGATACTTAGAAAGAAGTTTTCATAAAATTGAGAACTGTACTGGTGAGCAAAACAGGAAAGTTGCGCCAAGGAATATTTTTCCATCATGACAATGTGCCTATTCATTCTCCGAGGGCATCAAGAGCTGTTCTGTGAGAATTTTGTTAGGAAACCTTAATCCCATCTACCCTATAGCCCTGATCTTGCTCCTCCAGGCTTATTTTTGTCTGAAGACAAAAAGCTCAAGTAACATTTAAAAGGAACACAATCTGAGTCCCTTAAGGAAGCCAAAACAGCTGTTTTGACATGATGTAAATCAAAGAGTGCAAAATTTTTTGGAGGAAGAGT
Source organism: Chrysochloris asiatica (assembly GCF_000296735.1). Lineage (NCBI taxonomy): Eukaryota > Metazoa > Chordata > Mammalia > Afrosoricida > Chrysochloridae > Chrysochloris > Chrysochloris asiatica. Next base: position 9,823 of record NW_006408598.1, read on the forward strand.
TAGAAAGATGGAAATACCACCCTCAAAATTGTATATGGAGCTAGACAGAGGTTATACTGAGAAACAATGCTTCACATTTTGATATTTTACTTTGATAAAGGTTTCTATGATTTTGTAGCAATACCTAGTGACTTACATTTCCTTATAGAATGGATTATTCTATCATAAATAGACATGAAGCAGTGACATATTCTTTATCATGAATGAACTTTGTAAACATTATCCTAAGTGCATGAAAAATTCTCAAAGGACCACATACATATGACTCAATTTATGTGGCAAATCTATAGCAAAAGGAAGTAGATTACTTTCTCTTCCTTTCTTCACCATCATGTGAGTGCTGCTATGTTTCATCTTCACTCTGTCTTCTCTCTTAAGACTTTCAGGATCAAGAGATTCCTGGCCAAGAAACAAAAGCAGAATCGTTTCTTCCATTCCCCAATGGACTCGAATGAAAACAGGTAATAAAATCAGATACAACACCAAGAAAAGATACTGAAGAAGAACCAAGCTGGGCTGGATCTCTAAGGAGTCACACAGCACATAATATATGCAGGTGCTAGCACTGTACCATATCAAGTCCAATTCTGCCAGTATTTGATCAACTGAACATGTTTGCAAAACTTCTGGTTTCTTCCTTTGTTTTTATGCTTCCACATTTAGAGGTTAGCTAATAAACATGTGAGACCTTTGGTTTGAAAAAAAAAAGAGGAAATAGAATAATGGTGTGATGTTGTGGGTTAATGCACCAGACTGCAAAGCCGTTTGAACTGCAAGGTCGGCGGTTCAAGCTCACCAGCTGCTCCTTGGAAACTCTTTACAGGGTCGCTATGGGTTGGAATCAACTCGACAGCACTTAACAACAACAACAAGGACTTCTGACAACAACAACAAGGACTTCTGGTGTGATGGTATAGGATCAGTACAGGGCTGCAAACCACAAGGTCAGCAGTTCAAAACCTATCAGCTGCTCCTTGGAAACTCTTTACAGGGTCGCTATGGGTTGGAATCAACTCGACAGCACTTAACAACAACAACAAAACTTCTGACAACAACAACAAGGACTGCTGGTGTGGTGGTATAGGATCAGTACAGGGCTGCAAACCACAAGGTCAGCAGTTCAAAACCTATCAGCTGCTCCTTAGAAAACCTATACAGGGTCGCTGTGATCCGGAACCAACTTGATGGCACTTAACAACAACAAGGACCAAAAGATGAGAGGATTGGGAAGTTATGTCTAAGGGTAGAGTTTCTTTTCAGGATAATGAAAATGTGTTAAAATTGATTGTGGTGATGGATAAACAATTATGTGACTAAATGAAAAATCACTGAATTGGACACCAGAAGTGTATGGTATATAAATAACATCTCAATAAGGCTGTTAAAAATCTTTCTTTTTCTAAGAAACATTCATTTACTATCAATGGATTCTCAGTAGATGAATTCCTAAAGAATGTACTTTAGGAGAATTCTCTACGGAATGTCTGTAACTCAAGAAGCAACAGTGACTAAGAAAATGGTAAACATTAGATAAATCTAAAATAAACAATGTCTAATTTTGGAACTTAAAAAAAAATCGAAATAAAACTAGAATACAGAATAACAGCACTACTGTCTGTAAGGGGGGGGACTGGAATTAATTTTTTAAGGTCTTTGTACTGCTCAGGTCAAGGTAAAGATACTGACGAATGTTTTGTGAAGTTAACATAATAGTTAAAATTTCAGAGGTAAGTAGTAAAGAAAATTAAAAAATAAAAATAATAACTTCCAAACCAAGTTCAAAATGAAAAGAATTAAAAAAACACCTAAAATATTTCACACAATGACTTCCAGATAAAGATGATAAACACAAATAGCCAGTTTTGCTCTCTTCCAAATTCCCTCTACACTAATAAAAGAATTTTTTTTTAAAAGGCCAGAAAAAAAAAAAGACAATAAATTGTAGCAAATTTAAAAAAACTGAAAGCAGTTAGAGCAATGCTGACTGACAGCACACTCAAGAAAGCTGACTCCTAAGTCAAAGCCAAGAACAAAGATGGTTTCTGCTAAAACATCAAGAATGACCAGATTTCCAACCTGTCTGGACAGGGCTAGTAAAAGTAGATGAGGATAAGACTCTTGTGGTTCAGTAGTGAATAACTGCTATCAGGACTGATTGTGAATGTTGCAACAAAAGGAGGGGCATGGTTGATCTTGCAGTCCAGGAGCAGAGGACCCTGGGACCATCAAGGGAGCAAAGTGAGTGTGGGACACTATCCAGAGAAGCAGTGACGCCAGAGATGGAGGCAGGGGACTCTGGACTCACGGAGGGCAGGGGCTCTGGACTCACGGAGGGCAGGGGCTGTGTGCTGGCGGCCGGGGGGCAGGCTTGCAGGGTATACCCTCTGGTTGTTTGAATGGTTATATATTCCTGAGTGCTTCGGTGTACATCCAAAACAACAACAACAA
>NW_006408598.1:12920-30655 GCF_000296735.1 Chrysochloris asiatica
ATGTAGGGCATATTTGTCTGTCTGGACTCTGGAGTAGGATTATGTGGGATACAATTGTTACTCCGGACCATGAGGGTAGAGTTACATGAGATACATATAAGGGAGCTCCAAAAAGTTCATGGGAAAAAACGGAATTTCCCTCAGATGTTCTTCTTGACTCAGGAGTGGTAGAATTAATGGGAACACATGTCCCTCTGGATTTTGCACCACCATCTTGACAGGTGCATACAATTTTGGTTTCCAGAAAATGCACAAATAGGAATTACCATGAAAAACACAGCTTTCAAATAATTGCACAGAAACCAAGAAATATGCTTAAAAGTACAAAAACCAAAAGTTTTACAAAAATCACACTTTCTGGATGTATCATCTCAGCACCATGTAAAAACAATCATTGGCGGCACACACATATTACTTTCATTTCAAACCACTGTATGAGTCCCATCCTGATTGCTGCATGTACTGTTAATGGGAAAGCAGCTGCCCAATAAACCACAGAGAAGGAAAAGTCTCACAGGTCAAAAAACGGTTAGGGAACATACACAAATTGAATGATGAACCTCTGCAGCATCTTCTCCAACTTGACAGTTAGCCCACTGTAACAAGGAATAACTAACCTAGTGGAAGAGTTTTCTCATGAAAATTTCCTGAAGAGGTCAACTAATTAATCCTATACTGAGGGTGGGTCTCAGTTAAGCTCAGAACTCCCAATATGATTTTTAGACTCCCACATTTAAATGTGATAAATTATATCAGACAATGTGAAAAGTTTTTACTCATGAAGACAAAGAAAATTTCTAAAATAAAAATTTCTAAAATAAATAATAAGCTTTAAATCTTAAACAAAATATTCCTCGATGTCTTCTAAAAACCAAACGATACTTTAGCTTAACTAGTAAAGGGCATTTGCCTTGAGTATTGGGCTCTTTTATGATCTTTTATGGGGTCAGACTAACAACAATTCAAAAGATGAGACTTCTGGTGTGGCATTGTGGGATAATGCACTGGATCACAAGGTCAGTCTGAACTATAAGGTCAATGGTTCAAATTCACCAGCCACTCCTTGGAAACCATATACAGAGTTACTATGAGTCAGAACCGACTCCACAGCACTTAACAACAACAAACTCTGTAAGAAATCAGAGTAAATATTTTAGGCACTGCAGAACATATGGACTCCTGGCGTGGTGCTAGAGGATAAGCACTGGACTGTGCACCACAAGATTGGTGGTTCAAACCCACCCACTGCTCCTCGGAAACACTATACAGGGTGCTATGTCAGAATCAACTTGACGAGACTTAACAACAAGCAGAGCATAAGATCTGCCGATGTATGACCTAAGCAATATGTAAATGAATGAATGTGACTGTGTGCCAATAAAACTTTATCTACAATAAGCAGAGGGCTGGATTTGGTTCACAGGCTTAAGTCTGCAGAATCCAGTTCTAAATAATGTGAGACAAACACTATACATACAATTATTGTTAAGTGCTGTCCAGTTAGTTTCAATTCAGAGACTCTGCATAGGGTTTCTGAGGAGCAGCTGGTGAGCCCAAACCACAGACCTTGGGGTTCTAACCGACCTTGCGGCCCAGAGCATTAACCCACAATGATACATATATACAATTATTGTTGTTATTACTGCAGTCAAGTCGGTTCTGACTCATAGTGACCCAGTATGGGCTTTCCCAAGAGTGGCTGGTGAATTTGAACCACCGACCCTGTTGTTCAAACCACATTTTGGTCCAGTGCATTGTCCCACAGTGCCACACCAGGACTTTCATACATACAGTTGTTGTTGTTCAATGCTGTCGAATCAATTCCAACCCATAGTCACCCTATATAGGGTTTCCGAGGAGCAGCTGGTGAGCTTGAACCACCAACCTTGCAGTTCAAACAGCTTTGCAGTCTGGCGCATTAACCCACAGCACCACACCAGGACTATATACAGTAGTCACTGTCAAAAATTGACAAATATGGAGGAGGTAAAATTCCTAAAGGCATTAAAATAACAGTTAAATGTGAGTGAAAAACCTTGTAATATATACTTTCTACATCTTTTTCTACCCTATTACTATTCCCTTCATTTGGCTCTTCCCCGGACAATCATGAATTTCAATATTTATCCTTGCCTTATCCTAATTTGTCCACCACAGCATTGCCAAGAGATTTTAAAGATTAATTCCCAACTCCTTTGATGACCTGTGACCCTGACTTGCCCTACCAGTTATAGAGAAGAAGGAATTGAAAGATAATGAAATTTTTTCACAAACTTTTTAAAGTCATTTCAAAAAGTTTGTGAAATGTACACTCATTTCAACCACACAAAAACTCCTCGTAGTACCCTAAAATGCCATCTGTCTAAATACTTCCAAGATTTGCTTGATGTTGCGTCTGTTCAAAACTTTACTTCTCCAAAATTACTGAACAATGCCTGGCTGTAATTACTGAACATTCAAATCAAAGGTTCTATAAAATAATTCTGATAAAAAATATAGAGTGGAATTTAAAATTCTCATAGAATCCAGATTTCTGGAGCCATGGAGGAGAATGAATGAAACACCAAAACTTTTGTCCTTAGATAAGCTTTAAATCTTAAACAAAAATATTCCTTGAAGTCTTCTGAAAACCAAACGATACTTTAGCTTAACTAGTAAAGGACATTTGCCTTGAACATTGGGCTCTTTTATGATCTTTTATGGGGTCAGACTAACAATAATTCAAAAGATGAGAGAGGAAATTTATAGGGTAGTAAGTTTATGGTGGAAGAAATATTCAAAAAAGGAAGGTTACACAGAATGCACAACTTACAGAATAATCAATGTTACTAGAAATTGTTGTTGGTGTATATCTACTATGCATAATCCCAACTAGCATAATAGTGGATTATGAGTTGGACTGCTAACTGTAAGGTCACCAGTTTGAACCTACCAGCTGCTCTATGGGAGAAAGATGAGGCTTTCTGCTCCCATAAAGATTTACAGCCTCAGAAATGTTACACAAGGTCACTGTGAGTTGGAATCAACTCGGTGGCACACAACTTGTGGCACTGTGGGAGATAAGGCACTGGACCACAAGGTCAGCAGTTCAAACTCACCAGTCGCTCCTTGGAAACCCTATACAGGGTTCGCTATGAATTGGACCAACTTGACGGCACTTAATGAGTTGGAACCAACTTGGTGACACAAACTACCAAGACCACAGGAAGAACAAAATCTTTGGAAATTTCATCAGAAAGCAAAAAATCATCTTAGATCAAGTGCACTGAACTAATTTTAATTGTTTTAGATTAACATTCAGCAATTTGATAGAATTATCCTCAAAATAGGATAAATAGATATATCTTCAAAATAGGATTCAAAATAATTCAAAATATGCATTGAACAGTTTGTTTCTATTTTCTCAAAGTCTGACTGACTATTGAAAATACCATCAGTGTAACTCAAAATATTAATTGAAAGATGGGGTAACAAAAAACGTTATTACAACTTTTTTTCCTTGTCTTTCGTTCCCCAAATTACCACACTGTCTTCTATTATCATTCAACATCCAGCTCAAGCATCTTATCTGATAGCGTTCCCAAAAGCTCCAAAATAAACTCTTGCCAACCCTGTAGCATGAATTGTAGGAGACATTATAGTTTTTAGATGTGCAAACTTTAGAATCAGACAAACCTAAATCTAAATCTCAGCATTGCTACCCACTGTGCAATCTTGAGCAAGTAACTGAATCTCTCTGAGCTACGCTTCCTTCTTCCATAAAACAGGAATAATTTATTTCATGTTGTTGTTAAGTGCTGTTGAGTCAGTTCCAACTCATAGTGACTGTGTTATACTGTTTCTGGGACTTAAAAATCTTCACTGGAACAGAAATTCTCATCTTTTTCTTATGGAGTGGCTGACAAGCTCAAACTACAGATCTTGTGGCTCGCAATTTAATTCACAGTGTTAATTAAAAGATTAATTGAGATAATACCTATAAAGTACTAGAGACAATTTTAAACCTAGTGTTTGTACCATAGGATCTCAACAATGGACTTTGAACCACAAGGTCAGCAGTTCAAACCCACCAGCTCCTCTTCAGAAACCCTATGCAAGATTGTTACGAACAACAATAAGTGTTCCAACTAAGTACTGGTAAGGAGCTCTGGTAGCATAATGGCTACCAATCGGGCTGCAAACCGCAAGGTCAGCAGTTCAAAACTACCAGCTGTTCCACAGGAGAACAATGAGGCATTCTGCTTCCGTAAAGATTTACAGTCCCGGAAACCCTGTACAGGGTCGCTATGAGTCGAAATGGACTCCACGGCATATAACCACCACCACCACTAAGTCCTGGTGGTGCTGTAGGTTAGGTGTTGGCTGCTAAGCACAAGATTCGCAGTTCAAACCCATCAGCCACTCCGCAAGAGAAAGATGAGGCTGCCTGATCCCTTAAATACTTAAAATACTTGGAAGCCTTGTATAAAGTCACTAGGAGTCGGAATTGACTTGATGACAGTGGATTTTTGGTGTGGGTTAAGTGTCCAGTAGAGGTCTGGTCCATTACCTATTCTACCACTTGTCTGTCAGTTTGTCTGTGGTAGTTTGTATGTTGCTGCAATGCTGGAAGCTATGGCACTGATATTTGAAATAGCAGCAGGTATCTATTATAGATATGTTTCAGAGAAGATTCCAGAATAAGATAGACTAGAAAGAAGGAGAAACAGAATATTTCTGAAGGGTCAGTCACTGAAAATCTTATGAATTGCAACAAAATATTTTCTGATATAATAGTGGAAGATGAGCACCTCAGGTTTTAAAGGGACTCAAAAATACTCCTCGATCTGGCTGGCCAGCAGTGTAGCAAGACCTGCGGACTCCTGGGCACAGAGTCAGTGACATAGCCACAAAGAACTAGAGTGGATAGTGAAGCATCTAGCTGATAAGAAGAAAGGGCATATGCGCAAGAACACCCACACCTGCAGATAATACCCACTTGACCTAGCTTCAATGACCAAAGCTTAATTAGAAGAAGAAAGAAGATGAAAAAAAGAGTAATCTGATACAATTTGATGAACTTGACCAACACCTATGGATGCAGTAGCTCAAAAGAGGGAACAAATCTTTACAGCAAAGATCATTCCCAGCCCCTCCATACAGAGTAGACAGGGATGGGCAACTAGAACACTGGCTACCCAAAATGGGGGCGCTGCAAAAGCAAGAAGTGACTGCCTTACAAGCTTTCAAGATGGTGCGTAGATCCAGAGGGGTACAGAGGAAGGTAGAATCTCCACTGAGTAGTATCCAATCTGTCTTGGGTGGGGCTGATGAAAGGAGATAGGGATAGGTTTCTTGTGGTACAACAGCGAATAATTGTTATCAGAACTGACTGTGAGGGTTGGAAACGTAAAGTTAGACACTTTGCAGCAAAAGGAGGGGAATGAATGACTTTGCAGTCCAGGAGCGGAGGTTCCTGGGACCACCAAGGGAGAAGAGCAGAGTGCGGGACCCTATCCAGAGAAGCAGTGATACCAGAGATGGAGGCAGAGAAGATGACGTGGAGAAATGGAGTGGCTGGGGACTCTAGACCCAGAGAGGGAGAGGGGCTGTGTGCTGATAACCGGAGGGCAGACTTGCAGGGTATATATATACCCTTTGATTAGTTGATGATGCATGGAGGGGATTGTAACCATGGCAATGAAACAATATACGATAGGACGAATGTAAAGCTAATGTTCTCCCATGTAAACTATCACATAATTCACAATAAAGCACATATATATATACACTCCTCAAAGTGCAGCTGACCTTCATAATGTGAATGGAGCAGAGCCTTTGGGACCTCATTTTGGGATGGGGCATAACTCAAAATGAGAAAAAAACAGCTGCAAACATTCATTAATAACTGAAATTTAGAATCCAAAAGAAATATGAATCTAGGAAAATTGGAAGTTGTCAAAAATGAAATGGAACCCATAAAGATTGATATTCTAGGTATTAGTGACTTGAAAATGAATACGTACTGGTCATTTAGAAAAAAATACCTTTTTTTCAAAAACATGTATCATATGGTTTACTATGCTGGGAACGACAAATTGAAGAGGAATGGTATCACATTCATGATCAATGAGCATTTCAAGATCTAACTTCAAGTACAATGCTGTCTGTAATAGGATAATACACGTTTACCTACAAAGAAGACTAGTCAACACAACTTACTTAAATTTATGGACCAATCATTAAAGCCAATGATACAGAAATTGAAGACTTCTACCAACTTCTTCAGGGCTGTCCTTGTGTGGTGTGACAGGATAAGCACTAGACTGCTGACTGCAAAGTTGGCAGTTCAAACCCACCAGCTACTTCTTGGAAAACCTATATAAGATTGCTATGAGCCAGAACTGACTCAACAGTACTTAACAACAACAACCAACTTCTTGAGTCAGAAATTATCAAACATGAAATCACAATGCACTGATAATTACTGGTGACTAAAATGTGAAAGTTGGAAACAAAGAGGAAGTATCAGTAGTTGGAAACTATGGCCTTGGTGATGGAAATTATTATGGAGATGGCAGAATAAAGTTTTGTAAGACCAATAACTTATTCATAGAAAATACCTTTTTTTCAAAAACATAAATGGCAACTACATGAATAGACTTCATCAAATAGAATACAAGAGTCAAACGGACTGCATCAGGAAAAGATGGTGGAAAAGATCAGTATCATCAGGCAAAACAAAGCCAGGGGCAGACTGTAGAAAAAACCCATCAATTGCTCATATGCAAGTTCAGGTTGAAGCTAAAGAAAATATGAACTTGAACATATCCCTCTGAATTTAGAGACCATCTCAAGAACAGATTTGATGCATTAGACCTTAATGACCAAAAACCAGAGGAGCTGTGGGATGATACAGGAAGACAGCAAAAGGTCATTAAAAAGACATGAAAGAAAAGACCAAAATAGATGTCAGAGAGACTCTGAAACCTGCTTTTGAATGTACAGAAGATCAAGTAAATGGAAGGAATGAAGAAGTAACAGAGCTGAACAGAAAATTTCAAAGGGAAGTTCAAGAGGGCAAAGTAAGGTACTATAATAAAATATACAAAGACCTGGAGTCACAAACCTAAAAGGGAAGAACATGCTCAGCATTTCTCAAGTTAAAAAACTGAGGAAAAAATTAAAACCTCAAATTGCAATATTGAAGGATTCTATAGGTATAACACTGAATGACAAAGAAAGCATCAAAAGAAAATGGGGAGACATCAAGGTCAGGTTCCCTCAGAGCAAACCCCCTTCCAAGACTAAGACTCAGTAAATACACACTCTGATTGGTGACCACGTTCGTCACCAGTAAGGGGAAGTGCGGGAAAAAAAGCAAACAAGAGAATTATATTTATAACCTTATTTTAAAATATGTATACTATTTATAGACAAATTTTTATAAACAAGTAATTTTTATAAGCCATATCTATTTTGATTTAGAAAACCTTTAAATAATTTAATATATGCTTGTTTTATTTTTAAAAGAAGCCACCAAAAAACATTTTATAAAACAGACAAAGATAATAAGGGGGAAAATTGGAATATAGTACAGAGTCCAAAGAGCTAAAGTACACAGTGATATTCAAAGAAGAGAAACCTAGTGGAGTCAAAGTCTCAAACCACCTTACTAAAATAAAAGAGAGTCCCACATGCTAATTAAGGAGCCCTGGTAGCACAGTGGGTTGTGTGTTCATTGGGTTGCAAACTACAAGGTCAGCAGTTCAAGTCCACCAGGTGCTCTGCAGGAGAAAGATGTTTTCTGATTCCATAGATTTACGGTCTCAGAAACTCTATACAGGGTTGCGATGAATCAGAATCGACTCCACAGCATATCACACTACATGCTAATTGGATTACTGGTGTGGTGCTGTAGGATAGGGGCTGGAATGCTAACTGCAAGGTCTGCAGTTCAAACCACCAGTTGCTTCTTAGAAACTATTCAGGGACACTATGTGTCAGAAACAACTCAATGGCACTTAAAGAACAACATGCTAATTGGGGTCCTGTTGTAGTGTTGTTAAGATAAGCACTGTACTACTGCTAACCACAAGGTTTGTTGTTGTTAAGTGCCGTCGAGTTGGTTCCGACCCATAGCGACCCTGGTACAGGGTTTCCGAGGCTGTAAATCTTTACGGGAGCAGAACACCTCATCTTTCTCCCGCAGAGGAGCTGGTAGTTTCGAACTGCTGGCCTTAAGGTTCACAGTCCGATTTGTAACCACTACGCTACCAGAGGTAGGCAGCGCAAACCCAACAACTGCTTCTCAGAAACCCTGTACAGGGTTACTACAAGTTGGAATTGACTCAACAGCACTTAAGAACATGCTAATTTGAAATACTGAAAAGTCTACCTTGGATAGGGCCAATTAGCCATATTTCCAAACTACTATTCAAGTGAAAAAAACTATGTATCCAAGCATTTTGTTAAGAAAATGTTCTATTTACTAGCCATTACTGTGAAGAGTCCTGATGTTTCACTGTAGGGTAAGCACTGCGCTACTAACCACAAGGTCAAGGGTTAAAACTCACCAACCGCTCCATGGAAACCCTATATAAGGTCGCTGTAAGTCAGAACTGATGAGACGGCACTTGTAATTGTGAAGAATGAACTGCAACCACAATCCAGTTGAAAAAAAGCACCTTGGAGTCGATAGTAGTTCTTGTCTGGGTTGAAAACTAAAACCTGTTCCCCAAAGCCACAGTAGCATAACACAATGCCATTGAGTCAATTCCAACTGCTACTGACCCTATAGGACAGAGTTTCTGAGACTGTACACGTTACAGGAGCTAATAGCCTCAGCTTTCGTCCAAGGAGCAGCTGGAGGATTTGAACTGCCAACCTTGCAGTTAATAGCCCAACTGCCAAAGATGAAGAAATTTAAGATTTTTACCAACTTCCACACTCTGAAATAGATGAAACATTCAATCAAGAAGCACTGGTGACTGGAATGCTAAATTTAGAACTTCTTGTTCAATATGGAAAACAGGACCTTAGTGATACAGGAGACACCATAGTTCATATGATAAATACCTGCTTTCAATAACATAAATGGCAACTATACACATTAACCTCTCCAGATGGAATATACAGTAATCAAATTAACTACATATATGGAAAGAGACATGGAGAAGCTTCATATCATCAATCAAAACAAAGCCAGAGCAACGGAGACATTGGCTACCTAAAATGGGGGTGGGGAGGTCTATAAAGGCACAAAATGCCTAGCTTACAAGTTTTCAAGAGGGAGTTTAGTTTCAGAGTGTGTGGGGGAAGGTAGAATCCCCACTGAATAATTTACATCCTCTCTAGATGGGTCTAGTGAAAGGAAATGGGTTTAAGATTCTTATGATACAACAGTGAGTAACTGTTATTATGACTAATTGTGACTGTCACAATTGTAAAGGTACAAGTTGTATAACATAAAGGGGAGAGTAGTTAATCTTACATTTTAGGAACAGAGGACCCTAGGACCATCAAGAAGATGGAGAAGAGCATGAGTGGAATGTGGTACCATCCAGAGAAGCAGCCAACACCAGAGATGGAGGCAAAGATGACGCTATGGAGCAATGGTAGTTTCGAACTGCTGGCCTTAGAACTGAGAGCAGCTGAGGACTCTAGACTCATGGAAAGAGAAAGTCTGTGTACTGGCAGCCAGGAAGTAGGCTTGCAGAATGTGCTCTTGGGTTGTTTAAATAGTTATATATTCCTGAGTGTTTTTGTGTAAATCAAAAAACAAGAACAACATAACAGAGGGAACAGAAGCAAATACTGTTGAATGGTAATGCATGGAGGGGATTGTAATCATTGCAATGAAATGAAATATGATAGGATAGGTGCAAAACTGATGTGCTCCCATATAAATTATCACTCAATTCACAAAAAAAGCTTTAAAAAAAAATAAAAGAGAAGGCCAAGGGCCGACTGCAGAATAGACCACCAATTGCTCATATGCAAGTTCAAGTTAAAGCTGAAGAAAATTAAAACAAGCCCATGAGAGCCAAAGTACAACAATGAGTATGTTCCACTGAACCACAGGCAATCTTACGAATAGATTTGATGCACTGCATACTAATAACCAAAGATAAGAGTTATGGGATCACATCAAGGATACCATCCATGAAGACAGGAGAAAAAAAATAAGACAGGAAAGAAAGAAAAGACCAAAATGAATGCCACAAAAGACTCTGAAACTTGCTCTTAAATGTAGTGCAGCTGAAGCAACTGGAAGAAATGATAAAGTAAAAGAAGTAAAGATTTCAAAAGGCAGATGGGAAAGACAAAATACAATAGTATAATGAAATGTGCAAAGACTCAGTGTAAGAAAACCAAAAGGGAAGAACACGCTCAACATTTCTCAAGCTGACAGAACTGAAGAAAAAATGTAAACCTCAAGTTGCAATACTGAAAGAATCCAAGAAGTTAAAAAAAAAAAAAAAAGAAGAAGAAGATAAAAAGAATAACAGTCACTCTACCATAAAGAACTGGTCCATATTCAACCATTTTAGGAGGCAGCAGGTGAACATGAACCAACAGTACTGAGAAGTCCAAGCTGCACTGAGGTACTGGTTAAAACCAATGGCCCAGAAATTGACAGGATGCCAACTGAGATGTTTCAACAAATGGAAACAATGCTGGAAGCACTCACTCCTTTATGTCAAAAAAACTGAAGACCAACTGATTTAAAGAGATCCATGCACCCATTCCAAAGAAAGGTAATCCAACAGAATGTGGACATGACCAAACAATATAATCAGAATCACACGCAAGTAAAATTTTGCTGAAGATAATTTTAAAATGGTTATAGCAGTACATTGATAGAGAAATGCCAGAAATTCAACGTGGATTCAGAAGAGGACATGAAACAAGGGATACGTGGTAATGTCAAATGGATGTTGGCTGAAAGGAGAGAATACCAAAAAATGTTTATCTGTGTTTCATGCAAAGGCATTCAACTGTGTGGTTAACAAATTATGAATAATAGTCCTAAGAACAGGAATCCAAACACTTAATTATGCTTATGAACAACCTGTACGTATACCAAGATGCAGTCGTTTGAGCAGAACAAAGGGATACTGTGTGGTTTAAAATCAGAAAAGGTGTGAACAAAGGTTGTATCCTTTCATCAGACTCATTCAATCTGTACACTGAGTAAATACTCCAAGAAACTGGACTATATGAAGGCAGCAATGATGTCTGGACTGAAGGAAGATTTATTAACCTGTGATATGCAAATGACACAAAGAAAGAGGACTTTAAGCACTTACTGATGATCCAAGACTATAGTCTTCAAAATGGATTACACATCAGTATAAAGAAAACAAACATCCTCACAACTGGACCAATAAACAATATCATGATAAACAATGGAGTTATCAAAGATTTCCTTTTACTTGGATCCACAATTAATGCCCATGAATGCAGCAGTCAAGAAACCAAACAACATACTGCACTGGGCAAATCTGCTGCAAAAGACCAGTTTAAAGTACTCAAAAGCAAAGCTGTCACTTTGAGGACTAAGATTGTTGTTAGGTGCCATCAAGTCAGTACTGACTTATAGCCACCTTAGGCACACAAGAACAAATCACTGCCCGATCCTGGGCCAACCTCACTACTGTTGCCACGCTTGAGTCCATCGATGCTGCCACTTGGTCAATACATCTCGTTGGGGGGTCTTCCTCTTTTTCTCTGACCCTCCACCTTACCAAACATGATATCCTTCTCCAGGGACTGGTCCCTCCCTAACAATTATGTCCAAAGTATGAGAGATGAAGTTTGGCCATCCTGGCCTCCAAGGAGCACTCTGGCTGCACTTCTTCCAAAACTGCACCATGGTATTTTTAATCACCTCATTGGTATGCAAAAGCTGGACAATGAATAAGGAAGACCAAAGAAGAATTGATGCCTTATGAAACAAAACAGGATAGGATGAGTGTAAAACTGATATTCTCCCATGTAAGCTATCACTCAATTCACAACAAAAACTTAAAAAAAAAAAAAAAAAATTGATGCTTTTAAACTATAGTATTGGCAAAGAAAATGAATATATTTTAATTTTCTGCTAGAAGGAAGACAGATCTATCTTGAAGGAAATACACCTAGAATACTTCTATGCAAGACTTATCTCACAGCCTATGTTAGTTACATAGTGCTGTTGTAACAGAAATGTGATAAATTGGTGACTTTAACAAACATAACCCAAGCCATATTATTTTCAACAGCCTCATATGTATGTGAAAGTTGGATACTGAATAAGTAAGACCGTAGAATAATTGATATATTTGAGATATAGTTTTAGAAAAGAATATCAAAAATACCATGGACTGCTAGAAGAACAAACAAATCTGTGTTGGAAGAAATACAACCAGACTGCTCCTTGGAAGCCAGGATGGCGAGACTTTGTTTCTTATACTTCGGACATATTGTCAAGAGGCACCAGCCCCTGGAGAAGGACACGTGCTAGGTAAAATGGAGGGTCAGCAAAAAAGAGGAAGACCCCCAATGAGATGGATTGGCACAGTAGCAGCAGCTCAAGCTTAACAATGATTGTGAGGTTGGCGCAGAACTAGGCAGTGTTTCATTCAGTTGTGCATTAAGTCACTTTGAGTCAGAATTGACTCAAGCACATCTAACAACAACAACAAACATAAGTTTATTTTCTCGGTTGTTGTTAAGTGCTGTCAAATCAGTTTCGACTCACAGTGACTCTGTGTAGGGTTTCCAAGGAACAGCTAGTAGGTTTGAACAGCCAACCTTACGTTAGCATTCCAGCACTTATCCTACAATGCCACACCAGGAATCTCAATTAGGAGGCTAGAAATCCAAACTCAGAGTGCCAGTTATTGTGGAAAATTTTCTCTCTCTGTTGACTCTGGAGAAAGGTTCTTATCTTTGATTTTCTGCTCTTGGACAATCTTCATGCACCTCGACATCTCTCTTCTTCCATCTTTGCTTCTTTGTTTAATCTTTTCATCTCAAAAGATTAATTTAAGAGACACCCTGCACTAATCCTGGAGTCCTGGTGTGGCACCATGGGTTAATGTACTAGACGGCAAAGTCAGTTTGAACCACAAGGTTGGCAGTTCAAGCACACCAGCTGATCCTTGGAAACCCTATACAGGGTCACATGGCACTTAAAAACACTACTAATCCTGTCTCATTAACATAACAAAGACAACCCATTCCCAAATGAAATTACAACCTGAGCATAGAAGTTAGGATCTACAACACATATTTTATAGGGACACATTCAATCCATAACACTTACTTTGGACATGTTTATCAAGAAAAAACAGTCCCTGTAGAAGGAAGCGCATAAAGCTTAGTAGAGGATCACCATAAATGAGGAAAACTCTCACAAGATGGACTGTCATAGTGGCTACAACAATGGCTGAAACAGCAAGGATTGTGAGGATGGTGCAGGACTAGGCAGTGTGTCATTCTGTTTAAAGGTCACTAAGACTCAAAAGCATTTAACAACAACAGTGAAATTTAAATGGCACAGGGATGTAACAAGAATCAAATGCTTAAATGTGAAAAATAAAGACATTTAAACCGAAAGAAAAACATAATCATGGTCCTATCCCCATCAACTTTTACCTACTACTTTTAACCTTGTATCATCAAATATTTACTGAGGGACTGTAAATCAGATACAATAGTTCTAATTACTTTGTCAACAAGAGGAAAAAGAGTAGATCAAAAGTAGAAAAGATATGAGGTAGCAGCCTACAAAATGTTAGCACAGATATCTTCATATTGGCAAATCTGCAAAAGGCCTCTTTAAAGTGTTAAAGAGCAAAGAATATCCGTTTGGGGGACTAAGGAGCACCTGATTCATGTCATGGTGTTTTCAATCACCTCATATGCACATGAAAGCTGGACAATGAATAAGGAAAACCATAGAAGAACTGACAAAGCATTTAAATTGTGGTGTTGGAAAAG
The DNA here is from genome assembly GCF_000296735.1 of Chrysochloris asiatica. Classification (NCBI taxonomy): domain Eukaryota; kingdom Metazoa; phylum Chordata; class Mammalia; order Afrosoricida; family Chrysochloridae; genus Chrysochloris; species Chrysochloris asiatica. Next base: position 26,889 of record NW_006408598.1, read on the forward strand.
AATATTAACATGAGTCCTGGTGTGGCACTGTAGGTTACTGCGCTGGACTGAAAAGTCAGTTTGAACTAAAAGGTGTGCAGTTTAAGCTCACTGCCGCTCCTTGGAAACCCTATATAGGGTCTCTATGGGTCAGAATCGACTCGATGGCACATAACAACAACAAAAACAATGGACTACCAGAAGAACAAACATATCTGTGTAGGAAGAAGTACACCTAGAATATTCCTTAGAGGCTAGGAGGCAAGACTTCGTCTCTCATACTTTGAACATGTTATGAGGAGGGACCAGCCCGTGGAGAAGGACATTATGCTTGGTAAAGTGGAAGATCAGTGAAAAAGAGGAAGACCCCCAAGAAGAAGAACTGACAGAGTGGCAGCAGCAATGGGCTCAAATGTAACAATTGTGGGAAGATGCAGGATGGGGCAGTGTTTCGTTCTGTTGTGCAAAGGGTCACTACGAGTGGACACCAACACAATGGTACCCAACAACAATCTTCATATTATCTTTGTCCCTTGGAGACATAAACAACAGTTTATACAGTTTTAAAATTATTCTGATGTCTAGATAAAGGCCCAGAATTTAAGACTATAAAAGCAATTAAACATGGCCAACTGGCCATACTCTTCTTAATCTCCATTCCCTCCTAAAAACCTCAGTAAAAGGAATGCTGCCGTTGTTAAGTGCCTGTGAGTGGGTTCCAACGCATAGGAATCCTGAATAGAGTTTCCACAAGGAGTGGCTGGTGAGCTTGAAACACTGACTTTGCAGTTCAAAGTGACCTTGCAGTCTAGCACATTAACCCACAGTGCTACACAGGAATAAAAAAGTATAAATCCCCAAGGCAAAGATAAAGGAAGAGGAAATAACAAATAAATGCCAATAACATTTTAGACAATGAAAAGCAATAGTTAGGTTCTGCCTATTTCAATATATACAAAACATAGTTTTAAATTAAGATCACCAAAAAAATTTAGAACAGAAAAAGATAACTCTTTTACTATTAACTTTCCACAGAGCAAATGCAGCTAACACCACTCCTATGTTCCTTTCCTGCCCACTTCCAAACAGATCTATAATTATATGAACCACCTGAAAATTCTTTTTAAAATTTCAAAATAACTGAACTCCAAAAACTAAGTTAGTCCCTGCTTCAAAAATAAAACAAAACAAATCCCTTCTTCATTAGATGAGATTTCAATTTGGATCAATTCAACCCTACTGCAACATCAGTGTGATGGTCACAATAGCAACTTTGTGTACTTTTTAGAGGCTCAGTTCAGAACCCTTATTCATGAATGATGAAAATATTGCTGTATCTCAGATATATGAGTACTAAGAATATCTAAAATGCTATTACAGAGTCCTGGTGTTGTGCTGTATATTAATAGGCTGGACTGCAAGGTCCCTTTGAACCATAAAGGTTGGTGGTTCCAGCTCACCAGCCACTCCTTGGAAACCCTATACAGGGTCATTATGAGTTGGAACCAACTCGATAGCACATAACAACAACAAGACTGTACTAAATTTACTTGCTAAAAGAACAGATCATCCTACCACAGAGTTGCTGGGTTAGGTTTGACCTTTAGGTTAGCAGTTGAGCTGGGAAATCATAAGACTACATATGTCAAGAAAATTTTCATGAAAAAGTATAAACATACCATAAAAGCCTTTTGAAAATAAAATCCTAAACATCACTCTCTCAAGTTATACACAGTGAGCACATTCCACCTCTCTACATTTATCAGTTGCTTTAAATATTCTAAATCATGAAATAATTATTATGTCAGGTTTCTACAGCAAAAATCTACATCTTTTCTAGAAGCAAACAGTTGTCTGTGTTTCAAACTCTGGTAAATATGAACATTCCAGGTGTAAACTGAAAGCTAATGAAATTTATCAGCAGCTAAGTAAAATCACAAAAATCTGAAACTGGAAATCTGTCCAATATGCAGTTGAATTACTCTGGTCTTTTCTTTTTTCCTATTCCACTTACCTAGTCGATTCCTACTCATAGCAACCCCATGGGACAGAGTAGACCTGCCCTAAAGAGCTTTTGTGGAGTTCTGGTATGGCACTGTGGGTTAATGAACTGGACTGAAAAGCTGGTTTGAACCGCAAGACCAGCCTGGCAGTTCAAGCTCACCAGCCGCTCCTCGAAAACCGTATACAGGATTGCTATGGGTCAGAACTGACTCAACAGCATTCAACAACAACAATTTTTATGGAGAAAGGTCACTTAAGTCTTTCTCCCACACAGTCACAGCATGGATTTGAACTGCCAACCAACAGATAAACTGGGAAATCATGAGATTATGTATGTAATCCATCATTAAAAAGGGACTGGGGCTGAAAGAGTGATGAAACAAAATCTGCAACATATGGCTTGTGCACACAGTATTATCCTTACATACTCTATTTCCCCCCAAAAGAGTGAATGGGGAAAAAAAGCTTTTAAAATTGGTCCTCTCCATCTACTATAGGAGTCCTTGGGTGGCGCTGCGGGTTAATGTACTAGACTGTAAGGTTGGTTTGAACTACAAGGTAGGCGGTTCAAGTTCACCAGCCACTCCTTGGAAACCCTATCCAGGGTAGCTAAGGTTGAAACCGACTTTACAGCACTTAACAACAACAACATCTACTACAAGGAGTCCTGTGGGACACTACAGGATAACCACTGGACTGCTACACCAGCCACTGCTTGGAAACCCTATACAGGGTTGCTATTAGTAGGAGCCAACTCAACAGTACTTAACATAAGTAAGTTTTTGTCCCTTTCTTTCCATTCCCATTATCACCTCCCTAGTTGAGACCATCTCAACTCTAGCAAATATTACAGCCCTTATTAATTCCAAACAAGTCTCATAAATACCATTTTCATCCTGTCAGACACTAGGACTCTAGGCTATCCTGAAGTAAGAAGACTGACTTCTTATCATTTCCAAACATTGTCCTATTACCAGGCCTTAACAAAATGAAGTTAAGCAACTTAACCAAAGTCATACTGTCATTCAAAGTAAAGCCAATTATTTATAATCGGACAATCTACACATAATTAACCTCTAAAATATGATTCCTTTAGACTATCCTTTCCTTTGCGATCAACTGAATTGACTCTGGAACAAAGAATCAAAAGACTGAACTTTAGAGTCGACTCTTTCTTTGTGTAAATGACTAAGAAGCAAACCAAAATTCACTTAAACGTAAATGACATTTTTGGAGTTTTTCTTATCTTAAAAAACAACAACAAATGGTCTGATTGGCAGAGTAAAGGCGGCAGAACCTAATAAAATGTTATCTATTTTCTGAGAAAGCAAGGAAACTATGTCTACATTAATAGACATACTTCTGGAGAGAGATAAGTTGAACATGAATTCTTAATTCAAGACTATAAAGTAATGATATAGTACGAAAATTCTCTTTTCTTGTATAGCAGGTTGTATCTGTTATGGTAAACAGTCTCTAGACATGAAGAAAAAAAAAACAATCACAAGCTTCTTGAGATCACATGTCCTTCTAATGTTTAGCACAGAGCCTTGCACTGAGACACTTAGCATATGTTTAATTCTGTTACAAGAATCAAGAAATCTGAAATAGCAACTTAAACTACAATAAGAACAAAGCAGATGGGAGAACAATTAGGCAGGTTTGCATGGGCTAAGTGGGACAGACGTAAAGAATGATGTATGCACAACCTTGGAACAACAGGGCTCTGGGATACAGGGATTGAGACATGGTTGGAATGGGCAAAAGGGAGGAAATAATGTTAA
>NW_006408598.1:31440-33456 GCF_000296735.1 Chrysochloris asiatica
AAAAGAGTAATCTGATACAATTTGATGAACTTGACCTACACCTATGGATGCAGTAGCTCAAAAGAGGGAACAAATCTTTACAGCAAGGATCATTCCCACACCCTCCATACACAGAGTAGACAGGGATGGGCAACTTGGACAGTGGCTACCCAAAATGTGGGGGCTACAAAGGCAAGATGTGACTGGCTTACAAACTTTCAAGAGGGAACCTAGATCCAGAAGGCATGGAGGAAGGTAGACGCTCCACTGAGTAGTATCCAATCTGTCTAGGCGGGGCTGATGAAAGGAAATGCGGATAGGTCTCTTGTGATACAATAGTGAATCATTGTTATCAGGACTGACTGTAAGGGTTGGAAATGAAAAGGTAGACGTTTTGTAGCAAGGAGGGGAGTGATTAACTTTGCAGTCTAGGACCATCAAGGGAGAAGAGCGGAAAGCAGGACCCTACTCAAAGAAGAAGTGATGCCAGAGATGGAGGGAGAGACGATGACGTGGAGAGATGGATTGTCTGGAGATTTTAGACCCAGAGAGGGAGAGGGGCTGTGTGCTGACGACTAGGGGGCAGGCTTGCAGGTATATACCCTCTCGTTGGTTGATGATGCATGGAGGGGATTGTAACCATAACAATGAAATGAAACACAATAGGATGAATGCAAAAGTAATATTCTCCCATGTAACTATCACATAATTCACAATAAAACATAAAAAATAAAATAAAATAAAATAAAATAATGCAATCCTTACTACAGTATTTATCCATCATTTTTTTAACGATAATTGTTGTAAAGTGCCCTGGAGTCAATTTTGACTCAAAGTAAGCCAGTGCAGGGTTTCTGCGTATTTAAATCTTTGTGGGAACAGAAAGCCTCATTTTTATCCCACGAACGGCTGGCAGGCTCAAACCGTAGTCCTTGTGGTTCGCAGTCCAGTGCATATCATATGGAGTTACCATGTTCTGATTTGATAATTACTAGCCAGCAAAGTTGTTTTCTCAACAAAAACCCTCAAAACCTTAATCAGGACCTAACACAACACAACATTCAAAAGCTTGTCTGATATTACAAAATTAGTGAGCCAGCACATAAAGCACAATGAGTGGGCTGGAAGGAACCTGATGTTGTTGTTGTTGTTATTATTGTTAGGTGCTGTTAAGTCGGTTCCAACTCATAGCAACCTAATGCACAACAAAATGAAACACTGCCGCATCCTACACCAACCTCACAATCACTGTCACATTTGAGTTCACTGCTGCTACCACTGTGCCAATCCATCTCATTAGGGGTCTCCCTCTCTTTGACTGACTTTCTACTTTACCAAACAAGATGTCCTTCTCCAAGGACTGGTCCCTCATGATACTATGTCTGAAGTATCGAAGACAAAGTCTGGCCATCTTGACTTCTAAGGAGCATTCTGGTTGTAGATCCTCCAACACTCTTCTAGAAGCCCAGCATACTTTTAATATTCTTCTCCAACACCATAAGTCAAACACATCATTCTACTATGTTCCTTATTCATTGTCCTACTTTCATATACATATGAGGCTATAGAAAATACCATGGCTTCAGTCAGGTGCACCTCAGTCCTCAAACTGATATTCTTGCTCCTGAATACTTTAAAGACTTCTCGTGCAGCAAGACCTGATATCTCATATTCAATACATGCATTAGACAAAGAGAGGAAACTGAGGCCCAGAGAGATTTAATTGAATTGTCCACAATCATAAAAAGTAACAAACAATACCAGGGCTAGAATCAAGGTCTCCAAAATTTTGGTCCAGTTATCGTCCCACAAAGAACTGCCTTGTGAGCTAAAGATGACATAGCTACTTTGAGAAAATATTTTAAAGATATTTGGTATTGTAGATTATCTTTTCCAGAACTAAGTTTTAAAGGCATTATATCACCATTAAAGAAATGAAAACTGCCTTGTTCCTGTAATGCAGATAACACCATCTTCTTTTTGCCCTCTTTTTCCACTCTCCAAAATTTTCATCTTCTGAGACCTCCTCTTCTCATC
>NW_006408598.1:58242-60051 GCF_000296735.1 Chrysochloris asiatica
AAAAATAAGGAAGAAGTCAGGAAAGTGCTACAGGAACAATCAAATAAGATAGATACAGCATTGGAAACAATTCAAAACCTGCAAAAAGAGGGCTGAATTATTAATAATAAAATATCAGAAATGGACAACACATTGAAAGAGCAAAGAAGTTGAATTGATGAGATGGAAGCCAGAATTAATGAGCTGGAAGACAAATTTCTCAATACTGCTAAGACAGAAGAGCAAGCAGAAAAAGGATAAAAAAAATCTGAAGAAAGTCTAAGGTATGTGTTGAACAACATGAAGAGGAATAGTTTAAGAATTGTTGGCATTCTGGAACAGGAATAATCATACAAGACCACAGAGGGGATAGTTGAAGAATTTCTGGTAGAAAATTTCCCTAAAATCCTGAAAAATGAAAAGATAAGCATTCAAGAAGTCCAATAAGCCCCAGGAAGGATAGATCACAAAAGAAAATAACCAAGACATATCATAATCAAGCTCTCCAAAATCAAAGACAAGGAGAGAATCCTGAAAGCAGCTTGGGAAAAGAAAAGTATTACTTACAAAGGCAAGCAAATCAAATTAGGATCTGATCTCTCAGCAGAAACCACTCAGGAAAGAAGGCAATGGGGAGACATACATAAAACCCTGAAAGAAAAAAAAACTGCCAACCAAAAATCGTCTACCCAACAAAGCTGTCAATCAAATATGATGGTGTAATAAAAACATTCCCAGGTTAACAGAAGCTAAGGGATTTTGCCAAAGCCATCCCAGCACTTCAAAACATCCTAAAGGGAGTTGTTTGGACTGAGAGCCTACAAGAACATAAAACAACCAGAGATCGACAGCACCACCCAGAACTCAATTGTCAGATGGAAGAACTGAGAACAGAACAAAACTGTAAGAATAAATTCAGATGATCTGGGCGGTCAGTTTATAATCAAAACAATTACAGTGAAAAAGAAGGTTAAAAACATAGCAACAGAGATCCAGGTGGTGAGAGGGTCAGGTGGATTTTATGAAAAAAAAAAAGACTTGTTGTTTTTAAAAATGTTTTATTGTGAATTATGTGATAGTTTACATGGGAGAACGTTAGTTTTACATTCATCCTATTGTATATCGTTTCATTGCCATGGTTACAATCCCCACTATGTATCATCAACCAACTATTGTCAGCACACAGACCCTCTCCCTCTCTGTGTCCTAAGACCCCAGCTGCTCCATCTCTCCACATCATTGTCTCTGCCTCCATCTCAGGCATCACTGCTTCTCTGGTTAGGGTCCCGCTCTCCACTCTTCTCCCTTGATGGTCCCAGGGACTTCCGCTCCTAGACTGAAAAGTTAATCACTCCCCTCCTTGCTAAAAAAAAAAAAATCTACCTTTACATTTCCAACCCTCACAATCAGTACTGATAACACTTATTCACTATTGTATCACAAGAGACCTATCCGCATTTCATTTCATCAGCCCCGCCTAGACAGATTGGATACTCAGTGGAGATTCTACCTTCCTCCACACCCTCTGGATCTAGGTTCCCTCTTTTTTTTTTAATTTAAGGTTTTAATTGTGGATTGAGTGAAAGTTTATAGGGCATATCATCAGTTTTACATTCAACAAATCATATACCTTGTTTCATTACATTGATTATAACCCCTTCCATGTACCTACCACCAGTTAACAGTATTTCTCTCTGTCCACTTTAGCTTTTTAAAAAACACACAAACAAAAAACCCCACTCAGGCATATATAATAATTTACATCTCCAAAGGACACAGTCTGCAAGTCTGCTCCTGGCCACCAGCTCTTAGTCCTTCTCTTCTTAGTTG
>NW_006408598.1:61801-73524 GCF_000296735.1 Chrysochloris asiatica
CCCAGGTCTTGCCACACTGCTGGCCAACCAAGTCTCCGCCCAGGTACAAAGGAGTCTATTAAACGTTGTAGGGCTTAGCTCACAGATTCATTGCTGTTTTTCCCTCACTTCCCCTTATCGGTGACAAACGTGGTCACCAATCATAGCATGTATTACCACTGAGTCTTAGTCTTGGAATGGGGTTTGCTCTGAGGGGACCCAACCACTTGCCTTGATGTCTCCTGGGTAAGCAACTTGTTTGTTCTTGTAGTAACAGTCGGTCTGCCTATTTTGTTTTGTATTTTTCCTATTGGTCTTTCTTTCAAGAAGTATCTTCTGTTCTTCTAGCTGCTCCAGGCTGGTCTGCTTGTCCTTTTAACTGGAAATTTCCCACCTCTGAAGATTCTGGATGTAGTTTAGGATTCCACCTATAGTCTTATGTAATGCAGTGGTTCCGCAGGAAGCCTCCTTCACTGGGCACATTGTAGCGTCATTTTAGATATTCCAATCTGTTATAGGCAGAAGATGGACTTACAAGAGTTCTATGGTGATATTTCTAGCTATTCCTCTCTCTCCCCCTCCAGTGTCTATATTATAATATAATGCAAGGAAAATAAGATATGTCTCTTGCAGGCAGCATATTGAAGGGTCTTGTTTTCTTATCCATACTGCCGCTCTGTCTCTTCACTGGTTCATTCTATCTGTTGACATTCAATGTAATTATCAATAGGTATGAATTAATTGCTGCCATTATGTTACTTTTTTGGTGGTGCTGTTCGTTCTTTTGTTCTGCATGCCTTCTTGGTTTTGTGTTTTTTGTGCTATTTCTTGTCGGTTTCTTTTTAGTTTTCATGTTTGCTTCTTCTGCTTGGAAATTCATTTTTATGATAAGTTGTGAAATAGTAACTTTCTTTGGGGCTACCTTATAGTCTACTAATTTTTCTCTCCATTTAAGATAATCCATTATATCCTGTAATTTACCTGACATCCTCGCCACCTGGGTCTCTGTTGCTACGTTTGTCCCTTCTTTGACATTGATATAATTTTGATCTTTGGTTGACCTCCCAGCTGCTTCGAGTTTGTTGTTGTAGTCTTGTTCTGTTCTGGACTCTATCTGTTGACTTAGTTCCAGGTGGTGTTGCCACACCTGTCAATCTCTGTTTGTTGTCTGTTCTTGTTGATTTTCAGTCCACAGAACTCATTTTAAGATGTTTTGAAGTGCTGGATTGATTTGATAAAATCTCTCAGATTCTGTTTATCGTGGAATGTCTTGATGGCATCATTGTATTTGATTGATAGTTTTGCTGGATAGATGATTCTTGGTTGACAGTTTTATTCTTATAGGGCTTTGTATATATCTCCCCATTGCCTTCTTGCCTGCATGGTTTGATCTGAATAGTCAGAGCTTAATCTAATTTGCTTACCTTTATAAGTGACATTTCTCTTCTCCCTGGCTGATTTTAGTATTATCTCCTTGTCTTTGATTTTGGAGAGCTTGATTATCATATGTCTTGGTGACCTTCTTTTGGGATCTATCCCTGAAGGATTCTTTGGGGGAAAATACTGAATGATGAATAAAGCATCAAAAGAAGATGGAAGGCATAGACAGAGTCACTGTACCAAAAGGAAATGGTTGATGATCAGCCATTTCAAGAGGTAGCATATGATCAAGAATGGAAGAAGTTCAAGGTGCATTGAAGTCATTGTTAAAGAACAAGGCTCTGGAAATTGATGGAACACAAATTGAAAATTTTCAACAAACAGAAGTAGCACTGGAGGAATTCAGTAATCTATGCCAAGAAATTTGGAGGACAGCTACCTGGCCAACAGATTGGACATTTGTGTCTATGCCAAAGAGAGGTGACCCACCAGAATGCAGAAATCATCAGACAATATCAATATGACATGGAAGTAAAATTTTGCTAAAAATAATTTTTAAATGACTGCAACAGTACATTGACAGGGAACTACCAGGGATTTAAGTCAAATTCAGAGGAGGACGTGGAAGAAGGATACATTGCTGATGTCAGCTGGATCTTGGCTGGAAGCAGAGATTTCCAGAACGATGTTTACCTGTGATTTATTGACTATGCAAAGGCTTTTGACTGTGTGGATCATGACAACATTTTGGCAAATGAGTGTTCTGTAACACTTAATTGTGCTCATGAGGAACCTGTACATAGACCAAGAGGCAATCGTTCTAACAGAATTGGGGACACTGAATGGTTTAAAATCAGGAAAGGTGTTCACCAAGGTTGTGTTATTTCACCATACCTATTCAATCTGTATGCTGAGCAAATAATTTGAGAAGCTGGAATATATGAAGAAAATTTTGGCATCAGGATTGGAGGAAGACTCATTAACAACTTGAGGTATGCAAATGATACAACCTTACTTGTTGAAAGCAAAGAGCCTTAAAATACTTGCTGATGAAGATCAAAACCACGGCCTTCTGTATGGGTTGCACCTTGATATAAATAAAACAAAAATCCTCACTGATGGACAAATATCATGATAAATGGAGAAACAGTTGAAGTTGTCCAAGACTTTATTTTGCTTGGATCCACCATCAACACTCATGGCAGCAGAAGTTAAGAAATTAAATGACTAACTGCATTGGCCAGATCTGCTGCACAAGGCCTCTTTAATTTGTTCAAGAGAAAAGACATCATACTGAAGGCTGTAGTCTTTGATTTTTTTCAATAAGCATTTTAAATCCTTTTCCCTTTCAGTAAGCAAGGCTGTATTAGCTGCATTATATGCATATCTTTATATAGTTCAACTTCCAGTATTATTTTCTCAGCATACAGATTGAATAAATATGGTGGAAGGATACAATCCTGATGCACACCTTTCCTGATTTGAAACCATGCAATATCTCCTTGTTGTGTTTGAACAACAGCCCATAAACACAATTAAATATTTTGAAATTCCCATTCTTTGAAATGTTATCTGTAGTTTGTTATGACCCACACAATAAAATGCCTTAGCATAGTCAATAAAACACAAGTAAGCATCTGGAATTCTCTGCTTCCAGCCAAGATCCATCTGATATCAACAATGATATCCCTCATTCCACGTTTTTTTCTGAATTTGCCTAAATTTTTTTTCTGGCATCTTCTTATTGTTGCAATCGTTTTGAATTATCATCAGCAAAATTTTACTTTTATGTGCTATTAATGATATTGTTCAACAATTTCTCTATTCTATTGGATTACCTTCTTCAGAATGGGCACCAATATGGATCTTTTCCAATCCATGTCATCCCACAATTTGGAAGGCAGCTGTCTTCCAAATTTCATGGTGTAAACTAGCGAGTGCTACCAGTGCAGCATCAGTTTGTTGAAACATTTCTATTTGTATTCCATCAATTCCTAGGGCCCTGTTTTTCACTAATGCCTTCAATGCACCTTCGACTTCTTCCTTCAGTATCATTGACTCTTGATCGTATGCTACCTCTTGAAATGGTTGAACATCAACCATTTCCTTTTGGTACAGTGACTCTGTATATTCTTTCCATCTTCTTTTGATGCTTTCTGCATCATTCAATAATTTGCCCAGAGAATCCATCAATAATGAAAGTTGAGGTTTGAATTTTTTCTTCAATTCCCCCAGCTTGAGAAATGCTGAGCGCATTCTTCCTTTTTGGTTTTCTGACTCCAGATCTTTGCACATTTTGTTGTAATATTTGACTTTGTGTTCTCGAGCTGACCTTTGAAATTTTCTGTTCAGCTCTTGGACCTCCTCATTTCTTCCATTTGTTTTAGCATCTCTACACTGGAGAGCAAGTTTCTGTGTCTCTTCTGACATCCATTTTGATCTTTTCTTCCTAGTCTGTCTTCATTTGGAAGCTCATCTGAAACCTATCCACAATGGGTGACCCTGCTGGTATTTAAAATACCCATGGCATAGCTTCCAGAATCACAGCAACTCACAAGTCCCACAGTACAACAAACTGACAGATGAATAGTGTGGTTCCTTTTCCTTGGATTGCCCAATTGATGTCAATAATGGGACAACCACCCAATTTAAAACAGGATCTGCCCTTTGTGAAAAAATTTGCAACCCAGTGAGCTTTGGATAATTGTCTATTTATAATAGTCCTTTACTAGAAGACTAGCTTGAAAAGATTAACCAAACCACTTCTTTCCCACATAACTATACTGGAAACAATATGATTTATGCCCTGGAAGGGTATGTATTTTTATGTGGGGGAGCAGATTACCCTACTATAAGGAAACAGCAGCAAGAGATAAATTGTGTGCTTGGTCATTGCCCTGCATCTAACAGGCTAGTGCTTATTAGGTTTGATAAGAGTTGCTCTAGATATTCACTCTTATGATGAAAGTGTACATTGGATCAAATTTTCAGAAATCCTATCCTAAAGGAGACACAAAAGAGACTGGAAGAAAATCCTTTAACAGAAAGACCACAGGGTACCATTCATGGATTCCTTTATTCTTTGTACCATGAACTGGCATCCCTCAATGTCAAAAAGCAGTTAGCAATGCAACTGCCACCCTTTATCAAATAACAGGAAGACTTGCTGATAGCATTGAAGCTCAACAAAAATATCTGAATTATCTTGCTAAGGTTATATTAGACAACAGAATTGCCCCTGGTTTTATTCTATCCTAAGAGGGGGAATATGTGCAATTACAAGTACTTCCTTATATACTTATATAAATACCCCAGGAGAAATGGAACAGAATATCAGAGAAGTCTGACAGAAAGCTAAATGGTTGCATATTCCCCTGAAGCATAATTCCTTATTCTCATATATGTTTAGCAGACAGTCAAATGGCATTAATTACTGACTACATTCTATTTTACTAATTGGACTGTTCATTTTTAATTGCTATTATACCTGTCCTTAGCCATTTAAATAGCTTATGTGTATCAAATGCTTGTGCCCAAAATACAATACCACTTGCCATACAAAAGGTTATATTCATTTAAAAGACTACATATTTATAAGAGTCTAACCATGCACTTTAGATAGATGCTTTCCATCTGTCAAGTTACACCTTCAAATTTGTCCTTATTCTGCTCACTCCTTACTGCTTAGATCACAGAAACAGAGGTGCAAGCTATGGCATGGTGAGGACAAAACAGACAGTGCCTGGCTACCCTTTGAGAGATAGCATCTGTTGTCTTAAAAGTTTATTTTAAATAGGAAGCCATCTAATCAACTCAAGGAAAGTAAGTCCATGTAGAAAAAGCTACTCTTATAATAATGATCACAGAATGTCTATAGAAATTCTTGATCAAAAGGAAGGCAGGATAAGAGCACTTTTCAAACTTCGTAAGCACCACACTTGGCATGATGGAGCCTTCCTTTTTTTTTTTTTTTTGGAAATACATTTTATTTGTTGTTATTAGGTGCTGTTGAGGCAGCTCTGATCCTACGTACAACAGAATGAAATACTGCCAGGTTTGCACCCTCCTCACAATTGTTATGTCGGAGCTCATGTTGCTGCCACTGTACCAGTCCATCTTGTTGGGGTCTTCCTCTTTTTCACTGACCTTCTACTTTACCAAACATGGTGTCCTTCTCCAGGGACTGGTCTCTTCTGAAAACATGCCTGAAGTATGATAGACAAAGTCGCAATGATGGAACCTTTTGATTGAAGTGTAGGCCTGACTTAATTTTGTCAGTTTGACTATTTTTCACCGATTATATCTGTTTTGCAAGTCTAAGAAAGCTTCCTAACTAGGTCAAAATTGCAATAAGATTTTTTTTTTTTGTATGTTCCAGGAAACACCTGGCTCTACATTGATCAGCCAGTTTCTAAAGAAAATGTTTCAACTAAAATCTAAACAATAAGAATTGCTTGCAAACAGAATGGGAATAATGATAATGGTGACACATTATGAAAATTGTAACCAATATCACAGAACAATTGTGTAGAAATTATTAGATGGGAACTTAACTCACAGTAAAATCTCACCTAAAGAACAAATAAGGAAAAAGGAAAAAAACAACCAAACAATTAAACAAAATACCAGTAACTAAAGGGATAGTGGAGTCCTGGTATGGCGCTGTGGGCTAATGCATCAGACTACAAAGCTGTTTGAACTGCAATGTTGGTAGTTCAAGCTCACCAGCTGCTCCTTGGAAACCCTATACAGGGTCACTATGGGTCGGAACTGACTCGACAGCACTTCATAACAACAACAACAACAACAACAAAGGGATAGTGGGGAAAATTGCTTGTAAATGACAACCAATCAATGCTTGCATATTAAGAAATGACACTTTACAGTTTTGTCCTATAAAGAACTCTGTCACTCTATGCTTTGGAGTGCTAAATTTCATTGTGTAGACTGAGCACTTCCCCAGACAGGATCATTTAAAATTCTTTCAATAAAACTCTTTAAATCTAACAGAGATTCTGGTTTTGCTCTTTGACAGAAGCTGCAACCAGCTGCCTGCTAGCTGTTTCCAGCTGGAGTTCTATAGATATTTCAAAGCCAAAACTATACTATACTCCTTCCCCAAATCTGTCACTCTCCCTCTGCTCCCTATTTTAGTAGCAGCCCCTCCATCCCAGTAGTCACGCAAGCCAGAAGTTATGTCTTATCCACACACCCACAATTCTATTTCCAAATTCCTCTCTCAGTGCCTCTTTTAGAATATTCTTCCAAATTGGTTTCCAGTCTTCTTCTATTTATTTGCTCTGTAACCTTCCAAGAATCACTTTACATCTCAGGACCTCCACTGACTCATCTGGAAATTGGGGTCAAATGCCTGACATAGCTGAAGGCACGGGACTGAAGCATTTAATCTTACAAGTTTTCCTCCTTCCTCAAACCATAAGCCCTTCAAAGGAAAAGAATCAGTCTTTATCTATCCATGTGTTTTCTCTAGTATGTAGCTACACATTAATGATGCTCACAAAGGAAATGAAAATCTATTTATAAATTGTAAAGGAAGAAGGAAACAGACATAGGTATCTATGGAGTGCCTACTATATGCTCCAGAGTAGATGTGCCTTTATTCATCCCTACAACTGTCCTGTCAGGGGCATTGTGACTCCTATTTTTATAGAGGAGGAAACAGGTTCAGAGGGATTAGATGACTTGCAGAAACTCACAGAGAATGCAAGAAGCCGACCTCAAACTTGAACCGAGGACTGTCTCTTTCAACTGCATCACACTACCTCTCCTTGAAACAATGTAAGCAATAGACTTGTGCTTTTCTGTATTTTACATATTTTCTGTACTGAATGTGGAATTTAAAAAATATCTTATAAAAATTAATAGCCATAGGCGGTCTCAGCACAGCCCCTGCAGGTTTTAGGAGGGCTGAACTTCAGTGGGGCAATTGCAGGTCTGAAGAACTTCCTTAGTTAACAGACAGCTTGTCAAAGCTGCTTCTAGCCCTGCTCATTCTTATTTTCTTCTCTTCTTGTGTTCAAACTTAAAATTGTCCTTCCAGGAAAGCCCCATTGGTCCATCTCTACCAAGAACTCTTGCCTAGCATTCTCCCTGGAGATGTCTGTTCCAAACAAAAATCTGCATCTCGTAAAATAATAAACAAAGTCACACCCTCAAATTCCTCAGGCAAAGAGAGAATCAAGTCACAACCAACCAGGTCACCTTCCTAAGCTAGGAAGGTATTTTCAGACTAGAAACAAGATCCTGGAGAACTTGAAGCTCAGTTTTGATTCGGGCAAACTTTTCCTGATGTAGCAAAGTGTGCAATTAGAAGTACGGGTATACATGAGGCTTTGTTCTCCATCCCTGAAAATATTTGAGATCAGGAGGGTGGGGTGGGTAGAAATAGGTCCGATAAAGTCAATTGGTCCAGTATTGCAACCTGTATTCAGGCTGCAGGATATTTCTCTGGTTATAGAAAGTTAACCCAATGAGAGTATGGAACCATAGTAGGCATTCAATAAAAGAACATTTATTTTTTCCAAGGTAGCAGCTTAGTTCCAAAAGATTAGATGACTTACTTGAGATTATTCAGTTAGTTGTTGGTGGAAGCAGTATTCAAATTTGACCTGCCTGACTCTAAAGCCCCTGCCCTTAACCCTTTAGGCAGCATCTTCCAAAGTGTTGTAAACTCATGGAAGCACCCAAGAGGATTTTAGGAGGTACCACAAGCAGTCATTTAAAGATAAATTTATTATCTGAAAATTGAAAGATGTATGATGTTATTGTTAAGTGCCATCCGCACTCACAGCACCCCAGTATAGGGATTTTAAAGAGTGGATGGTGAGTTTGAACCACCAAGCTTGCAGCTAACAGTCTAGTGTTTATCCTACAGCACCACACAAGGTCTCCAAATAATGAATTTCAATGCAATATATAATATAATATAATATAATATAATATAATATAATATAATATAATATAACATAACATAATATAATATAATTTGTTGTTGTTATGTGCCGTGGAGTTGGTTCCAACTCATAGCGACCCTGTACAGGGTTTCCGAGGCTGTAAATCTTTATGGGAGCAGAAAGCCTCATCTTTCTCCTGTGGAAAAGGTGGTAGTTTTGAACTGCTGACCCTGAGGTTTGCAGCCTGATTCGTAACCACTATGCCACCAGAGCTCCTTGTAGTATAATATAATATGATATGATACGATACGATACGATACGATACAATACAATACAATACGATATATATGTAAAGTAATTACTCAAAAACAACAGCTTTCATCCACTTCCTCTGCTAACAATTTATTTTGAACTAAATCCTTTGCAACTATTTCAGTAGATTTTCATCTTAAATAGTGATATTTCTTAGTAATGTAATCCACTGGACTGCAAAATCAGTTTGAACCTCAAGGTAGGCAGTTCAAGCTCACCAGTCATTCCTTGGAAACCCTATACAGGGTCACTATGAGTCAGAACTGACTCGACGGCACTTAACAACAATACACTGAACTGGTCATTTCAAAGATACTAGGATGCAGCTAAAGTAGGAGTTCAGCACATTAAACCTATGAGATACCATGCTACACTATCAGATTTGCCAAGACCACAAAGTTTGGCACCAAGGATGTAAGAATAGAGCCACTTTCAGTAATGATGAGAGTGTAAACTTGTGTGATGCTAATTTTGTGCTGAGAACACAATTTGACAGTATTCAAGTCCTGGTGCGGCGCTGTGTCAGACTGCAAAGTCGTTTGAACTGCAAGGTCAGGGATTCAAGCTCACCAGTTGCTCTGTGGAAACCCAATGTTGTTGTTATTGTTATGTGCCGTGGAGTTGGTTCCAACTCATAGCGACCCTGTACAGGGTTTCTGAGGCTGTAAATCTTTATGGGAGCAGAAAGCCTCATCTTTCTCCAGTGGAACAGCTGGTAGTTTCAAACTGCTGACCATGGGATTAGCAGCCCGATTCGTAACCACTACACTGTCACTATGGGTCGGAATGAACTCAACGGCACTTAACAAAAAACAACAATAAATTCAAATTAAGCATACATATGTCAGGATGTTGTTGCTGTCTACTAAATTCCGACTCATAGCGACCCTGTTTGAGTTTGAACCACCAAACTTGTAGTTCAACTGACCTTGTGTTCCAGTGCTAAAAGATGAACGCTTACCTCACACTAGATAAATCATGGTGCATTGTTACTGAAAAACTATGCAGCCATAAAAAAAAAAAAAATTTTTTTTTAAAGGTGTAAGGCAGACCTATACAAAGGGATGTCAAAAAATTTATGGAAAAATCTCATTGATTTTTTTTTTTTTTTAACTTTAACATATGGTTTATTTGTAAAGCATTGATATATAGCTTTTTTTTTTAATGTTTTATGTGAATCATGTGATAGTTTACATGGGAGAACATTAACTTTACATTCATCCTATTGTGTATTGTTTCCTTGACATGGTTACAATCCCCTCCATGCATCATCAGCCAACCAAACGGTATACCCTGCAAGCCTGCCCCCACCTTCCCGGTCGTCAGCACACAGCCAGTCTCCCTTTCTGGGTCTAGAGTTCCCAGGCAATCCATCTCCCCACGTCATCATCTCTGCCTCCATGTCTGGTGCCACTGCTTCTCTGGGTAGGGTTCTGCTCTCTGCTCCTCTCCCTTGATGGATTCAGGTACCTCTGCTCCTAGACTGCAAAGTTAATCACTCCCCTCCTTGCTACAAAACGTCTACCTTTACATTTCCAACCTCACAATCAATCCTCATAACAATTATTCACTATTGTATCACAAGAGACCTATCCTCATTTCCTTTCACCAGGCCTGCCTAGGTAGATTGGATACTACACAGTGGAGAGTCTACCTTCCTCCATGCCCTCTGGATCTAGGTTCCCTCTTGAAAGCTTGTAAGCCAGTCACTTCTTGCCTCTGTAGCCTCCCCCCAACCCAATTCTGGGTAGCCAATGTCCAAGTTGCCCATCCCTGTCTACTCTGTGTATGGAGGGGGTGGGAATGATCCTTGCTGTAAAGATTTGTTCCTTCTTTTGAGCTACTGCATCCATAGATGTAGGTCAACTTCATCAAATTGTATCAGATTACTGTTTTTTTTTCCTCTTCTTTCTTCTTCTAGTTGAGCTCTGATCATCCAATCATTGTAGCCAGGTCAAGTGGGTATGATCTGCAAGTGTGGGTGTTCTTGTGCATATGCCCTCTCTTCTTATCAGCTGGACACTTCACTCTGCAATCTAGTTCTCTGTGGCTATGTCACTGACTCTGGGCCCAACAGTCTCCAGGTCTTGCCATACTGTTGGCCAACCAGGTCTCCACCTGGGTTCACAGGAGTCTATTGAACGCTGTAGGGCTTAGCTCGTGGCTTCATTGCTGTTTTTCCTTCATTTCCCCTTATCGGTGACCAATGTGGTCACCAATCAAAGCATTCCCATTGAATCTTAGTCTTGGAAGGAGGTTTGATCTGAGGGGACCTGACCACTTGCCTTGATGTCTCCTGGGCGAGCAACTTGCTTTTTCTTGTAGTAATCAGTTGGTCTGCCTATGTTGTTTTGTATTTTCCCTGTAGGTCTTTCTTTCAAGAAGTATCTTCTATTCTTCTAGCCACTCCAGGCTGGTCTGCTTGTCCTTTCAAGTGGCGATTTCCCACCTCAGAAGATTCTGGATGCTGTTCAGGATTCCACCCATGGTCTTCTATAATGCAGATGCTCCGCAGGAAGCCTCCTTCACTGGACACGGAGCCCCATTTTAGGTATTCCAATCAGTTATAGGCTGAAGACGGGCTTACATATTTTCTATTGTGATGTTTCTGGCTATTTTTCCCCCTCCCCCTTAAGTGTCTAATTCATAATGGTAGGCAAGGGAAACCAAGATTCAAAAGACACCCAAGCATCCTAACATTATTCTCCTCTTTTACTCTTTCAAACCATGCCTTAATCAATCCCTGTATCCAGAAGCTCTGTTATTCCAAGGTTTTGCATACATCATCATTTACCTCTGTCCCACTTTGCCCATGCAAACCTGCCTAACTGTTCTTTCATCCACTTTGTTCTTCTTTTCCCCTCCTCTTTCTTTTTTATTGCCAGCCTCCACCCCCCAGCAGCACCCAAGCTTTCCTGTGTCTATTCCCTACCCTGTGCTTTATCTTTCCCTCCCTCCCTTCCTCTCATCCCATACATACCTGTGATCAGCAATTATATATATAGTTTTTGGGTTGTTTTTTTCCCGCCCTTGTGGGTGGGTTCTTTTTCTTAGTCTTTTACGATAATGGTCTTATGCAGTATTTCTCCTTTTGTGACTGACTAATTTCACTCAGCATAATGTCCTCAAGGTTCATCC
>NW_006408598.1:75872-76464 GCF_000296735.1 Chrysochloris asiatica
TATTCGGGAGTTTTACATCCTCTTCTACAGTCTGGAATAATTTGAGTAGACTTGGTGAAGTTCTTCCCTGAATGCTTGGTAGAACTCACCTGTGAAGCCATTTGGGCCTGGATTTCTTTTGGTTGGGAGTTTTTTCATGACCTGATCAATTTCTTCTTTTGTTATGGGTCTGTTCAAGCTTTCTACTTCACTCGGAGTAAGTTTAGGTAGGTCGTGTTTTTCTAGAAATATATTCATCTCTTCTAAGTATTTGAATTTGTTGGCGGTCATCTCTTCATAGTATTCTGTTATTATCCTTTTGATTTAATTTGGTTCTGATGTGACATAGCCCATGTGGTTTCTAATGTGAGTTATTTGTGTCTTCTCCCTCTTTTCTTTTGTTAGTTTTGCCAATGGTTTGTAAATTTCATTAATCCTTTCAAAGAACCAGCTTTTTGTCCTGTTGATTCTTTCTATAGTTTTTCTGTTTTCTACCTCATTTATTTCTGTTCTTATCTTTATTATTTCTTTTCTTTTGGTGACTGTAGGTTCCCTCTGCTGGTCTGTCTCCAATTGTTGGAGATGCTGTGTTAATGTGTTAATTTTGGTTCTT
>NW_006408598.1:77596-89624 GCF_000296735.1 Chrysochloris asiatica
CTCCCAACCTTTGCATTCCAATCACCAGTAATGATCAATACATCTTGATTGCATGTTTGATCAATTTCAGATTGAAGAAGTTGATAGAATTCTTTATTTCATCCTCACTGGCTTTAGTGGTTGGTGTATAAATTTGAATAATAGTAATATTAACTGGGCTTCCCTGTAGGCACATGGATATTATCTTATCGCAGACAGCATTGTACCTCATGACTGATCTGGATATGTTCTTTTTCACAATGAATGCAACACCATTCCTCTTCAAATTTAAAATGGCCAATACCAGTCCATTTCAGCTCACTAATACCCAAGATATCAATGTTTATGTGTTCCATTTCATTTTTGACAACTTCCAATTTTCCCAGATTCATACTTCGCACACTCCACATTCCAATTTTTATTGGATGTTTTTAGCTGTTTCTCTTCATTTTGAGTTGTGCCCCATAAGCAAATGAAGATCCTACAGGCTTTTCTCCCACAGGCTTTACTCTATGCGCATCATCATGGTCAACTCTACTTTGAGGAGGCAGCTCTTCCCCAGTCATATTTTGAGTGCCTTCCAACCTGAGGGGCTCATTTTCTGGCACTATATCTGACAGTGTTTCTCTGCTATTCATAAGGTTTTCAGTGACTAAGTATTTGGAAGTAGTTCATCACTCCTTCTTCCTAGTCTGTCTATGTCTGGAAGCTCATCTGAAACCTGTCCACCATGGACTGCTGGTATTTAAAATACCAGTGGCATAGCTTTCAGAATCACAGCAACTCACAAGCCACCACAGTATGACAAACTGACAGATGAGTGGTGGACAAACTTCGTTTCTCATACTTAGGGCATATTGTCAACAGGGACCAGTCGCTGGCGAAGGATATCATGTTTGGTAAGGTAGATGGTCAGAGAAAAAGAGGAAGACCCCTAATAAGATGGATTAGCCAAGTGGCAGGCAGCATTGATGGACTCAAGTGTGGCAACAGTAGTGAGGTTGGCCCAGGATTGGACAATGTTTCATTCTGCTGTACATAAGGTAGCTATGAGTCGGCACCAACTCGATGACACCTAACAACAACAACCACAACATGAATTAATTGTGACTATTATGTTACTTTTTTAGTAGTGCTGTTGGTTACTTTGTTCTGCATGCCTTCTTGTGCTGAGTTTGTGTTTTTTGTGCTATTTCTTCTTAGTTTTCATGTTTGCTTGTTCTGCTTGGAAGTTAATTTTCATGGTAAATTGTGAAGCATTAACTTTTTTGGGGGGTTACCTTATAGTCTACTAACTCTTCTGTCCATTTAAGAGAATCTATTGCATCCTGTAATCTACCTGACATCCTTACCACCTGGATCTCTGTTGCTACGTTTATCCCTTCTTAGACACTGATATAATTTTGATCTTCAGTTGACCTCCCAACTCCTTTGAATTCGTTGTTGTAGTTTTGTTGTGTTCTGGACTCTGCTATCTGTCGACTGAGTTTCAGGTGGTGTTGCCACGCCTGTCAATCTATGGTTGTTGTCTGTTCTTGTTGTTTTTCAGTCCACAGAACTCTCTTTAGGATATTTTGAAGTCCTGGATTGGTTTTGATAAAATCTCTCAGATTCTGTTTATCCTGGAATAAACATTCCAGGATGATTGCACAATTGTATCTGACTGATAGTTTTGTTGGATAGATGATTCTTGGTTGGCAGTTTTTTTTCTTTTAGGGTTTTGTATATGTCTTACCATTGCCTTCTTGCCTGCATGGTTTGTTCTGAATAGTCAGAGCTTAATCTGATTTGCTCACCTTTATAAGTGACACTTCTCTTCTCCTTGGCCACTTTTTTTCCTTGTCTTTGATTTTGAAGAGCTTGATTATTATGTGTCTTGGTGACTTTCTTTTGGGGTCTATTCTTCCTGGGGTATGTTCAGCTTCTTGTATATTTATCTTCTCATCTTTCAAGATTTTAGGGAATTTTTTTTCCAGAAACTCTTCAACTATCTCCTCTGTGGACTTCTCTGATTCTTCCTGTTCTGGAATGCCAAAAATTCTTAAGTTGTTCCTCTTTATGTTATCCAGCATGAATCATAGACTCTCTTAAGATTTTTTAATCCTTTTTTCTGCTTGCTCTTCTATCTCAGCAATATTAAGAGATTTTTCTTCCAGCTCACTAGTTCTGGTTTCCATCTCTTCTGTTCTGCTCCTTTCCCCTTTCAGTATATTGTCCATTTCCGATATTTTATTATTAATCATCTGGACCACTTTTTTCAGGTTTTGAATTGTTTCCAATGTTGTATCAATCTTATTTGATTGCTCTTGTAGTACTTTCCTGACTTCTTCCTTGTTTTCCCCCCACCCATTTTCAGAGCATTTGAATTTGTTTCTATGTCATTCTTTTGAATTCTTTCTCAGGCAAACCCACTCTTCTTCTAGAAAGCCTTTGCCTGTCTCCAGCTCATTTGTCTCAGCTACTCTCTTCTGTTTTTGGACATGTTTTGATATCTTTTGTTGTTTTTTATTTGTTATTTCCAATAGTTATGTGGGTTTTAAATGCTTATGTGGATGTTTGTTGTTGTATTATTAAGCTTACTGGGTGTCTCCTGGTGGATATAAACAGGAGATAGGTTTCCCTTTTCTCATGTAATGTTTAGCAGCTGTTATTGGCTCTTGTCTAAATGGTGGAATATTATAGGGTATGCTTGTAGCTTGGCTATATGGCCACAATTTCTGTCTCTTCTTGGATAATGTAGGGAGAAAAAGCTACCACCTCCACGAAAAATGTGTGGTCAAAAGGTCCAAAGGTAGAAGCAATACAAAAGCAGAGAAAAGAACGGCCACTTTGAAACAAAAATAAAATTGTGTGTGTGTACCATAGAAGCCTCCAGTAGTGGGTTGGGGTGTCCACTTGCTCAGGCCCCTTCCCTAGTCACCATCCTTGAGATGCATAGATAGATATTGAGAAGTTAGTAGAAGAAAGATTGTTTACTACTTTTGTCTCTGAAGGTCAGTTAAGTATCTGTATGCAAATTGTAATTCTTGAAAGAGTTGTGTCTTTTATGTTGGGTTTTACAGATTGTTCATATGTTTTGTGTGTCAAACCAAACCTGCTTTTTTTCTTTCTGGGTAGGCAGGGGTCAACTGTTCCACACAAGTTAACTTTAGGCCTGGGACCCACAGGCAGAAGTCAAAAGCCACAGCCAAAGGATTTGCCCTTGTACCAATGGGGCTCTTTCTCTCTATGCCATGGGAATGCTGTGTTCTCAATGCTGGACATTTTTTGGGGGGGTGCGCACCCACCATTATGAAGGCTTCTGGGCTGGGCAGAGAGGGCACAACAGGGAAGAGGAGGGAAAAAACATGTAAAATGCCTCCACACCTCCTTTCGCAAATGTTGCTTCCCTGCTTTTAGTGCAGGTTCCCTTTGCTGTCTGTCTATAGTCCTGCCCTCTGACTTCTGCCTGGGTGGGATGGCCACAGAGAAAGTCCCGTTCTGATTTCTAAAACACAATATTTTCCTTTATACTGTGATTTTTCTACTTGCAGTTGTGGGAAACTGACACACAGACCCTTATGATAGCTCCAGAGCTCTGGTGTAGTTTCGTGAGAGCCCCATCTCTGGGTTTTCAGCCCCTCCCCCATGGAGACTGCCCTACCTGACTTTGCTCTGTTGCTGCCAACTGGAAACTCTTCCGTTGACTTTTCATTCTATTTTTCTTCAAACTTTTGAAGGCCCTTGATTTTTATTGATATGAAATTATCTCCAACTTATTTAGGGGAAAAGAAAGTATAAAACATTTGGTAAAAATAAAGACTATGTCCATTTGCTAATATATACATAGAAAACCTCCAGAAGGACACAAAGGAAATTAATAAGATTGGGTGTCTCAAGAAATTATGTGGTGGAGAGTAGGGGAGAGAGGGAAACAGGTTTTTCTATATCTTGTAATATTTTTTTAATAATATATCAGCTACCTATATTGTCTATTTGAAAAATTGAACTTTTTTTTCTGTTCATATTTTAATATGAAAATAAGTAATGTGTATATACAAACAATGCCTAATGACATAGGAATAAGTTTGTTTCTCCTGATTGCCTGGAGGGAGATCAGAACCCGAAATGTTAGCAATCAGGAATGGTGTCACTACAGAGGGAACTCTCAACACAAAGTGATAAAGCCACATCGTCCAAGCTAAGGCACTATAATAATATACAGTTGATTGTTCATCACCTTTTATTTTTTTAATGTTTTATTGTGAATTATGTGATAGTTTACATGGGAGAACATTAGTTTTACATTAATTCTATCGTATATCATTTCATGCCATGGTTATAATCCCCTCCATGCATCATCAACCAACTAAAGGGTATATACTACAAGCCTGTACCCTGGTCATCAGCACACAGCCCCTCTCCCTCTATGGATCTAAAGTCTCCAGCTGCTCCATTGCTCCATGTCATCATCTCTGCCTCTGTCTCTGGCATCACTGCTTCCCTGGATAGGGTCCCACTCTCCGCTCTTCTCCATTGATGGTCCCAGGGACCTCCGCTTCTAGACTGAAATGTTAATCACTCCCCTCCTTGCTATAAAACGTCTACCTTTACATTTCCAACCCTCACAATCAGTCCTGATAACAATTTTTCACTATTGTATCACAAGAGACCTATCTGCATGTCATTGCATCGGCCTCACCCAGACAGATTGGTTACTACTCACTGGAGATGCTACCTTCCTCTAGGCCCTCTGGATCTAGGTTCCCTCTTGAAAGCTTGTAAGCCAGTCACTTTTTGCCTTTGTAGCCCTCTCCCCTGACATTTTGTGTAGCCAATGTCCAAGTTGCCCATCCTTGTCTACTCTGTGTGTGGAGGGGGTGGGAATGATCCTTGCTGTAAGGATTTGTTTCCTCTTTTGAGCTACTGCATCCATAGGTGTAGGTCAAGTTCATCAAATTGTATCAGAGTACTTTTTTTCCCCCCCCCTCTTCTATCTTCTTCTGGTTGAGCTCTGATCATCCAATCATTGAAGCCAGGTCAAGTGGGTTTTATTTTCTGCACATATGAGTGTTGAAAAATAGAATTTTTAAAATAACTAAATTTTTTAAGTTAAAAAAATTAATTAAAGAAATATATGAAGTAAGTCACTTCACAGACAATGTGGATCAGTGCACTTTACAACACACAACACTGATCTCTTTTGAGAGCCAACCCAGTAGGATGGAGACCAGCTTAGGGAATTCAGCATGGTGACTGGCTGGGGTCAACCTATCTGTAACTCCATACCCCACTCTATCCGACCTGGAGTCGGAGAAAGAGACTGGGCTCCACAAACTCCAAGACTTCTGGATACTGCTCAGCACAGTGGTCTAGGAGGGAACTATCAAGTACACATGCTCACTGTCCAGGAGGATCAAAATGGGCTGTCACAAACCTAGAGCCATGAGGCTTTATCACAATCCTGCTGTCACCAAGGATCATCAGGCCATTTGAATCTCTGGGCATTCAGAATAGTCCCTCACTCTCAGGAAGTGGAAAGAGGTAGGGTCTTTCTCCCATTGCTCTTCAGTGGAGGTTCAGAGAGCAGGAAGTGGAGTTAGAATCCCACATTTTTTTAATAATTCCTGTGTAACCACAGGCAAGTCACCTAACTTTCCTGAGCCTCTGTTCCTTCAGTTGTAAACATGGAAATGGTACTTTTTAGAGGATATAAAGTAATGCACAAATGAGAGTAGGAGGACAACTTAAATGTCATCATTAGGAAGGCCAGAGAGTCAGAGGCTGAGCTTAGGTTTCTGTGTGCAGACAGAAATAACTCCCCAAATCTCCTTGAACTGTTGGGCCAGGAGAGACACCAGGGTCATTACTGCAGGGTAGGAACACTACACCTTACTCTGCCAACACTGAGCTTTAGATGCCACCAATAGCTGCTCTAACCATCCTCACTTCTCTGTGCCTCAGTTTCCTTATTTGTGAAATATAAACACTAATCCACATACCTTTTAGAGGTGTGGGCCAGATGCCAGGCATACAGTAAGTGCCTACTCAATTAAGGTTATAGATGATAAAGTCAAGTGGCAAGTGACAGGGCTTGTTCTGGTATGCAGGTAACACACCCCAGATAGTCTAAGAAATTCTTGGAGGAGACTTGGCAGGGAATGTCAGATTGCATCAACAGGTAAGGGCAAAATTCAAGGAGCCACTGAATTATTTTTAAACTTATTTTACTGTGCATGTGTTACACTGGCACAACAGCTATCACTTTATTATATTATTTAATTTTCATAGTGTGCAAAGGGTGAGAGCCAAAAACATTCAGGATTGAATTCAACTCTGCAATTTTCCAGCTGTGTGATCTTAGTCTAGATGTCTTCATCTGCAAAATGGAGATGATACTGAGATGTCAGTAGTGTTAAGTGAGAGAGGATGGCATAGAGGTACTAGATAAATCACAATAGAAGCAGTTGTTGCTATTTTCATTATCAATATCACTTCTTTCACAGTCTATGTCAGAAGAAGGCCCAGCCGTGAACAACAGAATCTGGAGTTATACATCAGGGTAGGACAGGTGCAGGGAACAGAGCCAGCTAAAGGTGAGAAGTTCATTTGGATGTGCAGTAAGCATGTTTCAGAGAGGACAGAGGCAGATGGCTGGGGTAGCCCAAGTTTGCAGTTGGCATGAAGTGGCATGGCAGCAGGCCAGCCTTGTAGAAGAGAAGATAAAACAAGTCATCATCCCAGTCCAGAGGATGAACTCACTGATTCCATAGCATAGCAGTGATAACGACCCAGGCATGGGGGTTAGGCAGAGCTAGTCTGGAACCCCAGCCCTACTATTTACAAGCTGTAATGCTGGGCATGTTTCTCATCCTCTCTGAAATACATTTTCTTGCCTATAAAAGGACTGGTTAGCTTGCTTCCCATGCCTACTCCTGTCATCTGTCTAGAATGATCAGTTCAATAGCCTGACTTCTCAGAGCCTTTCTTGGTCTTATCTCCAATGACCTCAGTGTCTCAGAATCAGAACATAAAATCCACACCCTTATTTTCTCTTTACTACCTCCTCCCTTTTCATCCTTGACATCATTGAGACTATAAATAAACTGGCCCAGGTACATTGTCCACTCGTTCTTTCCAGCTTTGATGCACCTCCTGGTCTAGCTGGATTCCTCGCTCCATCATTGTAAACAACTCCTTGCCCCACCCATTCCTGGGTATTTCTAGTTCAGGATCTGCCAGATCATCTATCTGCCGGCTCTGGCAGCCATGTTGAACACACTTGGAGAAAATCACTTATCATCATTTTGTTTTACTATAGATTTCAGTTCATGAGCCCCATTGGGCTCTCAAACTTACAGTGATAACTTACCAGTTTTCTCCTTTGGCTTACTTTACCAGAAAAGTGCTTCATACTTTATCCTCTCCTTTAAACCTCCTTGCAGACCTCTCTCCACTTTCAGCCAACAATGTTGCCTCAAGCTTTTAAAAAAAAAACACAGAAGTCAAAGAGAGCTCCTTCACTTCTTCATCTGCAAGAAAGTAGTACCTCTCATTCTATCAAAAACCATCTTCCATTGTTGTTGTTGTTAAGTACAATGGAGTCGATTCTGAATCATAGTGACCCTGTACAGGGTTTCCAAGGCTGTAAATCTTTATGGGAGCAGAATGCCTCATCTTTCTTCAGCGGAACCACTGGTAGTTTCAAACTGCTGACCTTCAGGTAGATTTTGGAGTCCCATCCTTTCATCATCTCAATTCTCCCTTCTCTCTCTACATCACTAATTTCTCCCTCTTTTTTTGGCTTGTTCTATCTGCAAATCATCTGCAAGCAAATATGTTTTGGAACCTATAATATTCAAATAAGCAAGCAAATCTCTTGTGATCCTATATCCGTCTCTGTGTTTTCATCTCATCTCTTTCACAGAAAAATTCTTAAAAAAAAAAACAAAACAAAAAAAACCCCAAAACTGACTCAAGTCAGTATATCACTATTTTCTCCCCAAATCCAGTCTTTATTCTACTCAAATCTGGCATCTGTCCTTTCCTTTCCACTGAGACTGTTTTTATCAAAGTCACCAACAGCTGCCATGTCTCCAAATCCAGCGGGTAACTATGCTTAAGAGCTTACTCTAGAGGTAAACCAGGTTGTAAATCCTGGTTCCCTCATTTACTTACTGTTCAGCCTTGGGCAATTTATTTAATCTCTCTGTAACTCAGTTCCTCACATAGAGAATGGACATAATAATAGAACAACCCATAGGTTATGGAGTCATGGTGGCTCAACAGTTAAGACCTCGTCTGCTGACCAGAAAGGGTAACGGTTTGAATTTACTCAGCAGCTCTATGGGAGAAAGACTTGGAGATTTGATCCCATACAGATTATCACCAAGAAAATTCTATGGGGTGATTCTACTCTGTCACATGGGATCACTAGGAGTCGACAACTGACTTGATGGCACCTAACAACAATAACCCCTACATTTACTATGAAGAGTTGATTCCAATTCCTGGATAACCCACGTATTGCAAAGTAGAACTGTGTTCCATAGAGTTTTCAAGGCTGGGATATTTTTGGAAGCAAATTTCTAGGTCTTTCTTTCATAGTTGTTGTTGTTAAGTGCTGTCGAGTCGGTTCCGACCCATAGCGACTCTGTACAGGGTTTCCGAGGCTGTAAATCTTTACGGGAGCAGAACGCCTCATCTTTCTCCCACGGAGCGGCTGGTAGTTTTGAACTGCTGGCCTTAAGGTTCGCAACCCGATTCGTAACCACTACTCTACCAGAGCTCCTTTTTCTTCCATAGAGTCACTGGAATTTCAATTAGTATTTGAGTGTTCAAGCTTTTGCACTGCCCAGGCACTCATTGGTACATAGAAAGTGCTCAATAAATACATTTTTGTTATTATTAATAGAGCACATCTATTTTATATTTGAGTTCTCAGTAGCTATCAGTAAAATTGCAGAGTCTCCATTCATAATGAAAAATCTCTGAATCCCTGTGATGTCCTACATTTCTTATTTCCCTCCTGCTAACTATTCTTGCTGTCATCTAAGAACAGCTATTCCAAGACAGTTTGGGTGCTGGGAAGGGGGGGGCAATACACAAGAAGGGGGAGGGTAATGGAAAAACAAGACAGATGGGAAAACAATTAGGCAGACTTGCATGGGCTAAGTGGGACAGACATAAATAATGATGTATGCACAACCTTGGAACAACAGGGCTCTGTGATACAGGGATTGTGACATGGTTGGAATGGGCAAAAGGGGGGAAATATATTAAGATGCTTGGCTGTCTTTTGAATCTTGATTTCCCTTGAATACCATTATAAAATAGACACTGGAGGGGGAGAGAAAGGAATAGCCTGAAATATCACCATAGAAAGCTTGTAAGCCTGTCTTCTGCCTATAACTGATTGGAATACCTAAAATGGGGTTACAACGTGCCCAGTGATGGAGGCTTCCTACAGAGCCTCTGCATTACATAAGACCATAGGTGGAATCCTGAACAGCATCCATAATCTTCAGAGGTGGGAAATCTCCACTTGAACGGACAAGCAGACCAGCCTGGAGCAGCTAGAAGAACAGAAGATACTTCTTGAAAGAAAGATTGACAGGAAAAATACAAAACAATAACGGCAGTCTGACATTACTACAAGAACAAGCAAGTTGCTCACCCAGGAGACATCAAGGCAAGTGGTCGGGTCTCCTCAGGGCAAACCCCCTTCCAAGACTAAGACTCAAGGGGAATACACAAGCAGACATGCACTCTGACTGGTGACCATGTTGGTCACTGATAAGGGGAAGTAAGAGAAAAACAGCAATGAAGCTGTGAGCTAAGTCTAACCATGTTCAATTGACTCCTGTGAACCCGGGTGGAGACCTGGTTGGCCAGCAGTATGGCAAGACCTGGGGACTCCTGGGCCCAGAAGCTGTGACATAGCCACAGAAGACTAGAGTGGAGACTGAATCATCCAGCTGATAAGAAGTGAGGGGATATACACAAGAACACCCACACTTTCAGATCATACCCACTTGACCTGGCTACAATGGCTGGATGATCAGAGCTCAACTAGAAGAAGAAAGAAGAGGCAAAAAAGAGTAATCTGATACAATTTGATGAAGTTGACCTACATCTATGGATGCAGTAGCTCAAAAGAGGGAACAAATCTTTACAGCGAGGATCATTCCCACCCCCTTCTTACACAGGGTCGACAGAGATGGGCAACTTGGACATTGGTTACCCAAAATGGGGTGCTACACATGCAAGAAGTGACTTGCTTACAAGCTTTCATGAGGGAGCCTAGATCCAGAGGGTGCAGAGGAAGGTAGAATCTTCTCTGAGTAGTATCCAATCTGTCATGGTGGGGCTGATGAAAAGAGATGGGGAGAGCACTCATGTGGTACAATACTAAATAATTACTATCAGGACTGACTGTGAGGGTTGGGAATGTAAAGGTAGACGTTTTGTAGCAAAAGGAGGGGAGTGGTTGACTTTGCAGTCCAGGACCAGAGGTCCCTGGGACCATCAAGGGAGAAGAGCATAGTGCGAAACCCTACCCAGAGAAGTAGTGATACCAGAGATGGGAACAGAGACAACGACATGGAGAGATGGAGCAGCTGGGGACTCTAGACCCAGAAAGGGAGAGGGGCTGTGTGCTGATAACTGAGAGGCAGGCTTGCAGGGTATACCCTTTAGTTGTTTGATGATGCATGGAGGGGATTTTAATCATGGAAATGAAATGATATACAATAGGATGAATGTAACGCTAATATTCTCCCATGTAAACTGTCATATAATTCACAAAAAAAAAAATATAAAAAAAAAAAAAAAGAACAGCTGTCCTCAGGGGCTTGTTTTCTTCTCCCTCTGCATGGATCGAATAGTGTCCTTCAAGGATATGTGTCCATTTGGCTAAGCCATGTTCTTGACTGTATGATTGGCAGTTGTGCGGTGATGTGGCTATTCCCCAAAGTATGACCTGATGTGATTAGCTAGTCAGTTTGGGGATGGCATGCAGTACTTTTGCTGGTGTTCCTGCCCTCAACTTATGTAGGGGGAGCTTCCCTGAGGTGTGGCCTGTATCATCTTTTATTTTGTAGAAAATGAGAGGAGGTAGAGGGAGGGACCTGACTTCCACCAGACTAGAAGAGCCAGAAGTGGAGTGTATCCTTTGGACCCAGGAATCCTGCACTGAGAACCTCCTGGATCCAGGGCAAGACTGATACCAAGACACATGGAGATCTCCAAGGAATACAGGTCCCACAGATGTTGAAAGGACACACGGACCTTCCTCCAGAGCCAACAGAGACAGCAAGGCTTCTCCTAGAGCTGACACTATAAATTCAGACTCCTAGCCTCCTAAACTGTAAAATAATAAATTTTTGTTTGTTAAAGTCCATCTACTTGTGGTATTTCTGTTATAGCAGCACTAGATAACTAAGATACCATCTAAGTAATAGCATTCATGTCCATGGCTTAAAATAAGTTAGGAACTTTTGAACACAGTTCCCATTTTTAAGGAAAAATTTGGAGTACCAAAACCTCGTTTGGTAGTTTTATTGTTATCATCAATATTGGTATTGTAATTTTGGGACTATTGTACATGTGCTATGGGATGTTATTGCTGTTAAGTGCCGCTGAGTCAATTCCGACCCATAGTGACTTGGTATAGGGTTTCTGAAGAGCAGCTGGTGAGCTTGAACTGCCAACATTGCAGTTCAAACTGCTTTGCAGTCCGGCACATTAACCCACAGCACTACACCAGGACTCTGTGCTATAGGATAAGCACACATTATTAATAATAATATTATGAATCATGATTTTCCTCAGAGGAGAAAAAAAACCTTAATAGATATTACCAAAAAAAAGTTCAGAAAAACACTATGAATTGGAAATTGTGTATGTGTATACATATTATTGTTGTTAAGTGCTGTCCAATCAGTTCTGACTCAAATTAACTCTGTATACGGTTTCCAAGGAGTAGCTGGTGGGTTTGAACTGCCAACATTGTGGTTTGCAGTCCAGTCCTGATTCTACAGTCCCTGTTAATATATACATCAGGAGTCCA
>NW_006408598.1:90824-92456 GCF_000296735.1 Chrysochloris asiatica
CTGGTAGTTTTGAACTGCTGAGCATGAGATTAGCAGCCCAATTTGTTACCACTACGCTACCAGAGCTCCTTAAAGTAGCAATGGGCATACCCAAATCTTAGTCATGAAATATCTTCTTACCCATTAAAAGTGACCAGGACTCTTTGGGGAATGGCTGTTTCTTGAACCTGTGCAGATAAAGTTTGAGGACAGTTTGGAATATCTTTTGCTCAAAACAATAAGGGTGTGTCACAAAGAAATAAAAGCCTGATTTAAGGGACACCTACTGGCTAAATCTGGGACAATTTGAGTATTAAGAACAAATAGTGAATATTGTTGTTGTTGTTGTTAAGTGCCATCGAGTCGGTTCCAACCCATAGCGACCCTGTACAGGGTTTCCGAGGGTGTAAATCTTTATGGGAGTACAAAGCCTCATCTTTCTCCCGCGTTGCATGAATTTAGACTACCAGTATTTCAAATACAACAGGGCCACCCATGATGGACAGGTTTCAGTGGAGTTTCCAGATTAAGTCAAAGTAGGAAGGAAGAGGTGGTCTACTTCTGAAAAATTAGCCTCTGAAATAACAGTGGACTATTGTCTGATATTGTGCCAAAAGATGAACCCCTCAGGTGGGAAGGCACTCAAAATGAGACCAAGAAAGGGCTGCCTCCCCAAAGTATAGTGCATCTTGATGATTTGGATGGAGCAAAACTCCCAGGACCTTCATTTGCTGGCATAGCATGACTAAAAATGAGAGTAAACAACTGCAAACATCTATTAATAATCAGAATGTGGAATGTACAAAATATGACTCTAGGAAAATTGGAAGGCATAAAGATCAATATCCTGGGCATTAGTGAGCCAAAATGAACTGGGGTTGGCCATTTTAAATCAGACAATCATATGATCTACTATTGTGGGAATGGCAAATTGAGAAATGGCATCCCATTCATTGTCAAAAGAGCATTGCAAGATCTATCCTGAAGAACAAAGTTGTTGGAGATAGGATAATGTCCATATACTTTCAAGGAAGACCAGTTCATCCAACTATTATTCAAATTTGCATATCAGTCACTAATGCCGAAGATGAGGAAATTGAAGATATTTATCAGCTCTGCAATGTGATTAGGATCCAATATATGTAATCAACATGCATTGATAATTACTACTGATTGAAATGTGAAAGTTGGAGACAAAGAAGGAAGATCAGTTGTTGGAAAATATGACCTTGGTGATAGATATGCTGGAGGTCGCATGATAGAATCTTGAAAGACAAACAGCTGTTTCATTACAAGTACCTTTTCTTCAACAACATAAATGGCTACAGGTAGACCTCATTAGGTGAAATACACAGGAATGAAATCAGTTACGTCTTCCCAACAAGATGGATTGGCACAGCGACAGCAGTAATGGGCTCAGGTGTAACAATGATTATGAGGATGGTGAAGGGTGGGGTGGTGTTTCATTCTGTTGTGCATAAGGTTGCTATGAGTCAGAACTGACTTGACAGCACTTAACAAGAACAACAGTGGTACTAAATTGTACATGTGAAACATGTTGAATTGGCATGTATTGTGGTATAGATACATAGAGATACATACACATACATGAGGGTGAGTCAAAAATTACCTGCACTCAAGCGCTAAAGTGAA
>NW_006408598.1:92783-94193 GCF_000296735.1 Chrysochloris asiatica
AAATAAAGGAGAGAGAGAACTAAATAAAAAACAAAAACAAAAATATTATCCACACTCCAGTTATATGAAAACACTCGTCCACGTCCATGGCTGATGACAACATTGAGCATGCATGTGAAATGATTCTGCTGAATAGATGTGTGACAGTGGTTTCTGTGGCAAATCATTTGCAAATCAGCCACGGCTATATGAAATAATCCAAGAAAGATTTGGGTTTTGAAAAGTTTGTGTGAAATGGATACCAAAATAACTCACGGAAGAGCATAAACAGCAGTGTTTGGACAACTGCAAACAAAATTTGGACTGATACTTAAAGGAAGGTAAAAGTTTCTTTTTTAAAAAAAATGTTACCGGTGAGACGTGTATTCATTACTATGAGACTGAGAGCAAATGGCAGAATATGGAATGGAAACATCTTCAATCACCAAGAAAGAAAAAGCTCAAAAGTCAACCTCTGCTTCCATGTGGAAATGGGTGCTTAAAGTTTTCTGGGATATTCAAGAGCCAGTATTGGAACACTATCAGGAAAAATGTCCAACAAAACATTAAAGTGAGGTGCTCACTGAAGAGCTGAAGCCTAAACTTCTGATTAAACACAGAGGATTGCTACCCAAGGGCATTGTGATCTTGCAAGACAATGCATGTCCTCACACCTCTGCCCACAGAGTTGACATGCTGCAAAAACTTCCTTTTAAGGTGTTAAAGCATCCTCTCTATAGTCCTGATCTTGCTCCATCAGATTTTCTCCTTTTTGTTCCCCTAAAAGCAGGAAGTGAAGACAGTGGTGCTTTTGTGGCTTGCAGCTCAGCCTAAAATATTTTTTAATAAGGGGGTATGAAAGTTTGTTGACGGACAAATTATATTGAAAAGCAAGGAGATTATGTCAAAAATGATGTATTTGTCTTTTGTAAAAGTTAATTAAAGTAAATTCTATAGCCAGAAAAAAAACCCAAAAAACCCAAAACATATCAACTATGTCTGTGGAAACAGACAATGGAGAAGCTCAATATTATCAATCAGAATAAGGCTAGTGTTCAACTTTAAATCAGATCATGCAATTGCTCATATGCAAGTTCAAGGTAAAGCTGAAAAAATTAAAACAAATTCATGAAAGTCAAATTACAACTTTTATTATATTCCATCTGAATTTAGGTACCATCTTAAGAATAGATAGATATTACACATTGTACACCAATGACCAAAGACCAGACAAATGGAATAACATCAAAGATATCACACATGAAGAAACCAAACTGTCATTAAAATGACAGGCAAGAAATAATAATCAAGCTCTCCAAAGTCAAAGATAAGGACAGAATCCTGAAAGCAGCTAGGGAAAGAGAAGTGTTACATACAAAGACAAGCAAATTAGATAAAGCTCGGATCTCTCAATAGAAACCATTCAGAAGA
>NW_006408598.1:97853-114639 GCF_000296735.1 Chrysochloris asiatica
AATCCACAATAAAAACCTAAAAAAAAAAAAGCAGTGCAGGGAAAGTTAATTAATTATAAAATGAAAACTGATTAGAAAAAAGAAAAAAAAAAAAAAGACAGGCAAGAAAAACAAGTCCAAAATTAATGTCAGAAGAGACTTTGAAACTACTCTTGAACATAGAATCGCTAAAGCAAAAGGGAGAAATGATGAAGAGCTATAACAAAAGATTTCAATGGACTGCTCAAGAGGACAAGTAAAGTATTATAATGAAATGTGCAAAGAGTTAAAAAACAAAAAGAGAAGAACACGCTCAGCATTTCTGAAGCTGAAAGAACTTAAGAAAAATTTAAGCCTAAAGTTGCAATATTGAAGTATTCTACAGTCAAACTATTGAATGATGCAGGAAGCATCAAAATAAGGTAGAAAAAATACAGAGTTGCTGTATCACAAAAAATTGGTAGATGTCAACCATTTCAGGAGGTAGCATATGATCAAGATCTGGTCTGGAAGGAAGATGTCCAAGTTGCACTGAAGGCATTGGCGAAAAACAAGGCTTCAGGAGTTGACAGAATACCAGTTGAAATATTCCAACAACTAGATACAGTGCAGGCGTTGCTCACTCATCTATGTCAAGAAAATTGGAAGACTGTTACTAGGCCAACTGAATGGAAATACAAATCCAGATTTGTATCCATCAAAAAAGGTGACCCAATGGAATGCATAAATTATTGAATAATATCATTAATACCACACACAAATAAAATTCTGTTGAAAATAATTCAAAAACAATTGCAGCATTACATCAACAGGGAACAGCCAGAAACTCAACCTGATTCAGAAGAGAACATGGATAAGGTACATCATCACTGATATCAGATGGATCTTTGCTGAAAGTAGAGAATGCTATAAAAATGTTTGTATTTTATTGACTATGCAAAGGCATTCAACTGTGTGGATCATAGCAAACATTGTGAGGAATGAGAATTCTAGAAGACTTAATCATCCTCATGTGGAACCTGTACAAAGACCAAGAGGCAGTGGTTGGGACAAAATCAGAAAATCAGAAAAGTTGTCTGTTAGAGTTATATCTTTTCACCATAGTTATTCCATCTGTGTGCTGAGCAAATTATATGAGAATCAAGTTTGAAGGAAGACTCATTAACAACCTACGATATGTAGATGAAACAAAAGTGAAGAGGACTTGAACATGAATTACATCTCAACATAAAGAAAACAAAAATCCTTACAACTGAACAAATAAGCATTATCACAATAAATGGAAAAAAGAAAGATTGAAGCTGTCAAGGATTTAATTTTACTTGAATTCCCAATCAACACTCATGGAAGCAGCAGTCAGGAAATCAAATGACTTTTGCATTGGACAGATCTCTTTAAAGTGTTAAAAAGCAAAGCTTTCACTTTGAAGACAAAAGTACACCTGACCCAAGACATGATATTTTCAATGGCCTCATATGCATGCAAAAACTGGACCATGAATAAGTAAGACCAATGAAGATTTGATGCTTTTGAATTATGGTATTATGAAGTGTACCATGGCGCAGTAGAATAAGCGCTCAACCTCAAGGTCTGTTTGAACTGTAAGGTTGGCAGTTCAGATTTATCAGCTGCTCCTTGGAAACCCTATACAGGATCGCTATGAATCAGAACCGACTCCAAAGCACTTAACAACAACAACATGAACTGCCAGAAGAATTAACCAATTTGTGTTGAAAGAATTAAAGCTAGAATGCTCCTTAGAGGTGAGAATGGTGAGATTTGTCTCATGTACTTTGGATATGTTATCAGGAGAGACTAGTCTGTGGAGAAGGACCTGGTGTTGTAGAGGGTCACAGAAAAAGAGGAAGACTTTCAAGGAGATGGATTGATAAAGTGGCTACAACCATGGGCTCAAACACAGGAATAATTGTAAGGGTGGTGCAGGACTCAGAAGTGTTTCATTTTGTTGTACAAAGGGTTGCTACGAGTTGGAACTGACTTGATGGCACCTAACAACAACAAAAATAATCAAAGATTATCCTTGATAGCCTAGTTGTTGTTAAGTGCCATTGAGTTGGTTCTGACCCATAGCGACCCTGTATAGGGTTTCTGAGGAGCAGCTGGTAAGCTTGAACCACCAACCTTGTGGATCAAACCAACTTTACAGTCTAGAGCATTACCAGGATAGTGCCACACCAGGATAATATTGTTTTTATGTGCCGTGGAGTCGGTTCTGACTCAGAGACCCTGTACAAGGTTTCTGAGGCTATAAATATTTATGGGAGCAGAAAGCCTCATCTTTCTCCCACAGAACAGCTGGTAGTTTCAAACTGCTGACTGTGAGATTAACAGCTCGATTCGTAACCACTACGCTACCAGAGCTCCTTTGGATAATATAGGTGGGCTCAATCAGATCAGTTGAAAGGCCGTAAGAGCAGAAATGAGGTTTCCCAGAGAAAGAAGAAATTCTGCTGTGGATTGCAGTGTGAGCTCCTGTCGAAGAGTTACTGGCTTCTAATGGCCTACCCTCTGAATTTCACCAGGTATAGAATTCTAGGTTGCTGGGAGGTTTTGTTTTTGTTTTTTCCCTTTCAATGCTTTAAAGATGTTGTTCCAATGTCTTCTAACTTGCACCGTTTCCATTGAAAAATCTACTGACATTCTTATCTTTGTGCTTCAAAGTTGTCTTTTCTTTCTGGTCCCCTTTTTTTTTTTTGCCTTCTCTCATTGTTGTCATTGTGGTTGTTTAGTGCTATCCAGTACATTTTGATTCATAGGGACCCTGTTTAGGGTTTCTGAGGAGTGGCTGGTGGACTTGAACTGAACTGCTGACCTTGCAGTCCAATGCATTGTTGTTGTTGTTAAGTGCTGTTGAGTTGATTCCTACCCATAGCGACCCTGTATAGGGTTTCCAAGGAGCAGTTGGTGAACTTGAACCACTGACCTTGCAGTTCAAACGACTTTGCAATCTGATGCATTACCCCACAGCACCACACCAGGACTCCTAGTCCAGTGCATAGCAGTCTTTTAGTATGTTACATTTGCCTTTTTTTTTTTTTTTCCTGAGTAACACAGCATAAATTTCCATACACAGACAGTATTCAAATGGGACATTTTACATTGCAACTGCCATTTATATCTACCCACATTATTCCTTCATGTAGATATACAAACATACTGACATGATTTTTAATAAAGTTGCCTCATCCTTGAAAACATAAGAGTCCTGATGTGGCTCTATAGCATAAGCACCGGGCAGCTAACCACAGTCTGCGGTTCAAACCCACCAGCGGCTCTTGGGGAGTAAGATGAGATTCTCTTCTCCTGTAGATTTACAGTCTCTAAAATCCTACCATGGAGTCCTGGTGTGGTGCTGTGGGATAATGCACTAGACCACAAAGTCAATTTGAACGGTCCAGTCAAATTCACCAGCCACTCCTTGGAAACTCTATATAGTCACTATGAGTCAGAACTGACCTGATGGCACTTAACAACAAAACCCTGCCTTAGGGTTGTTACGTGTTGGAATTGACTTGATGGCCATGGGAGTGGGTTATATCCTTAAAAAAAAAACCCAACAACCCAGCAAAGATCTCTACTAACAGCTGCTGGCAAATTTACTGTGAGTTGTAGGGCTCAGTTACACAAACATTCTGATCACTTTGCCAAGAGCCCATCAGTAATTTGTCCCAGAAGCACCCTCAAGCACCTATCTGATTTTTCTCAGAGAGCCTTAAAACAAACAAACAAACCAACAGTCATAAAAATAGTAATTTCTTAACTTTCCAGTTTCTTGCAGTATTTTTTCTTGTTTTTAAGATTTTCTCTTTATCTCTGGTTTTGACATTTGATTATGATGCACCTTGGTATAGTTTTCTTCATGTTTACTGTGCTTGAGGTTTATTAAGCTTCATGAGTCTGTTGGTTTATAATTTACATCAAATTTGAAAAAACTTTAGCCATTATTACTTAAAATAATTTTTTCTGTTCCACTCTCTTCTCCATCAGAGACTTCACTTACACATATATTAGACCACTTAAACTATCCTACAGTAACTGAGGAACAAGAAGAGGCTTTGTTCATTATTGTAAAATTCTCTTTTCTGTTTTTTATTTTGAATACTGTCTATTGTTGTATCTTTTGGTTCACTAATCTTTTCTTCTGTAATGTCTCATCTGCTGTTAACCTTATTCAGCATATTTTTCATCTCACACCTTTCTAGAAATTTGATCAGTTTCTTTTTATATCTTCTGTATCCATGATTAACTTTTAAAATATAATACACTTATAATAATTGTTTTACTGTCCTTGTCTGCTAATCCTAACATTGGTGTTAGCTCTCAGTCAGTTTCCATTTATTTTTCTCTTCATCATTTTCTGACTTGCATGATTGATTTTTTGGGTTTCCTTTTTAAATGGATGCTGGATAGTTTTATATTCCTAAAAGTACTCTAGGATTCTTGGTGTGGCACTGTAGGGAAAGCATTGGACTGCAAGGTCAGTTTGAACCACAAGGTTGGCAGTTCAAATCCACCAGTGGCTCCTTGAAAACCCTGTGCAGGGTTGCTATGAGTCGGAACTGACTCAATGGCACTTAACAACAACAAAAAATACTCTCAAGTTTTGTTCTGGGATACGATTCAGTTACTTGGAATGAGATTGATCCTTCTGGGTCTTGCTTTTGAGATTAGGTGGGATCAGAGCAGTGCTTAGACTAGGACTAATTTTTCTCTACTTCTAAGACAATATCCTTTTATATACTTTACCCAAGGCCCCTTCAACCATGAGGTTTTTCAGTCTGACTGGTGGAGCATGCATTATGCTTGGCCTTGTGTGAGCACTGAGCACTGAGCCTTGTTACTTTTCATTCTACTGGGTGATTCATTCCCCAGTCATGGGTAGTTTTTGTTTTGTTTTGATTTCACATGGATACACTTGTGAGTACTCAGCTGATTACTTGAGGGGAAACTTCAAAAGAACTCCAGAGTTTTCTCTCTTTATGCAACCCTTCCTCTTTAGCAAGATCTCCTGTTAACTCTAATCTTCCTGGTATTCCTAGACTCTGATATCTCTCTCCTAACTCAGGGAGTCTATTGACTCCAACTAGGTTTTCCATCCCTGTGCCACGGTCTGAAAATTCTCTTCAGACAGTAATTTTGGGCGATTGTGGTTTTACCTGGTCATGGATTAAATTGTGCCCCACAACTATGTCAGTTTGACTGGGCAACGAACGGTTCTCAGTGGTTTGACAGTTATGTAATGATGCAGTCCTCCCTATGATGTAACTTGATGTAATTATCCTCCACTTGTAATATAATCCTGACTTCTTTATGTTAATAAGGCAAAATTAGGTTATGTTAATGAAACAGGGTGGGTAGCAACAACCTTACTCAAACCACAGTCATGAGTCCTTGGGGGAATCATGTAAAAGGAGTTTCCCTGGGAAACTCTGTATCACCTTTTATCTTAAAGAGACAAAAGAAGAGAAGGATCTATGAGAAGGATCTATGAGAAGGCTTCAAAAGTTTGTGGGAAATTCCATTTTCTTTTCATTCTATTTTTCCATGAACTTCTTGAAGCCTCATTGTACTACACCCACAAAAGAAGAGCCGGGAGTTGAGCATGTCTGTTGGACCCAAGGTCCCTGCCCTGAAAACCTCCTAGACTCAAGGAAAGACTCATGGATGTCTCCAAGGAACATGTGGCTCACAGATGCTGAAAGAGAACAAGGACCTTCCTTAGAGCCAATAGAGACAGAAGGCCTTCCTCTAGATCTAGCAAGCTGAATTCCAACTTCTAGCCTCCTAAACTATGAGAGAATAAATTTCTGTTTACTAAAGTTATCCGCTTGTGGTGTAATTTCTGTTATAGCACTAGAAAACTAAGACAGACCTCATTTGTTTCTAGTCTCTTAGGAATCACTCTCCTTCTTTGCCTGATATTCTATGTCTTGAAAATCATTTCATATATATTTTTTCTGTATTATTATTATATATTGGTTCATATGAGATGATAGGAGTCCCGGTACAGCACTGTGGGTTATAAAAAGTACATTGTATGCACTTTTGGACTGCAAAGTTGGTTTCAACTGCAAGATCGGTGGTTTAAGCTCACCAGATGCTCCTTGGAAACCCTATACAGTGTTGCTATGGGTTGGAATCGACTCAACTGCACTTAACAACAACAACAAAATGGGATGATATATCCCGTCTCTTTTACTCAAGGCGAGTAAAATCAAGGGAGCTTTAAAAAAATCTCAATGTCTATACCACACCCCAGAAAATTAAATCCAAGTCTATGGAGGTGGGACCCAGGCATCAACATTCATTTCAAACCTTTCAGGCTGATTCCAATGTGCATCTAAGTTTAACAACTCGCTGCCATTGTTAAGTGTCATCAAACCAGTTGTGACTCATAGTGACCTTGTACATGGTTTCTGAGGAGTAGCTGCTGGGGTTGAACCACTGACATTGTGATTAGCAATCAAGTGCTTATTCTACAGCACCACAGCAGAACTCCAAATTTAACAACTAGTATTCCATAATGTCCTGGTGTGGCCATGTGAGGTAAAGCACTGGACCACAAGATTGGTTTGACCCACAAGATTAGCAGTTCAAACTCACCAGCCACTCCTTGGAAACCCTATACAGGGTTGCTATGAGTCAGAACTGACTCAACAGCATTTAACAACAACAACATTTTATAACGTGATTTTATTACTTTGAAAAGTAATAAAGTGTGCTTGGTCACAAGAAGAAGGCACAAGGGCACATCTCCATCTTGCAGCAGAGCCTGGATTAAAGAGATTAAATATCTTTAAAGTTCCTGATTAAAAAACAAAGTTGATCTCAAGCCCAGAGAAGGGCGTCCATGTGGGAGTTAAGTGGCCCCAGCTGTGCGAAGTCTAACGCTGCAGGGCAGAGAGCAGGACAGCACCTCATGGCTTCGAGGTATTTATAGTTTATTTCCATCCAACAAAGCATTCATATCTCACTGTTTTCAATTTCTTTCTCCAGCGAAGCTGAGGCAAAACTCACCATCTCTATTTGCCAGCTATGGAAATGGGGCTCAAGAGGTTGAGTGACTTGACAAAGGGCAAATTAGTAGTAGAGTTAACTTTTTAACCCAATTCTCCGAGGTTACAGATTAAGAAGAAGGGTAGTCTGAGCTGGCAAACTTCCAGAGGTCAGGGACCATCGCTGGAAAAATACTGAGATAAAGCAAACTGTTTATCGAGCACCTAGAAGAAGAGGAAGTAACTAACTCCTTGGTAAGCTCCAGAGATGAAAACTTCCTAAATGAATGCTTGAGGAGCAATAAATAATCCTCACACTGCCTTCTAAGGTGAGGAGATCCAGGTTCCCTGCAGAGCTTCTGTCTTGGGAGGAAATCTGGGAGGTTTGGATCAGAGCTGAAATATCAGAAAAATAAAGACCCTGGGTGTTGGTAACACATTGTCTCTCCTGACATTTCCTCTCAGTACACAGTCCCTTCAGGACACATCCTCTCCTCTCAATGAAGACCATTCAGTAACAGCAATATTGGCTCTCTTCTACAGAGTGTTTGCTACATGCCAGACCCTTTCTACATATCACCTTATTGGATCCTCACTGCAACTCTATGAAACAAGTACTATCGTCACCTCATTTTGAAGATGAGAAAAGGGAGGCCAAGAGTAATTATATTAGTTACCAATTGCTATGTAACAAATTACCACAAATTTAACAGCTTAAAACTACAACATGCATTTATTATCTTATACATTATCTGGTGAGTCAGGAATTCAGGGGCAGGTTAACTTGTGGTTCTATATTAGGGAATCTTAGGAGGTTACAGTCAAAATGTCAACCTGGACTCCATCATATAAAGGCTTGACTGGGGCTGAAGGATCAAATTCCAAGCTGGATAATATATATGGCTGGTAAATCCGTTTACTGTTAGAAAGAGGTCTGAGACTTGTCATGTAGATCTCTCCTTATGGCTGTTTGAATGTCCTCACAACAGGGTGGCTAACTTCCCCCAAAGCAAGTAAGTCCACGAGAGCAAGGCAGAAGCTGCAATATCTTTCATGGCCTCAGAAATCACACACCATTACTTCTGTAATATTCTAGTAGTTACACAAGGCAGTCTTATTCATTGTGGGAAGGGACCAAAACAGGATATGAATACCAGGAGGAAAAGAATCCTTAAGGGTCATCTTGGAGGCTGGCTACCACAGTGACGAAGTTACTACCAAGTCCCACTAGAAGGTGTTAGAAACAGACTCTGAGTGAATTCAGGCAGTCACTGCTGCAGTCAATATTGGCTTGAAGGACTTGTTATGTGCTGTGGAGTCGGTTCTGACTCATAGCGACCCTGTGCAGGGTTTCCAAGGCTGTAAATCTACCAGAGCAGAAAGCCTCATCTTTCTCCTGTGGAACAGCTGGTAGTTTCAAACTGCTGACCTTGCGGTTCCCAGCCCGATTCGTAACCACTACACTAAGGGACAGGCAAGTGCCTGTAGGTCTCTCCTGTCCTGGAGGTATTCATACTTGAGGTCCTGTGCTTCTCATTCTGTTGATCAGGTGGGTCAGAAACTTTATCTGATGTGTCAAACAGATTATTTATCAAAGCAAGTTAACTCAAGCATGTTTTTAGAAGGTTGCACAAG
Source organism: Chrysochloris asiatica (assembly GCF_000296735.1). Lineage (NCBI taxonomy): Eukaryota > Metazoa > Chordata > Mammalia > Afrosoricida > Chrysochloridae > Chrysochloris > Chrysochloris asiatica. Next base: position 106,484 of record NW_006408598.1, read on the forward strand.
GAATCATTTGAAAATGGACTAGCTGAGTGAAAGGGAACCTGGATTCTGATTCCAGCTTTGCCACTGACTTAATGTGGGTGAGTCCAAGCTCTTTTAGGGTCCTTTGTTTTCCCATCATTTTCCAACAATGGGGTATTTGGATTCCATGGTCCCTGAGATGCTCTGGCTGGGAGATCCTGGGATTCCATACACAGAGCTGTTCACTGGAAATCCTGAGAGGATTCCTGCTCTACTCTCCCTGGCCCTCTCAGAACTTTGTCCAAGCAGAGTGGATACCTCAGGTGCAAGGGTCATTCCTCTGGGCCCAGGCCAGACCAGGCCATGCTGTTCAGCTCGGCTTCACCCGCAGATGGCTGGCACCATTGTTCCCCCATAAAGCCAGGCCCCTTTCCAACTATTGCTGCCTTCAGGGCAGGGGAGAGGCTCAAAGGACTTAGTTGTGTGGCCTCCTCCCCACAGCCCCCCCACACAGGGCAGGCCCGGGTCACCCAACAGGCTGACTCAGCCTGTGAAGTGGAACAAAGAAGATGAGAAATGACATTTGATATTTTCCCAAAAAATATTTCACCATCATCGTCATCAAGAAAAATCCTCTTATACTTGTTTTATAGCTTCTTGAGATTTGGGGGTGAAAGGATCCCCTATTTTAATGATTATACAATATACATTTGTTGGTAATTTTTGCATTTTTGAAATTAAGATGCAGCTAACAATTGATAACAATGATAAACTTATGGCAACATTAAAAAAATTATGTCGAATTATGTAAAATAACGGCACATATTACAACAATGGGATTTTAAGATTTGATGAAATAGAGTAATTAGGCCCTGTTCTTAAAGCCTGGGCCTTATGGGGAGTAAGGGACCCCAGGCCCACCTCTTTTCACCCCCATTGACTTGTTCTTACCCTGTGTATCCACAATTTTTAAAGGTTTTCTTCACAGAAGAGCCTGTTGTCTACTTGGCCAAGACAGAGAGTTATTTAGTGTGGTGAAAGGGCACAGAAGAATTACAAGAAATTTAATTCTGTGAGTCATAGCTAACAGTTATCTTTCACTGTTAGATAGTGTAAACACTATTCTGAGTGTTTGATGTGTGTTAAATAACTTTTTATCAGGTTGTTGTTGTTGTTGTCGTTAAGTGCTGTTGAGTTGGTTCTTACCCATAGCGACCCTGTATAGGGTTTCTGAGGAGGAGCTGGTAAGCTTGGACCGCTGACTTTGCAGTTCAAACAACTTTGTAGTCTAGTGCATTAACCCACAGCACCACACCAGGACTCCTTTATCAGTTAGTAACTGGTATATTCCCATTTTATAGGTGGGGAAACAGAGGCATAGAGAGGCACTATAACTTACCTAAAATTTTATAGCTCTTGGATCCTGGATGGTGCAAATAGTTTTATTTGACAACTATCCTAAAGAATTCCTGGTATGGCACTGTAGGATAAGTACTAGACTGTGAACCACAAGGTTACCAGTTCAAACCCACCAGCTGCTCTTTGAAAACCCTATACAGGGTTGCTATGACTCAAAACTGACTCAGCAGTATTCAACAACAACTATCCTAAAGGAGTCCTGGTGTGGCTCTGTGGGTTAACGCGCCAGACTGCAAACCCATTTGAACTGCAAGGTCGGTGGTTCAAGCTCACCAGCTGCTCCTCAGAAACCCTATACAGGGTCGTTATGGATCAGAACTGGCTCGACGGCACTTAACAACAACATTCCTAAAGGTTGGTCATTTAAACCCACTCATTGGTGCTACATGGAAGAAAGACCTGCCAATCTGCTTCTGTAAAGATTACAATGAAAAAAACCTCTATGTAGCAGTTCTACTCTACAATTATGTTTGTTTTTTTTTCTTTATCAAAAATTGTTTTATCTTTCATCTTCTTATAGTCGAGTTCTGATTATCAAGCCATCGAGCTAGGTCAAATGGGTACTATCTACAAGTTTGGGTATTTGTGTATATCGTTCTTTTTTTTTTTTTTTAAGTTTTTATTGTGAATTTTATGAGTTTACATGGGAGACCATCAGCTTTACATTCATCCTATCATATTTCATTTCATTGCAATGATTACAATTCCCTCCATGCATCATCAAACAACCAAAGAGTACACTCCACAGGCCTACCTGCCCCCCGGCCGTCAGCACACAGGCCCTCTCTCTCCCTGAGTCCAGTGTCCCAGCCACTCCATCTGTGCACGTCATCGTCTCTGCCTCCATTTCTGGCATCACTGCGTCTCTGGATAGGGTCCCGCACTCCGTTTGTCTCACTTGATGGTCCCAGGGACCTCTGCTTCTGGACTGCAAAATCAATCACTCCCTTCCTTTTGTTACAAAACATCTATTTTTACATTTCCGACCCTTAAAATCAGTCCTGATAGCAATTATTCACTATTGTACCACAGGAGTCTTATCCCCATCGCCTTTCATCAGCCCTGTCCCAACAGATTGGAAACTACTCAGTGAAGATTGTACTACAATTATATTTTAATGGAATTGTTCCAGGAAAGTTTTGAAGCCCCTTAGTACATGGTGTCCCCATGAGTTAGAAGTGCTCCATGGCAATAGGTTTAACAGGTTTTTAGTTCCTATATCTTGTAGTTCCTACATCTTGTAAATGGCAGAGCCCAGGGTAAAAAGCAAATTCTTTCCTTACCCTCCTCTGTCAATTTCTGCCCAGAGGTAACATGGTCATAGGCGGTGTATATCCTGCCAAACTTGTTTTTCTGCATTTGTGGCATATACATGTAGAAATACATCCTTTGACTTCCAAAAGAGGTCAGTTGGTCTGCAACTAGCTTTCCTTAGACTTAGATTTAGAAATTTCTCTTCTGTGTCAGTCCATAGTTACTAGTTCTTTTAAGGAGTTTATTTGAATGTCTATGAGGTCCTCACGTACTTCACACGCATATCTCAACAGCCTGTGATCACTAACATTTTTTCCATTTAAAGATGAAGAAAGGGAGGCCTGGTGAGGGTATTTTAACCAAGTAAATGTAAGCAAGATTTTAATGGACAGCTCACACTCTTAACCACTGTACTTCTAAGCACTTTACCAAACAGAATGCTGTTGCTGTTGTGTGCCTTCGAGTTGGTTCCAACCCATAGCATCCTTATATAGGGCTTCTGAGAGTGGCTGGAGGGTTTGAACTACCAACGTTCAGGTTACCAGACCAGTGTTTATCCTATACCTCCACACTCCTGGCACATAATAACCCCCCAGTTTCCTTCCTGACCCACCTTTTAGGAGAAAATACGTTAAGAGTGCTATACTGGTGTTAATATTATTAATGAACTGTATATGCCTTATCAAGATATGAGCAGCCTGGGGAGGGGATGGAAGAACAAGGTATATAGGGGAACACTGAGACAGGTTTGCATAGGCTAAATGAAACAGAGGTAAATAGTGATGCATGCTCAACCTTGGGACAACAGGGCTCTGTGATACAGGGATCGAGGGATAGTCTTAAGAGGGGAAATAATACTAAGATGTTTCAGTGTCTTATGAATATTGTTTTCCCTTGCCTACTACTGTAAAATAGACACTTGAATGGGATAGAAAGGAATGTCAGGAAACATGATTACAGAAAGCTTGTAAGCCTGTCTTCAGCCTATAACTGATTGGAATAGCTAAAAGGGATTCTAGAACATGCCCAGTGAAATAGGTGTCTCTTGTGGAGCCTTTGCAGTGTATAGGACCTTAGGTGGACTCCTGAGCTCCATCCAGAACCTTCTGAGGTGGAACATTCCCACTAGAAAGGACAAGCAGACCAGCCCGGAACAGCTAGAGCAACAGAAGATACATCCTGAAAGAAAGATCATCAGGAAAAACCCAAAACAAAAATATGGCAGTATGACTGGCTACTACAAGAATAAGCAAGTTGTTCGCCGGAAAGCCATCAAGGCAAGCAATCAAGTTCCTTCAAGACAAACCACCCTCTAAGACTGACACTCAAACGGAAAACATGACCAGGCATGTAAGCTTGCTGATGACTACATTGGTCTACTGGTGAGTGGAAGAGGGGGAATTGCAGTAGTGAAGAAATGGGCTGAGTTAAACCACATTCCACAGACTTCTGTTGACCTGAAGATGAGAGAAGAGGAAGGGCTGGTTGGTCTGAAGTGCAGTGAGACCTGGGGACACCTGAGCCCATGGACAAGGACATAGCCATGGAGGGCTAGAGCTGAGAGTGAAGCATCCAGCTGATAAGAAGGGAGGGGAGACACAGAAGAACACCCAAACTTGTAGGTAGTACTCATCTGACCTAGCCTTGATGCCTTGATAATCAGAACTCTACCTTGTTGTTGTTGTTAGGTGCCATCAAGTCAGTACCGACCCATAGTGACCTCATGCACAGCAGAATGAAACACTGCCCAATTCTGGGTCAACCTCACTATTGTTGCCACGCTTGGGCCCATTGATGCTGCCACTTGGCCAATCCATCTCATTGGGGGGTCTTCCTCTTTCTCTCTGACCCTCCACCTTACCAAACATGATATCCTTCTCCAGTGACTACTCCCTCCTGACAATATGTCCAAAGTATGAGAGACGAAGTTTGGCCATCTTGGCCTCTAAGGAGTACTCTGGCTGCACTTCTTCCAGAACGGATCTATTGGTTCTTTTGGCAGCCCATGGCACTTTCAATATTCTCCTCCAACACCATACCTCAAAGGCATCAATTCTTCTATGATCTTCCTTATTCACTGTCCAGCTTTTGCATGCATATGAGGCTATTGAAAACACCATGGCTTGGGTCAGGCGCACCTTAGTCCTCAAGCTGACATCTTTGCTCTTCAACACTTTAAAAAGGTCTCATGCAGCAGATTTGCTTAATGCAATACATCATTTGATCTCTTGACTGCTGCTTCCATGAGTTTTGATAGTTGATCCGAAAAGAATGAAGTCCTTGACAACTTCAATCTTTTCTCCATTGATAAGAATGTTGTTTTTGGTCCAATGGTGAGGATTTTTGTTCTTTACATTGAGATGTAATCCATACTGAAGGCTGTGCTCTTTGATCTTCATCAGTAAACTCGACTAGAGGAACATAAAAAAGAAAACAATTTTTGATAAAGGAAATGAGTATAAATTGCTACATTGATGAACTTGACCTATACTCATTGAGCTGTTGTTGTTGTTAAGTGCCGTGGAGTTGGTTCCGACTCATAGTGACCCTGCACAGGGTTTCCGAGGCTGTAAATCTTTACGGGAGCAGAAAGCCTCATCTTTCTCCCGTGGAATGCTGGTAATTTCGAACTGCTGACCTTGCGGTTTTACTCATTGAGGTAGTACCTCAAAATACCAACAGAGAGGGAAGTAGTCTTCACATCAATAATCAATGCTATCCCCTCTGTATACAAGGTAGATGTTGTTGTTGTTGTTAAGTGCCATCAAGTCGATTCTGACTCATAGCGACCCTGCATAGGGTTTCCAAGGAGCAGCTGATAAGCTTGAACCGCCGACCTTGCAGTTCAAATGGCTTTGCAGTCTGGCACATTAACCCACAGCTCCACACCAGAATGGGCAACTTGTACATTGGCTACCTAAAATGAGGGGGCGATAAAGGCATGAAGTGACTGGCTTACAAGATTTCAAGAGGGAGTTTAATTTAAGGGTGTGTAAGGGAAGATAGAGTTCCCACTGAATAGTTTTCATCTTGTCTAGATTGGTATGGTAAAAAGAGATGGGGATAAGATTCTTATGATTCAATAGTGAGTAACTGTTATCATGACTAGTTGCGACTGTCCCAGTTATTACGGTAGAAGTTTTATAACAAAAACGGAGGAGTAGTTAATCTTAAAGTCCAAAAGCAGAGGACCGTAGGACCATTAAGGTAGAAGAGCGTAAGCGGAATGCAGGATCTTATCCAGAGAAGCAGAAACACCAGGGACGGAGGTAGAGATGAGGACATGGAGAGAGGGAGCAGCTGAGGACTCTAGACTCATGGAAAGTCAGGGACTAAGAGCTGGCAGCCAGGAGGCAGACTTGCAGAATGTGCCCTTCAGTTGTGTAAATTATTATATATACCTGAGTGTTTAAAAAACAAAAACAAAAAAAGAGCTAAAATGAATATAGAGAAATACTGTTAACTGATGGTACATGGAGGGGTTTATAATCATTGTAATGAAATGAAGTATATGATTTGTTGAATATAAAACTGATGATCTGCCCTGTAAACTTTCATAATAAAAACTTAAAAACAAAACAAAAACAAACAAACAAAAAAGAAATGAGCAGCCAGACTGTATGCTCTAGAAAAGGGCAGACAACTACATCTACTGAGAAATGCTATGATGACAGGCCCACTTAGCCCATGTCTGGGAGAGTCTCTCATTTCCTCAAAGAGTTGTGAACCTGCCAACTATGTGCAGAGAAACCACTGGACATGACTTGGTCTCTGACAGGGAAGCCACTCTCGTCACTTGTACTCAATACCACTTGACATGATATTATTTATCTCTCCAAATGGGACATAAATTCCTCAAGGACAGGGGCTTTGGTCACTGCTATTTCCTCAGACTCTAGCACAGTGCCTGGAACATAGTAGGTACTCTACAAATATTTGAAGTAAATATTTCACTGGGAAGAAGAGGAGCAATGCCAAGATATGAAGCTCTCATTCAAACGGAAGAGGTGATTGTGTGTGGGAAGCATCAGCCCCAACAAAGCCCCCCACTTCTCCCAGCCCAGGCATGATTATGAACCTCAGAAAAGCCTTTCTCTACACCCCACCACTTGGCTGGCCTGTCTTTCCAGCTGGACACAGTTCCTAGAGGCCCCTTTGATTTGAACATCCCTGTAAAGGTCTAAGAACTTTCACTGTTTTTACATGTTTCTCATTTTTTTTTTTTTTTTGCAGATGTTAGTCATAGACGCTTTCTGAAAGGCATCCACTCACTCACACATACAGTCTAAAATACATGTCCATATCCCATCCTCTAGTAGACCCTCATGGCTCAATCTACTCACATCAAGTTCTAGTTGCACACACTGGTGGGTACACATTCATACTGGGTCTCAGATGGTATCACCACCCTTTGCCACACATACTCGTACACATCCACGGTCCTATGTGTGCCCTCATGTACACAGGCACATCTTGACTAATGCACAGAACCCTTGACTAAGTTCCCACCTCTACACTCATTCAAACACACACCTCACATCATTTCCTCAAGTTTAGCTCTTATGAGGATGTACATATGAGCCTACTTACACAAGTCTTTGGACCCACTTCCAAGTTTCATCACAAACCTACAAACACACAAATGGCCTGGTGTGATACAATAACACTAGTCAGAGCTTACTATGATGACCTGTCTCAACAAAAGTGAGCACAGGCCATGTACTCACTTTGTGCTCTCTTTGCATTTTGCATCACACAACAGTCCAATGAAATGTGTGATTATTAGTCTCAAGTTATAGAAGAGGAAGCTAAAACTCAGAAACATTCAATGATGGACCTGGGACTCAAATCCAGGCATCTGACTCGAGAGTTCACACTCTTACAATGACTGTGTATTTTTCAAAAATGGTCGCAACAATATTTCCCATCCCACATGCTCTTCTAGAACCTTGCCACTAAATATCAAAAGGTGGAGTCAGTGTCCCCTTATTTTTAACTTGGATGAACCCTTATGACAGAATATTATGGAAGTGACACCATGTGTTGCTGAAGACTCAATTATAAAAGGTAATAAATACATCTTTCTCTTGGGTTGTTTACCCCTGAAACCCAGAGACCATGCTGAGAGGAAGTCCAGGCTACAGGCTGAGGTCACTTATAGGTTTACCTGCTGGCAGCCCAAGCTGAGATCTCAGCTGACAGACAACATTGACTGGGCGATAATGAGTGAGTAAGTCTTTGAGATGATTCCAGTTCAGTCATCATCCAACTGTAACTGCAAAGAGATCTGGAACAAGTACTGAATTGCTGAAATTAATTAAACCCCCAAACTGAGAGAGCAATGATAAACGATTTTTTTATACCACTAAGTACTGGGTGGGAGCACCATGGTTGTGGTGCCATGGGGTCAGTTCCGACTCATAGCGACCTTGTACAGGGTTTCCGAGGCTGTAAATCTTTATGGGAGCAGAAAGCCTCATCTTTCTCCTGCGGAACAGCTGGTAGTTTTGCAGTGCTGATCTTGC
>NW_006408598.1:119696-129053 GCF_000296735.1 Chrysochloris asiatica
GAGTGTTGATAGTTGATCCAAGAAGAATGAAGTCCTTGACAACTTCAATCTTTTTTCCATTGATAAGAATGTTGTTTATTGGTCCAGTGGTGAGGATTTTTGTTTTCTTGACATTGAGCCCACATGATCATATAGTAATGGTGTGCTGATTGCCAGCTCTAGTAATTTTTAATAACTGAGGTTAGAAATCTGGGTTTTCATGTGAACTCTCCCAGTTTTTAAAAAAGTTAGCAACTAATTCAAAACCTTGAAAAACATCTTGGAGCAAACATCTCAAGAATTGCCATGTGACAACCTCTGTTCAAACCCATGCTTCTTCCATGCCATTCCACAAACCTTGACAGGTATCTGTCTGCTTGAGCTAGGACCAGAGCAGGACACTGGGGTGCAGTGATGTTGTGGTCTGGGCTCTGCTCTGGAAGAATGCACAGCCCTTAGAGCTTTCAGCTTTAATCACATTTTAAGAAGTCCTCGTCATGCAGAGGGCTAAGCACTAGACTGCTAACCAAAAGATCAGTGGTTTGAATCCACTAGCACCTCTGTGAAAGAAAGATAAAGCAGCTGCTTCCTAAAGATTTACAGCCTCAGAAAACCTATGGAACATTTCTGCTCTGTCCTATAACCCAACATGTTTTTAGCAAGTCAATTCTAACTCATAGCAAACTATAGGACAAAGTAAAACTGTCTCATAAGGTTTGCCTTTTGTTTTCTTTTTTGAGATTGTAAATCTTTATGGGAGCAGACAGCCTCATCTTTCTCCTGTGTAGTGGTTGATGGGTTTGAACTGTCAATCTTGAGAATAGCAATCCAATCTTAACCCACTGCACCACCAGGGCTCCCACTAGGTCTTATAGGGCTACTATGAATCAGAATCTATTCTATGGCTCTGGTAGCGTAGTGGTTACTAATCAGACTGTGAACCACAGGTCAGCTGTTCGAAACTACCAGTTGTTCTGTGGGAGAAAGATGAGGCTTTCTGCTCCCATAAAGATTTACAGCCTCGGAAACCCTGTACAGGCTCACTATGAGTCAGAACCAACTCCACGGCACATAATAAAAATAATTCTATGGCAGTGGGTTGTTTTTTAAAAAACTTTTTATTGTGACTTGAGTGAGGGTCTAGGGAGTTTCATACTCAACAAATCATATACTTGGTTTCATTTCAATGATTGCAATCACCTCCATGTGACATCACTTATCATACTTGTTTGATAGTTTTTTTAAAAACATTTTACAAAAATAAAACTATGTGTTCCCTAAAGGATCTAGAAACGTCTCTTGGCCAGAATGATGTTTTCCCTGGTGACATTGGGTAAAAGGAGGCACTGGGAGTCTTGGTGTGGCACTGTGGGTTAATGCGCCAGACTGCAAAGTCATTTGAATCGCAAGGTTGGCAGTTCAAGCTCACCAGTTGCTCCTTGGAAACCCTGTACAGAGTTGCTATGGGTTGAAATTGACTTGACGGCACTTAACAACAGTGTAGGGAGGGTAACACTGCTCTGGTGCACAAGTCCCTTTCAGGGTTAGAGGGAGAGATAGGGAAGGTGTACACATGTGGTAAGCTGGAGTAGCCACAGTCAAGGCAGCAGAGTGCTGGGGCTCCAGGCCTAGAGTCTGGAGAAGGCAGAGCTGAGCTTAGATCCTAACTTGGCCCTCAGCTTCCTTAACTGTAAAATTAAGATAATGATTTTTATCCCTAAGGTGGTTGAGGTGGTTAAACAAGATAATCTACTCTGAGAGGGCTTCCCAGAGGTCCTACTGCCCTCAGGCCTGCAGAGAGTCAAACCCCTACCAGCCCAAGCCCTCTAGCCATCTTGCCCTGCCTTGCCCTGCCCCACTGCTCTATGTGGTAATCTTGGTGAGTCTGCTTCCCCCCACCCCCGCTGGCCAGGACGGAGTCATCTGTGCTCTGTTCCCCAGTTGCCTGCCCTGGAGTGGACTACTGACAGTGTTTGTGGACTAAATAAATGGAAGAGAAGAGGAAGGGAGTGTATCACATACAGTTTACAGCTCACTGGCTGAATTACAGGCTCCAAATCCCTAATGCACAAGTCAAGGGCCAATCACTTGTCTGACACCTAATGGAGTGGGTATAAACATATGAGTAGGTAAGTACAGATGTGTGTATGAGCTGCGAACCTCAAGGTCAGCAGTTCAAAACTACCAGCTGTTCCATGGGAAAAAGATGAGGCTTTCTGCTCCCGTAAAGATTTACAGCTTCGGAAACCCTGTACAGGGTCGCTATGAGTCGGAACCGACTCCACAGCACATAATCACCAACCACCACCATGTGTATGACTATGGGTATATGTGTGAGTGTGTATGAGCATCCTGTGTATGAGCATATATAAGTAAGTGTGTGTGTATTTGAGTGGGAGATGGTATGTGTGTGATTATGTGGACCTAAGTGTGAGAGTAAGTGAGGGTTATGTGAGTGTATTTGTGCAGACATACTTACTAACACAAAGCTCCAGGAAGCAAGATATTTGTCTGGTTTCTTCTTAGATTCTGGACTCCTCGAACAAAATCTAGCCCTTAAAAACATTAGTTGAATGTCCAGTGAACATGTGTCTGATATGGGGTGGGAGGAACGCTTAATTGAAAAATAGGGTTGCACAGTGTTGACCAGCAGGGGTTCGGATAGCATTGGTGCGTCCACTGTAAGCCTCAGTTTTTTCATTGGTAAGATGTGGATAGTAACAGCATCTATGCTATAGGGAGGTGTAGGAAGCACTCAATATATGCTGACTAGTATCATTACGAGGATTCCTGGTAGCATAGAGGGTTAGAAGCTGGACCACTGACTGCAAGATCAGCAGTTTGAATCTACCAGCCATTCTGAGGGAGAAAGAGGAGGCTTTCTTTCCTGTAAAGAAACCCTATGCAGACTCCACTCGATGGCACACCACCACCACCACCACAGTGTCATTATAATGTCACTATAGCCTGGATCCTGGTGTGGTGCTGTAGCTTTTAACTTCAAAGTTGGCAGTTCAAACCCACCAGCCACTCCCCAGAAACCCTATACAGGGTCTTATGAGTCGGAACTGACTTGAAGACACATTAACATGTCACTATGAACAGAGCAGATGCTTCCAGGTGCTAAAGGACTTAGAAAACAAGTTTAAAGACCACTTACCAGCCACCTCTATCAAACTTCTCTGGGCCTCAGTTTCTTCTATCCGCACAAACAATAAACTATGTTTTTCCCTGTCTTCTAGCGGTTTCATAGGGGATCACAAATGCCAAAAATCCCACTCCTGGAAAGAAGGGTTTGGGCTCTGGCAAATAGAAGCAAAACTGGAACTAGGGTGCCCTCTCCTGGCAGCACAAAGGAAGGGAGGCTCCAGTCCAACAGGCTAACCACAGACAAGATGGGTGTACTTGCAGGACTTCAGTAAAGGAGAGGCCTCTGAGAAGCAGTGGACTGGGGAGCAGATTCCTCCCTCTTTGCCTGATCAGCCTCTCTTCTTCAGGTCTCGATCCAAGAATGGAATGTCTTCCTGAACCCATTCTGTCCCTGAGTCATTTTGTATCCTCTCCTGGTGTGGTACTGTAGGATCAGCACAGGACTGTGAACAACAAGGTTGGCAGTTCAAACCCATCAGCTGCTCCTTGGAAACCCTATACAGGGTCGCTATGAGTCAGAATCGACTTGATGACACTTAACAACAACAAATGTAGTCCTGGAGAGTCCTGTTGTGTGGTGCTGCAGGATAAGCACTGGATTGCAAGGTCAGTTTGAACCAGACAGTTGGAAGTTCAAACTCACCAGTCGTTCCTAGGAAACACTATGTAGGGTCTCCATGAATCAGAACTGACTCCACAGAACTTAACAACAACAATGGAGTCCTGGTAGGGTAAGCACTGTACTGCTAGCCACAAGGTCGGTGGTTCAAACTTACCAGCTGCTTCTTGGAAACTATACAGGTCACTATGAGTCAGAATTAACTAGAAAATACTTAATAACAACAACTTGGAGTCCTGGTGTAGCATTGTAGGATAAGCGGGGGGCTGCTAACTGCAAGATTGGTTTGCTATGAGTCAGAATCAACTCAACGACATTTAACAAGAACAACAACATGGGATGCTAGGGTCATGGTGTGGTGGTGTAGGGTAATCACTAGACTGCTAACCTCAAGGTCAGCAATTCAGACCCACCAACCTTTTCTCGGAAACTCTCTATAGAGTCACTATAAGTCAGAAGAGACTGAAGGCACTGAACAACAACAACATGGGATTACTTAGACAACTCTGTCTCTCCCACCAGGCTGTAGGCTCCACCAGGGAAGAGTAAAGGGAAGTGGCAGTAACACACACCCCTGACTGTTCGGGGCCTGGACTAGGAGGCGCTTAGCAAACCAAGGATTTGAGATGGAAATGACCTACAGACCATTTAGCCCCACTGGAGGCAGCAGAAATCCAGATTTAAGAAGCTTTGTCCCCCACCCCAAAGACAGCCAGGACTATGGACTAAAGCCAAGAGGTACCCCAACATAGACTCTAGGTCAGTCATCCAAGAACATTAATTCATTTCATAAATATGTACACTGTGCTTGGCACTGGGAATACAACAGGTGCAAAAGCAGGCATGGTCTTGCTCCTCTCAGAAATAGTAGAGCAAGCAGACAACGTCAACATAACGGGATACAATTACAGATATTCCCATTTTATAGGTGGAAAGATTGAGTCTCAAACGGGTATGAGGCTACTGAAGACTATCCCCTAATTTTTGTATTCTATGAATCTGGATGCTTCCTGCAAGGAGAAGAAACTTGTCAGTGGGTGAGCACAGGCAGCTTGGGTTGGGCTGCTTCTCACCCACAGTGGGGCAGTGTGGGAAAGATTGAGGACAGAGGGAGGGGAGACATCCAAATTTTTTAAGAAGCTCTCCCATCTCTATAGCCCTATCAAGCAGTGACATCAAGGGCCAGCCAGTAGATAGTTACAAAATGCAAGGGGCCCTGGAGGGAAGTGTGGAAGGAATATGTGGGGGAGACTCCTAGATAAGTAGGAGGTGCCCCATTCCCAACAGGAATCCTCAACACCTAGACCCCACTCCCCCTTCTAGAAGTCTTCTAATTAATTCACAGGTTAAGAAGCTGAACTTCCAGGAGGCCAAGTGGGGATGATGGGGCAAAGCCAGCCTAGAGGACCCTAGGGCAGAAAGCTCCAGCATTGGCCGCAGCTGGAGGCGGGACCTTGACCCACGGCCAATGGGTGGGATCCTTCTCTTTCCACCCCTCTCCACTGTGGGATCTACTTGTCTGCAAAAGCAAACAGCGGAAGGTCAAGTTCAAAGGGCAGGAGATGAGGTCCTAGGGTCGGGGTGGGGTAGGGACAAGGACCTGTCTCTGTAACCTCTCCAGGGTCCTCACTGGAGCCTGGACTTTGAGATGGAACGTCTGATAATTATTTGTCCTCTGTGGCTTTCAGCGCAGTGGGTGGGTGGATGGGAACCCCAGAGAAAGTGCTATTAGCAGTTTGTGTATCCAGCCTGAGATATTTTAGGCCTAAATAGACACACACGTGTTTGTCTGGTCCTCTCTCCCCGCCCCCCCCCCCTTTTCATTTATGGAATTGTTAACATACTAAGCACAGTGTTCTGCATGTTGCTTCCTCTGCCCCTTCACTTAACCCTTTATCTTGAGGAATGGTTCCATATCACTACAGAAACACCTTTTGTTGGACTTGTTTGTTGTTCTGTCTTAAATTTGCTTTACGGTTTTTAAACATATCTTTTTATTTTGTTGTACTTGTTTTTAAACGACTCACTCAGTATTCTGCCATGTGGATATTCCGTTATATATTTAACAAGATTCCTACTAGGGACATCTGGACTACTCCCAATCTTTTGTTCTTAACGTCATTTCACACGTGAGTGCTCATCTTTGGGATAAATTCCTAGGAGTGGAGCTGTTTGATTAAAGCGCATGTGCAATTGTAGTTTTACTAGCTTCTGCCAGATTGTTACCCAGGAAGGTTGTACCAATTTACAATCTCAACATAATTCTATAAAGGACATGATTTGAATCACACTTCTTCATTTTTGCCAACATGAAGTAAACTTAATAAGAAAATTGATTATCCCTTGTTATGGGCTGAATTGTGTCTCCCCCAAATAAACCAAAAGCAAACCCACTGCTGTTGGGTTGATTTTGACTCAGAGTAGACAGTCCATAGGGTTTCCAGGCTATAAATCTTTATAGGAGCTGACTATCACATCTTTCTCCAGCAGAGCAACTGGTGGGCTCTAGATACTGATGTTGTTGTTAAGTGCTGTCAAATCAGTTCCGACTCATAGTGATCCTACACAGGGTTTCCGAGGAGCAACTGATGAGTTTGAACCACTGACCTGTAGTCCACATTGACCTTGAGATTGAGAGCTTATCCTACAGTGCCATACCAGGACCTTTTGGTTAGCAATTGGGTATTTAATCAGTGCACCTCCATAGTGGGCCAGAATCCTATACTCAGTGAAAATATCCTTCAAGAGTGGAAGAAAAATCAAAACATTCTCAGATGAAAGACAACTGACACCAACACTTGTTGTTAAGTGCCATTGAGTCAGTTCCAACTTATAGCCACCCTTTGTAGGATTTCCAAGGATGGTAGGTTGGGTCCACCAACCTAGTGGTTAGCAGTTTAGTGCTTATCCTACAGTGCCACACCAGGACTCCTGTCACCAGCATGCCTTTCTAAAAGATGGTTAAGTAAAGTTCCCTAAATTCCAACAAACAATACAAGAAAGAATCTTGGAATATTAGGAGGGAAGAAAGAACATGATAAGCAAAAATACAGGTAAATATAAAAGAACTCCCTTTACTACTTGAGTTTTCTAAAATTATGTTTGGCAAAGAAAGCAACCATTATTACATTGTCTGGTGTGGCTCTAAATATAGGTAGAGGAAATATTTAAGAAAATTAAAAGCAAGAGAGATTAAATTGACATTAAAAGAGATAACGTCTCTAAGCTTCAGTAGAACGGATAATAAGATTAACAACAGTTGTTGTTGTTAAGTGCCATCGAGTCGGTTCTGACCCATAGCGACCCTGAACAGGGTTTCTCAGGCTATAAATCTTTATGGGAGCAGAAAGCCTCATCTTTCTCCCACGGAGCAGCTGGTAGTTTCGAACTGCAGACCTTTCGGTTCACAGCCCGATTCGTAACCACTACACTACCAGAGCTCCTTTTAACAACAGTAGATTATGATACATTTTGTATATATAAAGAAACAGCTTTAAAAACTACACACAAAGAGGTACTTTCAAAAACACTATTGACGAATCAAAATGAAAGCTTAAATAGGAATCTTAAGGGGCAGTGAATTTATGTTAATGAGGGAGGAACAACTCAGAAAAGGAGAATGAGATTAGTTGAACAACTCCAAGAAAGTAACATTCCAGGGGGTTTCAAAGAGTTTGTGGAAAATTCCATCATCTTTTAGCTCCATTTTTTCCAAGACGTTTTTGAACCCCTTATACATGTATTTTTGAAATTGTTGAACTGGTATGTAATTTACTGCATGTATTCTCAATAACAACAGCAAACAACTATCTTAGAAATTAATAAAATGAGCAGCAAGATGGCAGACTAGGTAGATGCACTACATGGAATCTACAACAAAGATAGAGAGACCAAATGAAACAGACACAGATGAAAATTCTGGAACTCTGAACTTCAGAAGAAAGGTTAGAGAATTCAGTGTTTGCTGGAAGGAGAAACTTAGCAGAGACAGGTTAGAACCAGAAACTGGGAATGGTCAGTTGGCCAGACACAGCGTGACCATCTTGTGAACAGTTTTGGCAACAGAACGTGGCCTGGCAGATTAGACTCACATAAATGACAAGAAAGGTGTGATTCTTTCTTTGTCCCCCCACACTTCCATCCTGGCTACCGGAGGTAACCCTCATCTACACCCAGCTCAGACCCAGTTGTTCAGGAATTTGGAGCCATGTGATTGGGAATCATGCCAGTGTGAGGTGGGGACTGGCTTCGACACTTTTGTGCCTGTATTCAGGCTGGCTCTGTTCCAGGCCAACAGAACCTGAAGAGCCACCAGAACAACATTTAAGTAGTCACCCTGCTCCCAGCTGTCTCCGGACATGAAAACCAGTCCCATTAAAGGGCCTCCATTAACTACTTCCAAACTGAGTGCCCTGAAACTAGATAACACAAGGCCTATAGGAACTCCATCTAGGGCCAGAAACTCTGATGTCACATAGTTTCCAGACCCACCTCGTGAGCTCCTGGGCTTTCAGGAGCCCCCAAGAGTTTCCTCCCCTTCATGTCTAGCCGCTGAACTGTTTTTATGTTTTTGTTTTGGGGTTTAATTTTTTTCCTTTTGTTGTTTCATTGTTTTTATTTGTTTATTCTTTCTCTTCCTTCTTTTCTTTCCATTCCCTTGAATTTTATCGTTTCTGTCTCTGGTTTTGTTTTTCCTTCTTTTCTTCTCTGTTTCATATCCACTCTTCGTCCCCCCCACCTTTGATCTTTCTTTACTACCATCTACTCTTTCTTTTATTCTCCCTGACTTTTCTAAGTGTTTTTTTTTTTTCCTTCCTTGTATTTCCTCTCCTATTTTTCTCTTCTATAGATTGATTTTCTTGGCCCTCTTTTCTCTTTTAAGTTATTCTAAAGTGAGTTTAATATTTCTTCCTTTTATTTTCTCCTTGTACCTCATTTGTCTTTACAGTTAGCATATTGGTTTTTTTTTTTCCTGTTTGTTGCCTGCTTTTATTTTATTTTTCTCTTTATTCGTTTCTTTTTTTATTGTTGGTTCCTAATTTATTTATTCTGTTTTATTTTCTTGTGTGTGTATGTGTTGGGGGGGGGCGGATTTCTCTTTCCTATGCTAAAGGAGACAGCAATTGTGCCCATACAGTCCAGCCACAACTGTATCCTCTGTGGCTCTATCTACTGAAAAAGAGCCAAATATGAGCTCCTATACTATCTGATCAAAAATAGACAGCAGCCAACACCAGCCAAACCCACACTAAACTGAGGTGCAATAATGGTGAATGAGAATAGTGCATACACTTTCATTCTCTAACTAGCCCACAGGAGACAGTTGATGAGAGCCTAACAACCTATCAACATACAATCATCAATTAAATGCAACAACCCCACAATGCCCTGGAGAGAACAATTTTAGCTCAATTGAAGAAACAAGAAAGAATGGCTTAAACAAATGACCAAAATATAGAGCCAAAAAAAATTTCTGTGGAAGAAAAGTTAAAGGAATTAAGTGAAAAATAATTTTAAAAGGTGATATTTAGGTACTGTCAAAGGACTGACAGAAAGATTGAGGAAAGCAAGGAGAACAAAGAGAAAACTTGAGAAGAATTCAGACAAAC
>NW_006408598.1:129153-131013 GCF_000296735.1 Chrysochloris asiatica
ACAGAACTTAACAACAACAACAAGTCCAATGGTATCCTGGTGGTGGCACTGTAGGATAAGCACTAGACTGCTAACTTAAAGTTCAGCAGTTCAAACCCATCAGTAGCTCCTTGGAAACCACCCAACATAGGGTTGCTATGAGTCGGAACCAACACAATGGCACTTAACAACAACAATAACAGTACAGCTGTGTGGTGCTGTAGGATAAGCACTGAACTGCTAACTGAAAGGTTGATAGTTCAAACCTATCAGTCTCTTCTCAGAAAACTCTATACAGGTTCACTGTGAGCCAAAACGGACTCAATGGCACCTAACAACAACAAAAGTATGGTGGTGTGGTGCTGTAGGATAAGCACTGGACTGATAACCTCAAGGTCGGTGGTTCAAACCAACAAGCCACTCCTCGGAGACCTTATACAGGGTCGCTGTGAGTCAGAACAGATTCGATGGCATTTAACAACAACAAGAAGTGTCTTCATGGCTAAGTACTGGGCCTGGGGTGAAAAGGTCAGTTCTTCACACCAGCTGCTTTGTGGGAGAATGATGTGGCCATCTGCTTCCATAAAGACTGTTGTTGTTGCGGTTAGCAGACTAGTATTAATCCTATAGTGCCACACCAGGACCTTGGAAACCCTATGGGGCAGTTCTACCCTGTCCTGTAGGGTCTCTGTAAGTCGGAATCAACTTGACAGCAGCAGGCTGGGCACCTAATGCATGTCCACACATACGAGAGAATGTGACAAAGGAGACAAAATGAACACTGGCAGAGTTGGATAAAAGATCCAAACTTCTCTCTCATCACTTTTGTCTGAGAAGTCACACACCTTGCCCTCCTCTTTCTCCCTGGTCCTGTGGTTCTCGGCCTATCTGCCCTTCCCCCTCTGGGTTGCCCAGGCAGAGAGGAGTACCCAGTGTGAACCCCCATCACCTGGGATCTCAGCTTTGGCCAGTTTATCTCTCTAGGAATGCACCCCATCCTCTCAAAAGTGGTTTCCTTAGAACACTTATTTATACAGTCTTACAGTAAAAACCACTGGGATGCTAGAGAGGATAAAGCTTTCCAGATGACTCATTCCCCAAGGATCTGGGAAACTTTGGAGTCTCTGGGGTAGGAATGGGGGCTGTGGGGATGTCTGCTGCCCCATCAGCTCGATTTTTTCCATATTCTTCCTCTCTGAGGGAAGGCACAGGAAATTGAGTCACCAGGATCAGACTTCCACCCTGCCTACTTCCTCCCTTTCTCTTCTCCTTCCCATTTTTGACCTTCTGTCTAAAATAAGGAAACCATCTGTCTGCACAGCCTGGAAGGGCCCCTCCCTGTCTATCTCACCCTCGTCTTTAGATGGGCAGACTCAACCCCATTAGGAAGAAAGCAGGGCATGAGAAGTAGCTTCATTGATAACAACAAAATGTGACAGCTGACAAAAGCGAGAAGAAACAGGGAACTTATAGTCAACGAAGCATTCAGGGAATCTGGCAATGTAAGAACTTCTAGCATAAGGGCAAACAACTTAGTGGGTATTAAGGAAACAAGAATGACAGTTGGTGTTCATTGGGGTGAGCAAGAACTATTGAGAAAACTTTTGTTGTTGTTGTTAGGTGCCATCAGCATTGACTCAAAGCGACCTTATGCACAGCAGAACAAAACAATGTCCAATCCTGGGCCAACCTCACTACTGTTGCCACATTTGAGTCCATAGATACTGTCACCTGGCCAATCCATCTCATTGGGGGTCTTCCTCTTTTTTTCTGACCCTCCATCTTACCAAACATGATATCTTTCTCCAGCGACTGTTCCCTCCTGACAATATGTCCAAGGTATGAGAGATGAAGTTTGGCCATCTTGGCCTCTAAGGAGCA
>NW_006408598.1:158284-165157 GCF_000296735.1 Chrysochloris asiatica
CAGGGTCAGAGGGAGCGCTGCGGCTGCTGGAAGGGAAAAGCTCTGTCTTTAATTTAACTGGCGCTGCAGATTCCCACGGAAGTCACTGTTTTGATTGGACCTCTTTTTTTGAAGGTACCCTAATGAGACTAAGACAAGTGTATGACATCTGCAGCCATCCACAGATCACAGAGATATGTTTGAACATGTTTTGTTTGGAATAAACCCATGCATGTATGAACTGGAACCATAGTAGCAATATATATATATATACTTATCCTTGTTTGCTGTTTGCAAGAATCTAATTTCAAATACGAGATTATAGTCAGGATGACATTCAAATATTGATCAAAAGAAATCAGGATAAATACCAGATAAATTGGACTTTAGAGTAAAGGAAAGTACCAGTAACAGAGAAAGACTGGAAAAATGGCATGGGGGAGGTGCCTGATCTCTTCTAACTTCACAAGGGAAAAGCAGGAAAATCACCATTCATATTAGTCCAAGACTGACTCCTATGAGGTCAGATGTGCCTTCAACCGTTTTACTAAATCTGACATCAACTGTTTCTCCCACAGCAGTCTACTTCTCTGCTGGGTTTGATAATTCACTGCAGTGGCCATGCAGAACTCACATACAACACTCACAACAATGGAGTTTACTAGGGAAGAAACAGGTTATAATCCAGGGTCAGAAATGATTCAGGATACAATTCTTCTATCAGGATGGTCTCTTTACAGCTTCACCTACAGTCGTGTCTCTCTCTGGCCTTTGGTCTATCAGCCACATGGTCCATTGTCTTCTGCCATGCTCAGGAAGCATTACAAAGTTTCTTTTATCTGTGCCAATCAAGTGACCCACAGCAACCCACCCTACCAGCAAGTTTTGGACCAAAGGCACTTACCTATAGCTCTGTGGGTCCCCAAACCTAGATCCCCAGACAAGTGGCCAGAGACATGTAACTCTGCCAGCAAACCTCCTGCTTGCCCAAAGACACTCAGTTTTCTTGTACCATGGGCTAGGAAGACTGCTTCTGCCACCTCTGCAGCTGCTTCTAGCCATCTCTCGCTGCCCCTGGTATCTCCTGGATTGGCACTAGACTGTTAACTGCAAGGTTGGTGGTTTAAATTCACCAGCCACTCTTTGGAAACTCTATACAGGGTCACTATGGATCAGAACCAACTTGATGACATTTAACAGCAACAACCACAACCAGAGGTTCTGTAGGATAAGCACTGGGCTGCTAACTGCAAGGTCAGTGGTTCAAACCCACCAACGGTTCCTTGGAAACCCTATACAGGGCTGCTATGAGTCAGAACCAACTCAAAGGCATTTAACAACAACAACTCCAACAAGGGTGCCATTTACATTATTAGCAAGCTCTGGTAGCATACTAGTTACAAGCTGGGCTGCTAACCTCAAGTTCAGCAGTTCAAAACTACCAGCAGTTCTGCGGGAGAAAGATGAGGCTTTCTGCTCTCGTAAAGATTTACAGCCTCGGAAATCCTATATAGGATCACTATAGGTTGGAACCAACTCAATGGCACTTAACAACAACAATAACATCCAATCCTCTTGGTGGGTCACAAGCATCTCACATTTGCAAAGTCCTGCTTAGGACTCCTGGTGTGGCGCTATAGGATCAGCATTGGACTTCGAACCACAAGGTTGACAGTTCAAATTCAGCAGCTGTTCCTTGGAAACCCTATACAAGGTCACTATAAGTTGGAACCAACTAAATGGCACTTAACAACAACAACTTAGTCATTTGGTGGGAATTACTGCCTATAGCCATGTAAGTTAATTCACTGCACCACAGAGATATTATAATGACAAAAAAAGTAATCCACCAAGATGAAATAGCAATCTTAAATGTGTATATATCAAACAATGAAGCTACAAGTATGTGAAGCAAAAACTGATCATACTGAAAGGAGAAATAGACAAATCCACAATTACAACGGAAAACTTCAACACTCCTCTCTCAATAACTGATAGAACAACTAGACAGAAAATCAGGAAGGATCTAGAACTCAGCAACATCATTAACCAACATGATCTAATTGATCTGCATGGAATACCCCATCAAACAACATCAGATTACACAGTTTTCCAAGTATACACAGAACATATACCAAGATAGACTATAAGCTGGATCATAAAACAAAAACAAAATCAGAACTCAATACATTTGAAAGAAGTTAAATCATACCAAGTGTATTCTCCAACTACAATGGAATCAAACTAGAAACCAGCAAACCAAAGATAACTGAAAAATAGTCAAACACTTGGAAAGTTAACAACACATACTTATAAGTAATTCAGAGGTCAAAGAGAAAGTCTCAAGGGAAATTTTTAAACATTGAAATGGATGAAAATGGAAAATACAAGATATTAAAATTAGTTGAGCACAGATAAAACTGTGCTGTGAGAGATATTTATAGTACTAAATGCATATATTGTTGTTGTTGTTAAGTGCCATCAAATTGATTCAGACTAATAGCGACCCTGTATAGGGTTTCTAATTTGCAGCTGGTGGGTTTGAACCCCTGACCTTATCTCATCAGCAGTCTAGTGCTTATCTACAGAGCCACAGTAGGACCCCTTATTCATACATTAGGAAAGAGAAAACTTCGCAAATAAAAAAGTAAGCTCCTATTTCAAGAACATAGAAAAAGCAGAGTTAAATAAAACCAACCAACCAAACAAAAAACCCCGAATAGAAATAATAAAGATAAGAGCAAAATCAATGAAGCTGAAAGTTCTACTTTCTGCAAAACTCAATCTATGATACAATAGGTATATTTCTTCTTCTTTTTTCTATTTTTTGCCTTTTCTATATCCTTGCCATCAAGTTGATTCCAACTCATAGTGACCATATAGAAGAGACTAGAACTGCTCCATGGGGTTTCCAAGGTTGTAATAGAAGCAGACTGTCTCATCTTTCTCCCGAGGAACCACTGGTTGGTTTGAACTGCCAATCTTTCAGTTAGCAGTCCAATGCTTAGTCCATGGTGCCACTAGTGCTCCTCTAACTTATCTATGTTAGAATGAAGAATCAATTTTAGTTAATAAGTGAAAAAAAAAAAGTCAAAATGTAATACAGTAAAACCTGTGAAAGTCAGAACCTGTGTTAAGGCAGAAAGCTGTCAAAGAAGAAACTTATTTTACTCCAAAACAAGGGATAGGAGCCCTGGTGTGACATTGTGGGATAAAGCACTGTACTGCAAGGTTGGTTTGAACCATAAGGTTGGTAGTTCAAATACACCAGCTACTCCTTGAAAACCCTATACAGGGTCACTATGAGTTGAAACTGACTCGGTGGCACTCAACAACAACAAACAAAAGAAATGATAGAAAAGTATAAGACAGCACTCTGTCAAAGGGAGGAAACACACAAAACCTGGAAAGACAAAGCAGTCCTGTTGAGTTCTGGCTGTTGTAGATTTCACTGTATTCATTCAATCAATTATTTGATTAAGCATCAACTGTATTCCAAGGAAGGATCTCTGGTGGCACAGTGGTAAAGAGCTCAGTTGCTAATCAAAAGGTTGGCAGCTCAAATCCACCAGTTGCTCCATGGAAGAGGATGTGGCACTCTGCTTCTGTAAAGATTTGTTGTTGTTAAGTGTTGTCAAGTCAACACTCATGGAAGCAGCAGTCAAATCAAACAACATATTGCATTAGGCAAATCTGCTGCACAAAACCTCTTTAAAATGTTCAAGAGCAAAGAAGTCAGTTTGAGGACTACAGTGTGCCTGACCCAAGCCATATTATTTTCAATAACTTCATATACATGTGAAAATTGGAGAGTGAATAAGGAAGACTGTAGAAGAATTGATGCATTTGAGTTATGGTGTTGGAGAAGAATATTAAAAGTGCCATAGACTTGCTAGAAGAATAAGCAAATCTATGTTGGAAGAAGTACCGCCAAAATGCTCCTTAGAAGTTGGGATGGTGGGACTTTGTCTTTCATACTTTGGATATATTATTAGGCGGGATCAGCCAAGGCCCCCAAGATGGATTGGCACAATGAAAGCAGCAATGGACTCAAGTGTAACAGCGATTGTGAGGATGATGCAGGACCCGGCCGTATTTTGTTCTGTTATGTATAGGGTTGCTATGAATCAGAACTAAGTTAATGGCACCTAAAACAAGACTGAAGATAGGGAACCAGAGATACAGCTACACCAAAAACCCCAAAAAGTAAAAAGAGAGAATAATGTACTTACAGAACTTTCAAATGAAGAGGAAATCAAGTAGATTTCAAGAAAAAATAGAATTACTAGGTAAAAATATAGAGTTATTTTTAACTATAACTCTAAAAACCAGTCTAAGACTTACTCCTTCCTAGCCCTGGGCCAACTCTTACACCTAACACCACCAGCCCCCCCTCCTAACAACAACCTTAACACAAAACAAAGTCCTATGTCTAGCCTAGACCTAGCCATAGTCCTAACCCTAACTCCTTACTAAATGCTATTGAGTTGGTTCCAACTCATAGAGGGGTTTTCAAGGAGTGGCTGGTGGATTTGAACTGCCAACCCTAAGTTTGGCAGTTCAGTGCATTTACTACAGTGCCATACCAGGACTCCTACCTACACAAAAAACCTAGAATTGAATCTAACAAAATATATTTAAGACCTTTATGGAGAAAAGCACAGAATTTAAAGAAGTTCTAAATGAAGATTTTACATACACACATACACATGAGTATATACATATAAACCCCAAACCCAACCCAACTGCTGTTATGTTCATTCCAACTACAGTGAACCTATCGGATAGAGTAGAACTGTTCCATATCGTTCCCAAGGCTGTAAATCTTTTACAGAAGTAGACTGCCTCACCTTTCTCCTGGGTATCACCAGCCTTTTGGTTAGCAGTCCAATACTTAACCCACTATGTCACCAGAGATTCTGTACAAACATACATATGCACATACATATATATGTTTATTGCTGTTAAGTGCCATGCCGTTGAGTCTGTTCCAGCTCATAACAACCCTGTATAGGGTTTCTGAGGAGAGGCTGGTGAGTTTGAACTGCTGGCCTTTCAGTTTGACCCAACCTTGCGGAGTGCCACACCAGGACTCCATACATATTTATACATACATACATACACACACACATGAGGGGGTTTCAAAAAGTTTGTAGAAAAATTTCTTCATCTTTCAATTCCTTTTTTTTTTTTTAGTGTTTTGTTGTGAATTATGTGATAGTTTACATGGGAGAACATTAGCTTTATATTTATTCTATCATATATCATTACACTACCATGGTTACAATCCCCTCCAAGCATCATCATCAGCCAACTAAATGGTACACCCCGCAAGCCTGCCCCTGGTTATAAGCATACATTCCCACTCCCTTTCTGGATCTAGAGTTCCCAACCACTTCATCTCTCCACATCATCCTCTCTGCCTCCATCTCTGGCATCACTGTTTCTCTGAGTAGGGTCCCGCACTCCACTCTTCTCCTTTGATGGTCCCAGGGACCTCTGGTCCTGGACTGCATAGTCAATCACTCCCCTGCTTTTGCTACAAAATGTCTACCTTTACATTTCCAACCCTCACAGTCAGTCCTGATAGCAATTATTCACTATTGTACCACATAAATGCTATCGATATCTCCTTTCATCAGTTCCGCCCAGACAGATTGGATACTACCCAGTGGAGATTCTACCTTCCTCCATGACATCTGGATCTAGGCTCCTTCTTGAAAGCTTATAAGCCAGTCACTTCTTGCCTTTTATAGCCCCCTTCCCCCATTTTGGGTAGCCAATGTCCAAGTTGGCAATCCCTGTCTACTCTGTGTATGGAGGAGGTGGGAATGACCCTCGCTGTAAAGATTTGTTCCCTCTTTTGAGCTACTGCATCCATAGGTGTAGGTCAACTTCATCAAATTGTATCAGATTACTCTTTTTTTCCTCTTCTTTCTTCTTTTAGTTGAGCTCTTATCATCCAGTCAGTGAAGCCAGGTCAAGTGGGTATTATCTGCAAGTGTGGGTGTTCTTGTGCATATGCCCTCTCTTCTTACCAGCTGGACACTTCATTCTCTACTCTAGTCCTCTGTGGCTATGTCACTGACTCTGGGCCCAGGAGTCTCCTGGTCTTGCCAAAATGCTGGCCAACCAGGTCTCCACCCAGGTTCACAGAAGTGTACTGAACGTGGTTGGACTTAGCTTGCAGCTTCATTGCTGTTTTTCCCTCACTTACCCTTATCAATGACCAATGTGGTCACCAGTCAGAGCATGTGTCTGCTTGTGTATTCCCATTGAGTCTCAGTCTTAGGAGGGGGTTTAGCCTGAGGGGACCCGACCACTTGCCTTGATGTCTCCTGGGTGAGCAACTCGCTTGTTCTTATAGTAGTCAGTCGGGCTGCCGTTATTGTTTTGTATTTTTCCTGTCGGTCTTTCTTCCAAGAAGTATCTTCTGTTCTTCTAGCTGCTCCAGGCTGGTCTGCTTGTCCTTTCCAGGGGAAATTTCCCATCCAGAAGATTCTGGATGCGGTTCAGGATTCCACCTATGGTCTTACATAATGCAGAGGCTCCGCAGGAAGCCTCCTTCAATGGGCAAGTTGTAGCCACATTGTAGTGGTTATGAATTGGGTTTAGAACCTCAAGTTCAGCAGTTTGAAACTACCAGCTGTTCCACAGTAGAAAGATGAGGCTTTCTGCTCCAGTAAAGATTTACAGCCTCTGTACAGGGTCGCTATGAGTTGGAACCGACTCCACGGCACACAACCAATTCAGTTGTAGGCAGAAGATGGACTTATAAGCTTTCTATGGTGATATTTCTGGCTATTCCTTTCTCTCCCCCTCAAGCGTCTATTTTATAATGGTATGCCAGGGAAACCAAGATTCAAAAGATAGCCAAGCTTCTTAACATTATTC
>NW_006408598.1:172362-174040 GCF_000296735.1 Chrysochloris asiatica
ACACTGTATAGGGTTTCAAAAGAACAGCTGGTGAGTTTGAACCACTGACCTTGCTGCTCACACTGACCTTGAGGTTAAGTGTTTATCCTATGGCACCACACATAGGCATGAAAATATGGAGTCCAGTTCTACTTTGAAATACATGGGGTCATTATGAGTCCGAATCAATTCAACAGCAACTGGTAATGCCATGTAATGTGGTAACTTTCTATAATGTAATATAATCTAATGCAATCACTTTCTGAAATGTAATCTAATGTAATGTAATCAACTGATTGGCTGTGGTCATACCAGTTTAGGGTAGATCCTAAACTTAATCATTTTTGAATCAGAAGAAGACCAGAATAGACAGAGACACAAACTCAAGGACAGAAGGCTTGTGAGGACAGAAGGCAAGCAAAGGAACTCTAAGGACTGTTGTTGTTGTTGTGAAGTGCCATCGAGTCAGTTCTGACCCATAGCGACCCTGTATAGGGTTTCCAAGGAGCAGCTGGTGAACTTGAACCGCCAACCTTGCGGTTCAAACGGCTTTTCAGTCTGATGCATTCATTAACCCACAGCGTCACACCAGATACCAAAAATGAGGAGAGAGATTCACAGATGGAATTAACATGGTCAAGACTGATTTAGACTTTTAGTTTCCAGAACTAAGAAAATAAATTTCTGTTCTTTAAAGCCAACCACTTGTGGCATTTCTATCATGGTAATACTAGGTAACTAACTCAGCAGGCTTTCTAAAATAAGACAAAATCACCAATTCTAAAAAAAAAAGATAAATTTGACTATATTAAAACTAAGAACTTCTGTTTATCAACAAACATCATAAAGAGGTTGGGAAGAGAAGCCACAAACCAGGAGAAAACGTATAGTTAGCAAAGGACTAGTATCCAGACTATGTAAAGAATTCCTATAAATTAAAAAGAAAAAATAAACTGCTCATCTTTAAACATGCAAAGACAGGAATGAAACTTTTACAGAGAGAGCACAGATGGGTTGTAACATACGAATAGATGCTCAACCTCATTAGTAATAAAAAAAAACGCATATTAAAACCACAATGAGATGCCATTTCACACCCACTAGCCTGGCAAAAAATACAGATTTGATAATAGGAAGAGCTAGTAAGGACTAGAATCACACGGAGGATTTTTATCCGCTTCTGTTGGGAGTGTTCGAGAGTTAATCACCCTGTGATTAAGCAATTTGACTCTCATATAAACAGTAACGTTAGCGCAGCATTATAGTAGCAAAAAACCGGAAACAACCCAATGTCCACCAACAACAGAATACATTGCACAATCATATAATGGATTATTACACAAAAAATGAAAATAAAATGAACCTCAGCATCTACCTACATATATGGATCTCAAAAATAATCTTGGCAGAGAAAATCAAATTGAGGAGGAATATATATTGCATAATTTCATTTATATAAAGGTAAAAATCAGTCAAAATTAAACAATGTATTTTTTAGGGATTCTCTCACAAGTAATAAACAAACCAGCTGCTGTGGAGTCAATCCCAACTCATGGAGACCCCAAACACTCCATAGGACTTTTTTTTTTTAAGGTTTTTATTGTGGATTGAGTGAAAGTTTACAGGGCATATCATCAGTTTTACATTCAACAAATCATAAATCTTGTTTCATTACATTGATTATAATCCCCTCCATGTA
>NW_006408598.1:175175-198563 GCF_000296735.1 Chrysochloris asiatica
GGAGATTCTACCTTCCTCCAGGCCCTCTGGATCTAGGTTCCCTCTTGAAAGCTTGTAAGCCAGTCACTTTTGCCTTTGTAGCCCCCCACCCCCCATTTTGGGTAGCAAATGTCCAAGTTGCCCATCCCTGTCTACTTTGTGTGTGGACGGTGTGGGACTCCATAGGATTTTTAATGGCTGTGATGTTTCAGAAGAAAAGGTGCTTCTGGGTGACTTCCATTAGCCAGACTTTCAGTGGTTTAACTGTTTGCACCACCCAGGGACTCCACCATACAGGCAGTAAAACGTACTAAGAAAAACCAAAGGAATAAGGTAAGGAATGAAGAATAAGGAATAAGGTATAAGGAATTATACCTTATACCAAAGGTATAAGGAATTATACTTTATACCAAAGGAATAAGGTAAGGAATTAAGAAAAACCAAAGAAATAAGGTAAGGAATTCACTACAGTGGTAACTCTGAAGTGGGAAGAAGGGACTATATGGTTACTAAGAAGGGAAACAGAAACCCAGAAGGTGGTTTCTGGCCTAAGGCAGCTTTTATTCCATAGATACAAAGTGGTCACCATAGCCATAAATGTGGGTGAGATGGCCCAGGAAGAGGGAGCAGAATAAAAGAAAAGAGGAACATCAACTTGCAGGAGGAGGGGAAAGCTAAATCCAGAGACTGAACTCTGCAAACAGTGGGAGGAGAGTTAGGAAAGTGAAAACAAACAGTGTGATCAAATTATTGTGTGTATCAGGAAGGTAGGTTAGAATGCTGGCTGAGGCCTTTGGATTTAGCCAGGTTTCCTGATGACCTTGGCTGGAACAGTTTCAAAGAAGACCTGGGGGTGGAGGCCACACAGTTGAGGACTGAGTGGGAGGTTAGAAAGTTCCCAACCAGAAGGGAGACAACTCTGAGAAAGTGTGAGAAGGAGAGAAGGAAGATGGGACAGCAGCTGGAGGAAAAGTGGGGAAAATCCCTGAGAGATGTTAAATGATCTTCACTTGGTCAATTACAACCACTATTTAAAACACTAAAAGAGCATTCTGAGTTGTTTATTTATACATATGTAGTAAAAGAAGAACATGGCAATAGCATAAAAGGAAGACTCATTCACAACCTGCAATATGCAGATGATATAACCTTGCTTGCTCAAAGCGGAGAAGAGGACTTAATTAAAATACTTAAGGATGAAGATTTCAGTATAAATTGCACCTCAATGTAAAGAAAACAAAAATCCCCATTACTGGTCCAATAAATAACATGAAAAATGGAAAAGAGGTTGAAGTTGTCAGAGACTTAATTTTTCCTGGATTCACAATTAACACTTAAGGACGTAGCTGTCAAGAAATCAAATGAGGCACTACATTAGGCAAATGTGCTGCACAAGACCTTTTTAAAGTGTTGAAGAGCAAAGCTGTCAGTTTGAGGACTAAGGTGCACCTGACCTAAGCCATGGTATTTTCAATAACCTCATTTGCATGCAAAAGCTGGACAGTGAATAAGAAAACCTTTAAAAGAATCCATGTATTTGAGTTACGGTGTTGGAGAATACACAAATCTGTGTTGGTGGAAATACAATCAGAATGCTTCTGGAAGCAGAATTGTGAGACTTGTCTCTCATACTTCCAACATGTTAACAGGACATTATGCTTGGTAAAGTGGAGGCTCAGCGAAAAAGAGGAAGACACCAACGAGATGGATTGACACAGTGGCAACAGCAATGGGCTCAAAAATAACAATTGTGAGGATGACGCAGGACAGGCATTGTTACCTTTTGCTGTGCACGGGGTTGCTTTGAGTGGAAACCGACTCAATGATACTTAACTAGAAAGAAATGAACTTACAGGAGAGTTGGTTACGTAGTAAAAGTATAAAGATATGCATTTACATAAACTCAGGAAAGAGAGGTACTTAGACTTAGTGGGAGGGACGAAGGTTTGGGTACCTGACATATTGCAACATTCTTTATAGTATACATCTTCATCTTACAGACAAGGAAATAGAGCCTAGGGGAAGTGAACTAGCAGGAATTCCAGTTCTACTGGGTTTTGCTGTCTGATACACTGGAAGAACGAATAAGAAAGAATGACCTCGGGCTTGCTTTCCAGGCCTCCCTCCGCAAGCCCTTCCAGGATTTCACACAGCGAGTGGATAGACAACACTAGATAAAATCTGAGCTCTTAGCAACTCTCTAGGCAAAGAACGAAGTCCGTTCCCGTCCCGCCCCCGTACTTTCGGCTCCACCCTGGGCGGTTGAGTTCGCAACGGGTCTCATGAATATGCAAATAAGAAGATATTTAAAGGCGCCGCCACCACGCGCAGGTCCTTGCCTGGCGCCGCCCGCCTAATACTTCTCCCCAGCTCCAGGCCTGGCCCCCTTCGCCCTGTCTCTTTGTACCGAAACGTCGCCAGCATGTCGGACAAACTGCCATACAAAGTCGGTGAGTTCCAGGACACTAGGCCAGCTGCGTCTGCTCCACGTCCGCCGGTGGGCCTGTATCGGGCGGTGCTCGTGGGGCTGGCCCGGGGTGCCCAGGACCCCGTTGAATCGGAGGTTTGGCGCGATCCTGCACGTGAGGCCGCTTGGGGTTTGGAGTCCTCGCGCCGCCGTGAGCGGGTCGCTAGGGGTGGCCGCGGACTACAATTCCCGGCGTCCCCCGTGAAGCCCGGTGCAGCCGCGCGGGCTGAGGTGCTACGGACCAGCTGCGTGTTCCTCACAGAGCCTACCCTGGTTGGCGGGGAGCGATCACTTGGCCATGGCCTGGGATAGTTGGGGCCTGCCGAGACTTACCCTAGGAGACCTAAGTGCTACCTATTGGGTTCGAACCGAACCCTGGCGTGCTGGGACAGGTGCTCATCTTTCTCCCGGCCTCCGACAGGAAAGTCTAAGGCATGGAAGCCTTAGAAGGGCACATGAGCGGCCTGGACTGTGAGTGAGCCCGAGGCCGGCACTGGTCCCCCACCGGGGATTTTGAGCTAGTTACCCACCTGGCTTACAAGGACAGTTGTGCTGAGAATTTCGAGACAAAAAACAAACAGGAAAACGGAGTGATTAGAAAAACACTGCTTTCACACGGCTTGAGGACTGATAAAGTGGGAGTGTTGACCGTTTCACTAAGATTGGCACTTCCCTTCTAGCTTTATTCTAAATTAATTTAATTTATTCTTACGGATCTTTAGGATAGCGGCTATTTTTCTCATTTTGCATTTCAATGTACTGAGTCCCAGAGGAACAAAGATAAAACTTGATTACACTCTTGCAACTGGGAGGTAGTAGAACAGGATGTGAATTCAGGCTATTTAGGCCTCAGAGCCCACCCTTTTCACCACTGTATAGAAGTGTATTTACACATGGAACAAACCTAATACATTTAAAAACAAACAAAAAGCTGGTTCAGGCGGACTTGCAGTTTTTAAAGTAACTTCAAGATATTTGAAGGAAGGCACCAATATTTATGGAACACTTTGTATCGGGTTATTTGCATGTATTTACACATCTAATCCTTGTTGTTAAGTGCCTGTCCTGAGTTCCTGCATAGGAGCGATGGGTGGCTCTGAACCACCAACCTCGAGGTTCAAACCGACATTGCCATGGAGCGCTTACCCTACACCTACTTAACAGTGGACTATATTGCCTCATTATACCAGTGAAGAAATGGAGGCCCTGAGAGCACGTGACTTGCCTAAGATGATACAGAGATTTTGTCAAAATCACAGCTCATCAAGCAGCTGCCAGAGTAAACTGTTGTCCACATGTGCGAATGTTGAAACTCAGACCTAGAAAGGTTAAGCCACAGTGAGTGGCAAAGCTGGGATGAGAAATCAGTGCGCGGGTGTTGGGAACATTAGGTGTTGGTGGGCGGTCCCTGTGGAGTTAGGGAAGCTACAGTCTGAGTCGAGGTAGAGGAAGGAGGGTAACACTGTGTGCCAGTCCTTGCCCATATGGTATCTTCTTAAATCCTCAGAGCACAGCAGGTAGGGCTGATTAGCACCCCTTTACAGCTCTTGCAATTCTGCTGGCTTGCCTGCGACAGGTGTTCCTATGACCTTTGTAAGTCCTCAGCTTCCCCGGGGACCAAAAGCTCCAGAACTTTGAATGCCAGTCTTTCCAGTGTCTCTGGAGTTGTGGGTCCCACAGAAAGCTCTGAGCCCTGTGGCCAGGAGGACAATAAATAGTTATTTTTAGCTACAGGGTGGAGGTGAGACTTAGCCTAATTGGATGGAACCTTGAGAAGGCCTCTGGCTTTAGCCCCACCTGGACACCAGTCATTGACTGGCTGTCAGACCTGGGGCAAACGTTTTGTAGGCCTTTTCCTTGCTGAATAATGCTGGAAGTTGGACTAGCTTCAGATTGGTTTCATTTTTGGCCACCCGTGTCCCATGCCAGCCCCTTTCATGTACCTTCTGTCATTTGCTGACTGACCCCTCTTCTGCCGGGTCCTGCCGGGCACTGAAAATACAAAGGTGACCCAAGGACCAGGATGGGACAGACACACACACAGACAATGTAAGGAAAGAGATCTCCCCATTTCTCTACATCTCACAGCCACCATCCAGTTTCAGTTTCTCTCCTCACAGGTTTCTCTGGGTTTCTAGCTCTAGGGATCCTGATGCAGACAAAAGACAAATCTCGTCATGATACCTGCCTGAAAACACAGTTGACTTACCACCTCACTGGGCATAAAATCTTGACTCATTTTTTTCTCCCTCTACAACATTTTGGAGTCCTGGTGTCGTGCTGTGGGAACATGCACTAGACTGAAAAAGTCAGTTTGAACTGTAAGGTTGGCGGTTCAAATTCAACTGCTCCTTGGAAACCTTATAAAGGGTCGCTGTTAATTGGAACCTATTCAAAGGCACTTAACTACTTAGAAGTCCTGGTGTGGTGCTGTAGAATAAGCATTGGATTGCTAACCACAAGGGTGGTGGGTCAAACCCACCAGCTGCTTCTCGAAACTGCTGGAAACCCTATGCAGGATCGCTATGAGTTGGAACCGAGTTGACAACAGTTAACTCAGTCACTCTGGTTTGCTTTCTGTTCTTTCATCAGGAACATACCATGTACTTTCCTGTTGCCAGGTTTTTGTTGAGCGCCTACTATGTGCCAAGCATCAGGTGTTTGAGGAGAGGAACCTTTCAGGCTACGGAAGCTGCTAGGGTTAAAATCCCTGACGCGTTTTTGTTGAAGACGCTTAGGTCTTTGTGGCTGAGCAGTGAATGACAGGGAAAAGAATGGTTCCTGATACCACTTGAGTTAACGATTTTATTCACAGGAAAGGGAAGCTGAAAACTTTTTTTTCAAAAAACCACATTAGGAGATGTGAAGAGAGTGGTATGTGGAAGCAAGAAGGAGACGGCTTTGATTGTCCTCCTGAAAAGTGGTGTTTGGACAGGAGTGGTGAGACACAGATTGTGTATATATGAGGGAGCTTCAAAAAGCTCCTGGGAAAATTCCATATACTTTAACTCCATTTTTTATGAACTTTTTGAAGACTTCTTGTCATATCTGGGACAGGGGGTGGGGTGATGGGAAAAGAGGAATCAAGAAATCCTAGACTTTTTTTTTTGACTAGAGCAACTGTTTGAATCGTGGGTTCTTTTGCTGAAATTAGGGGAGTAACTGTTTGGGGTGGGCTAGGGAATCACCACTCAAAGTTGAAACAACCATAACAGATGCCAGCAGGACATCCAAGTGGAAATGCTGAGTAGATAGTTAGATTTATGTGTTTCAAGTTCAGGGGAGAGGTTTAGGCTGGCGAGAAATGGGTAAGATTTGGGGGAGTAATTGGTTTGGGGGTGGGACAGGAAATTATCACTCAGAATTGCCAAGGCCATAATAAATGCCAACTGGACATCCAAGTGGAGATGCTGAGTAGACAGGTTTATGAGATTTAGGGTCAGGGGAGAAGTTTGGGCTAGAGAAAAATGCGGGGAGGCATTCCCGTATAGAATTTTTAATGGCATGAAACTGGATGAGCTCATCTGGTAGGAGAAAGGGGAGGTGATGAAACCCTGAGGGCTCTCAAATATTAGAGTCTGTTAGAGGAGGAGGCAAGGAGCCCTGTTAGCATAGTGGGTTACCTGTTGGACTGCTAACCAAAAAAAAAAAGTCAGTAGTTGGAGTTTGCCAGGCACTCTGTGGGAGAAAGATGAGGTTTTTCTGCTCTTATGGAGATTTACAGCCTCAGAAATCCTATACAGGGTTGCTATTAGTTGGAACCAGCTCCACAGCCAGCACAGACCCACCACCAACCAGAGGAGGAGGCAGGGAGGTAGGTGGAAAATCACATGAGGACAGTCATAGACAAATAAAGGAAAGGTTTCAAAGAGGAGGAAATTAAGATTATTGACTGTTGGATTTCTGGTCTTTGGAGAACTTGATTAGAGTAGTTTCAATGGATTAGTGAAGTTTTCAATGAGTGAGAGGGTCAGGCCAGCTCCTCTATTGTAATAGAAAAGAATGCCCAATCTGTAGCATTAAGGCTAGTGATGTCCTGATGTGGCACTGTAGGATCAGCACTGGCCTGCTAACCCCAGTGTTGACAGTTCAAACCTACCAGATGCTCATCGGAAACTGTATACAGGATTGCTATGAGTCAGAACCTACTTCACAGCTTAAAGTGAGATCTGTTGGTGTGGTTGTGATTTCCCTTCTATTGGGTTCAATGACTTAGTGCAGTGGAGAGTTGGGTTTAACTAGGGTGGAAGTTACGCTAAGCAAGTTCTCAGAGGGGAAGAGGGCAAAAGGAGAGGTGAGGGATGCAGTAGAATTCTAAACTGGAAGGATGGAGATGAGACTATTTAGCAGGACAGGATATTGGTAGATTTAATGGCTTCAGGGTTCTGATGTGCCTTCTTGGAGTTGGGACTCTAGATGGGACATGACCAGAGTCAGGTGATAGAAATAGATTCTCAAGAGAGAGAGCCATCATCAGTGATGGCCTAACAAAGATTAGGGCAGTGGAAGTGGACTCTTCCATGGGGGAGGAGTAGTTCATCTCTGACATTGTTAGATGCATAGTTGGAAGCAAACTGGCTTAGTCAGTTTGTCTCCTTAACTGAGATTTCTCTACAGAAAATACCCTCCCTCCCTCCCTTACTCCTTGGGTGATTGACAGGATCTAAGCTTTCTAATGATAAAAATCATCAGGAGTTCCAGGCCTCATCTCAAACCTATTGAATTTCATTTTCTAGGGGAGATTTACAAACATGCCAGTGGATTTTACCATTAAGGAAGTTATCATTAAACAAACACTGACCTATGATATGACCTTTGGAATGGACCATTGAAGTGTTAAATTATTAGAGATAGTCCTGTTTGAGAACTGAACAAATTTGAGACATCTGGAATGGTAGCTAGGGGCTAAAACATAATCTATATTACTGTTAATGTATAAACCAGATGACATGTGAAAACCCAATGGACCTGAAAATGGAATTCCACAATTCAGCTGTTACCAGTTACCAACACACCTGGTCTGGACAGGTCTCTGTATGTGGGAAAGCAGAGAACACCTGCCTCTTGAAGTTAGGCCTGCTGGTGCAAAAGAAGGGAAGAGCTGAACTGAGCATGCCTAGTGTATTCCTCCCAAATACCAACTAGTCACTCCACTTCCCCTGGACCAGAGAGACGCCAAGAGTGTTAGACTGATGAGCGCCCTCCATGTGAAAAGAAACATCAGGAGTGGGGAAGAAGCATTTTCACATCTTCAGGGAGGTCAGGGAACTTAGAATTTGAGGTTTTAGGTAATAGCATCTGCGGGTGTTGACTTGGAGAAGAAGACAGAGAATCAGGAACTAAAAATCTAATGAATAAGGAAGAATGACTTGGAAGTTGTTGGTGTTAAGTGCTGTCAAATCAGTTCTGTCCAATAGCAACCCTGTATGGGGTTTCTGAGGAGTGACTGGTGAGTTTGAACCACCAACCTTGCAGTTCAAATGACCTTGTGGTCATTTATCCTACAATACCACACCAGGACATTGGTAGGTTATCAACAAAAGGGTAGTGGGAGATACAGTCTGATAGTTGCTTTTCAAAGGGGCGCTTGTCTGTGTTGTAACATTCATGTACAAGTGTGATTAATTAAGTGATGCTGTAGGGAGTCCTAGTGGGGCACTGGGATAAAGCACTGGTCAGTTTGAACCTCCTAGGAAACCCTATACATGACCATGGAACCATTAAATCTACCACTATCCTGTCCTGCACTGGGCTCCCTGCTAAATAGTCTCATCTCCTTCCTTCCATAGTTTAGGATTCTACTGCACCCCCACCCCTCCAATCTATGAGCCAGAACTAACTCGACGGCATTTAAAATCAGCAACAAAACCTTTCCATAAAGTTGTAAGCTACAGTTAGGTATGGACTATGCCTTTGTTTTTTGACTGTTGAAGCCATAGGGTTCAGACTTTATGGTGTACTTACTGAATAAGAGAATGAAGGGTTGAGAATGTTTTGAGTCAGCAAGAGGCTCAGGGTCCTCACACACTGGTAGTGCTTTATGGTTAGTGGGATGAGGTGACTCATGGAACTCCCATCCGTCTTACTCCTGTAGCTGACATCAGTTTGGCCTCTTGGGGACGCAAG
Source organism: Chrysochloris asiatica (assembly GCF_000296735.1). Classification (NCBI taxonomy): domain Eukaryota; kingdom Metazoa; phylum Chordata; class Mammalia; order Afrosoricida; family Chrysochloridae; genus Chrysochloris; species Chrysochloris asiatica. The sequence goes on from NW_006408598.1 coordinate 183,748, forward strand.
GCCCTGGACATCGCAGAGAATGAGATGCCAGGCCTGATGCGCATGCGGGAGATGTACTCAGCCTCCAAGCCTCTGAAGGGTGCCCGCATTGCTGGATGCCTGCACATGACTGTGGAGACAGCTGTCCTTATTGAGACCCTCGTCGCTCTTGGTGCTGAGGTGAGGTCCACAGCTGTGTGACTTTAGACGGGTTCCTTGCCGTCTCTGGGATCAGCCAGTGTAAAAGAAGACTGTAGAGATGGGGAGAAGTCCAAGTATGGTGCTGACCTCCAGACTTTTCTCTCCCAGTGCTGACACCCTTTGTGGTGATAATTCCTATGCAGATAATAGGGAAAATGGTCTCTGATGGATTCCCGGTGGGGAAAACTCAAATCCAACATCCCAGTTTGCCATCTGAGGACTAATTCTCATTGTTTCTTATTGAATCATGTGCCTGTCTTGAAGTAATCATGTTACCAGAGAATGAGGTGCTTTGATTGATTCAGCCTGGGCCATGTGACCAATGATTGAACGCTCTTCTAAGCTGTCAGGGAGTTGAGAAGCAAAGTGGTTCCCCAAAGGGAAGGCAGGATATTCAGGCAGCCCAAAATAGCAGTACTCAATCATTAGATCACTTATTTCTTTTCAACATTCACTTACTTGGTGGTATAGTTTTCTGTCTTAATATTGTCTATATGGTGATGACTCCCAAATATATGTACTAGACTGGATTTTCCCCCAGAACTCTCGACACCTTTAACCAACTATTGAGTCATTTCCATTTGCAGGTCTAAAACATCTTAAACTGAGCAAGTCCAAACAAACTCAAGGGGATTTCTGACCCCCCACTCCCCACCCAAATCATCCCCACACATATCAGTAAATGGAAACTTCAGCCTTGTAGGTTCTATTTCAAGGACCTGGGAGTCATTTTTTAGTCCTTTCTTTCTCTGTCACTCACAACTAATTCCTCAGCAAATCATGTCAGTGCAACCTTCAGAATATACCCAGAATTTGACAGTTTCTCATCCCCTCCCCTGCTTCTGCCACATTTCTCACCTGGACTCCTGTAATAGCTTCTTCACTTGCCTCCTTGCTGCAGCCCTTACCCCTCTACATTTCATAGTCCTCACAGCTCCAGAGTGATGTTTTAAGAATCTGGTTCCCATCTACTCACCCAGGGTAACTAGCCTATAATCACAGATTATAGCCTATAAGTTTCTCACCCTCAGCTCCAGGGCATTCCCCTGTTCCTGTCCAGGGGCCCAGTGCTTTTGAGCCATCAGTAACCTCATGTGTCTTGCTGGCTTTTCCAGGTGCAGTGGTCCAGCTGCAACATCTTCTCCACTCAGGACCATGCAGCAGCTGCCATTGCAAAGGCTGGCATTCCAGGTGAGTCCTACCTGATACCTGGGCTATAGGGGTGCATGAAGGGATTCTGCTTCTCTTTGCTTGCTTTACTGACTCGTCTAGTGTAGGCTTTGCTATGGGAGGGGACAGAAGTCATAGTCACAGAAACCATAGGAAAGAGCTGTTTTGTGACACTTTTATCTAAAATCCTATGGAAGGGGAATGTTGGCTCAAGCCAAGTCATGTGACTAGAAAAGGTGGAATCTTATGATTGGGAATATATGAGATGAAGGGGAGTCTCATAAAGGAAGGATGTGGGTCTGCTTCCAGAAGAATTGGGGAGGCATATGGACAGAAAAAAGCCCCAGAGGCCAACTGCTTGGATGGCCTGGTGGTCTGGAAGCCTTGGGGAGAGCCAGGACTGAGTGGAAGGACTATCTCACAAGCTGCTGGACAAATGGGCACTTGTCTACCTGGGCTTGGTTAGATCGGTTGGTCATTGCATAAAGCTTCAGGATTCCTTTTAACTCGGCTCAGGTCGAGGTCGGAGGGAACGACTCCTCCAGAGACTGACCAGGGCTGCACGGGTACCTCTGCCACTCCTCAGCTTTGCCACAGCTCATGACCCTCTTCTGGGAAAGACTGTGTTTTCAAGATTATCGTCTGACCCATTTGGGAAGTTGGACAGCTGACCCTGACTGGCTGGCAACCTTTGCTCACAGGAGGCTCACGGAAACCTCACACCTGTGTCCCAGTCATATCATAATGGGAGGAACCTAGTCTTGAGCCCTGTGTTCTGGTGCCTGCTCTGGAGTGCCATGCGGTGTGACTGGAGCACATCTTGGTCCCTCTCTGAGCCTCTGACTGATGGTGATGATAATGCCTGCCTCAGAGGTTTCTGTGAAGAAAGATGAGATCAGGCATGAAGCAATTTTGAGTAATTGCTGCCACAATGTATTCTATGCGTAATAACTGCTTATTAGTAATTTATTGGCAAGACTTTGCCTGGGACCACCCACCTCAGACTGCTGGGCCTTTAAGTCCTTTGAGTCAGAGTGAACCTAGATCCTGGATCATAGTGATCTGGAGTATGGCCCCTCTTCTGCGGCTTGCATTGTGATGGGAGCCCTGGCTACTGAGGGTTGATGTTCCAGTCTCTGCTCCAGGCAGAAGGGAGTGGGAAAGGAAATAGTTATTTTCAGATACTTATATATAGGATACCATCTCAAGTAAGAAAGCTGAGGCTCAGAGTAGTGAAGTGATTTGCCCAGGGTCACACAACTGGTGATTTGAACTGGGGTCTTTCTGGTGATTTGAACAGGATTTGAACTGGGGTCTTTCTGGCTCCAAACTGTGTTCTTAGCCCTGCTAAGTCCTTAGTGGGACTGAAGGTGTATGGGCTAGGGATTTGGAAGGAGACAGTTTGAACTCCACCAGGAGCTGGTGGGAGGGCCAGACCTAATGTGCCTCTCTCGCTTCAGTGTACGCTTGGAAGGGTGAAACAGATGAGGAGTACCTGTGGTGCATTGAACAAACCCTGTACTTTAAGGACGGACCCCTCAACATGATTCTGGACTACAGTGATGACCTCACCAACCTCATTCATACCAAGTACCCACAGCTCCTGTCGGGTGAGCAGGGTGGGTGGGTGGGTGGGCTGAGGGCTGGCTGCTTGAATGGGGTTTGCTCGCCCACATGCAGGAGGCAGCAGATGTGGCAGGACTCCCATTGCCTTAAGCTGCAGATTCCTTGGAGGAAGACAGGCTCCTGCAAGCATGTTGGGCCCAGCCTCCTGACTTGTCATGGTGTGGAGCTAGAGCAGCTGAGGGAAGCCTGGCTGAGATTACAAACCAGGGGGTAGGATAAAGGCTGGACTCAGAAGAGCTGGAAAGGAGCCACCTTTGTAAAAAGCAGGGCAAGAAGGGAAGCAGTGAGTGCAAAGGCCTTAGGCTAAGAAAGGTTGACTGCTTAGGCAACAGAAGAGAAGCAGCATGTCAGCTATGAGTGGAGGGAGCCAGGTCATATTATAGGATGTGTCTGGAGCTTTAGTGAAGGCCAGAGATTGGCATGATCCTGAGAACAAGGGAAAGTCATTGAAACAAGGGTTTAGGAACGATTTCTCTGAAAATATACATGTTAAAAATGGCTGGTGGTAGTGATGGTTGCTCAGCATAGTGAAGATCGTTCAGGAAGGAGGCACTCCTTACCTGACTTTAAGGTTATTTGCTTAGATTTTTTTTTAGTTGAACTTTTTCTAAGGTTTTTATTGTAGATTGAGTGAAAGTTTACAGGGTAGATCATCAGTTTTACATTCAACAAATCATACACCTTGTTTTATTACAATGATTATAACACCCTCTATGCACCATCAGCACTCAGGCATATATAATAATTTACATCTCCAAAAGGAACATCCTGCAAGTCTCCCTCCTGGCCACCTGCTCTTAATCGCTCTCTTCCCATGAATCTGGAGTCCACAGCCACTCTCTCTCCATGTCCCATCTCTGCCTCCATCTCTGGATAAGGTCCCACATTCTGCTTGTGCTCTTCTCCCTTGATGGCCCTAGGGTCCTCTAAGATTAACCACTCCCGTTTTTGTTACCAAACTTCTACCTTTACAATTGTGACAGTTGCAATTAATCATGATAGCAATTATTCACTATTGAATCTTATTACAAATCTTATCCCCATCTCTTTTCACCAGACCCATCTAGACAAGATGAAAACTATTCAGTGGGGACTCTTTCTCCACCCCCAAACTCTTAAACTAAACTCCTTCTTGAAACCTTGTAAGTCAGTCACTTTGTGCCTTTATCACCCCCCTCATTTTAGGTAGCCAGTGTCTAAATTGCCCATCCTGGTAGCGTAGTGGTTATGAATCGGGCTGCGAACCTTGAGGTCAGCAGTTTGAAACTACCAGCCGCTCCGCGGGAGAAAGATGAGGCTTTCTGCTCCCGTAAAGATTTACAGCCTCGGAGACCCTGTACAGGGTCGCTATGAGTCGGAACCGACTCGATGGCACTTAACAACTACAACATCTACCCTGTGTACAGAGGGGATACCATTGATACTTGATGTGAAGATTCCTTCCCTCTCTGTACGTATTTACAGTTATTACTACGTGAGTATAGGTCAGGTTCATCAAACTGTAGCAATTTACTCGTGTTTCTTTTATCAAAAAAAATTTTTTTTTATTTATGTTTTTTGTAATCTTCCTCTAGTCGAGCTCTGATTATCAAGCCATCAAGACTAGGTCAAATGTGTACTGTCTGCAAGTTTGGGTGTTCTTGTGCATCTCCCCTCACTTCATATCAGCTGGAAGCTTCACTCTCAGCTCTAAGCCCTCTGTGGCTATGTCCTTGTCCATAGGCTCAGGTGTCCCCAGGTCTCACCATGCTTCCTATCAACCAGTCCTTCCTCTTCTCTTTCACATCTCCAGGTCAATGGGGGTCAGTGGACTGTGGTTGAACTCAGTCCATTTCTTCATTGCTGCCTTTCCTTTCCCCCTTTTACTCACCAGTAGACCAATGTGGTCACCAGCAAGCTTACATGTCTGTTCGTGTGTTTCCTTTGAGTTTCCATCTTAAGAGGGGAGTTTGTCCTCAAGGAACTTGATTGCTAGCCTTGATGGCTTCCTGGTGAACAGCTTGCTTATTGTTGTAGTAGCCAGTCATGATGACATTTTTGTTTTGGATTTTTCCTGATGATCTTTCTTTGGAGATGTATCTTCTGTCGCTCTAGCTGTTCCAGGCTGGTCTGTTTGTCCTTTCTAGTGGGAGTGTCCCAACTCATAAGGTTCTGGATGGGGCTCAGGATTCCACCTAAGGTCCTATATACTGCAAAGGCTCCGCAGGAGGCCTATTTCACTGGGCAAGTTCTAGAACCCCTTTTAATATTCCAATCAGTTATAGGCTGAGGATTAAGTAGATTTTTTACAAGACAGTTTGTAGGTATACTGAGTTTCTGGTTAAGGAGGTGAAAAACATTGGAAATGGGTAGTGATGACGAATGCAGTTCATGTCGAATTCTACACTTGAAAATGGTCAGAATGGCAAACTTTGTCATATGGCTGCTGGCTGCTCTATGGAGGGTGGATTGTTGCAAGGAGACCTGAAGAGATGTTGGTGGCAGGGACTAGGGCAGTGGCAGGAGGGAGGGAGACCTAATAAATCTACATAGATTTATTAGGCTTGACAATTGCTTTGCTATTGAAGGTGTCATCAGGAGTGATTCTTTCATGCAGGCCTGGGTGACTGAGTAGTTTGTGGTATCAGTCACATAGATGGGAACCCAGAAGTAACAGTGACCTTAAGTGCCCAACATATAAGGCATTTGGGTGCGTTTGGGTGTAAGTCTCTGTGAAGCTCTTGGGCCTCATCCCAGAGGCCTCTCACTCCTCCCATCCCTCGCCAGCCCCTTCCTGGCTTGAGTGAGGATGAGGGCTGAGTCTGAGGCTCTTCCCTTCCCTTCCTGTTCAGGCATCCGAGGCATTTCTGAGGAGACCACAACTGGGGTTCACAACCTATACAAGATGAAGGCCAAGGGGATACTGAAGGTGCCTGCCATCAACGTCAATGATTCTGTGACCAAGGTGAGCCCCTAGGGCAGTGACAGCTCCATTCTTGGTTCCTGACCCAGTTCAGGAGTAAGGCCTTGACGAACTGCCCCCAAAGGCTACAGTCTGACGACATGAACCTCTTAGGCGGAAAAGAGGTTGTAGACTGAGGGTAATGAGTGTATTAAAGATGAGAACTACTTGGTGAGCTTCAGAGCGGGTTGTTGAGGAAGGCTATTGGACCGGCAGAGAAAGTCTAGTGACACGGACGTGGAACAAATCAGGTTGGAGGGGTGGGGATGGGGGGATTAGCTGGAGAGAAGGAATCACAGAAGATGGTCAGCCCAAGGCTGAGGTGCTAAGAGTGGGGCCAAGGTACCTGGGCCCTGTAAGACCCTGAGGCTCAAGGGCCTGACCCCAGGGCCTTGCCTGCACTGTTACTCCCTTTTAACCATCTCATTTCAGAGCAAGTTTGACAACCTGTATGGCTGCCGGGAGTCCCTCATAGATGGCATCAAGCGAGCCACAGATGTGATGATTGCGGGAAAGGTGGCAGTTGTGGCAGGCTATGGGGACGTGGGCAAGGGCTGTGCCCAGGCCCTGAGAGGTTTCGGGGCTCGTGTCATCATCACTGAGATTGACCCCATCAACGCATTACAGGCTGCCATGGAGGGTACGATAGGGTGAGAGTTGGCTGTCAGCCTCGGGTCCAGAGAAGGACCAGTGTCACCTCAGGTAACCACAGCTCCTGTTTCTGTACAGGCTATGAAGTGACTACCATGGATGAGGCCTGTCAGGAGGGCAACATCTTTGTCACAACCACAGGCTGTGTAGATATCATCCTTGGCAGGTTGGTGCCAGGCAAGAGTCCTGGAGTGTGAGGGAGGGAGACAAGCCTGGGCTGCTCTTGTTCCTGACTGTCTGCCATGGCTCGGGCTCCCTCACAGGCACTTTGAGAAGATGAAGGATGATGCCGTTGTGTGTAACATTGGACACTTTGATGTGGAGATTGATGTCAAGTGGCTCGATGAGAATGCTGTGGAGAAAGTGAATATAAAGCCCCAGGTGAGACGCTCCAGCCCTTCTGGTCAGGTGGGCAAATAGAGGACTGAGGAGGGGCAAGCTCATGGGCAGGTCATCATGGAGGGCAGATAAGGAGTCTGGTGCAATCTGGGCAGTAGAATGGGGAGAAGGAGGGTTTGGTTTCAGAGCCAGTCTTCTTGTTAGCTGGTGTCCTAGGAGGTTTTAAGCAGGTAAGAAGCACATGGTGAGATTGTTTGAGAAAAATGTCTCATGTTACTTTGAGGAGAATAAAAGCAGTAGAGGAAGAGGGGAAGCAAAGAGGCTTTTAAAAGAATGCTTTAAAAATATTCCTGGTGAAGGATGATGGCAGCTCCTACTTGGAGTGGTAAGAAAGTAGAGGTGGATGATGGATGGACTGGATATGGGGTCAGGTTGAGGGAACAATCTAGAAGACACTAGGTTTCTGGTTGGACAACTGTGTGAAGAGTGGGGCCATTTACTGAACCGGGAAGATGGGTTTGGGGAAGAACCCAATAGGGTTTCCAAGGCTGTAACTCTTTATGGCAGTTGATTGCCATAATTTCTCTATTGGGGTAGCTGTTAAATTCAAACTGCTGACCTTTCAATTAGCAGGTGAGATCTTTTCACCACTGGTCCACCAGGGCTCCTTTTAACTACTAATATTAATCTAATACTTAGACCGTAGGGTTGTTATTAGGGTTAAATGTGATTAATATAGGAGTCCTGGTGTGGTGTTGTAGGATAAGCACTGGACTGCAAGAACATTAACAAGTTAATATTTCCTGAGTACTTGGTGTGTGCTAAGCTTTGTGATTAATGCTTTACATTTTCAGCTTATTCAATTCTCACAACAGACCTCTGAGGTCTGCAGTTGAAAACTGCATAATAAATATTGACCACTACTATTTGTTGTGCATCAGGCCCTGTGCTGGAGTTTGTCTGGGGGTAGAGAGGCCTGCTGGATAAGAGGATAGGGTGGACAGTGGAAGCAATGCCCACTAGTCCTAACACTGCCCTGCCCACTTGCAGGTGGACCGATACCGGTTGAAGAATGGGCACCGCATCATCCTGCTGGCCGAAGGGCGGTTGGTCAACCTGGGCTGTGCCATGGGCCACCCCAGCTTCGTGATGAGCAACTCCTTCACCAACCAGGTGCTGGCACAGATTGAACTGTGGACACACCCAGACAAGTATCCCGTTGGAGTCCACTTCTTGCCCAAGAAGGTAGGTTTTCCTCCTCCATTCCAGGCCAATGACCATATCTGTTCCTTGGCTACCTATGTGCAGGGACCATCAGAATATAGAAAGTGCTTGCCTGTCTGTGCTCTTGAAGTAGAGGTCTTTGCAGGGCTCTACAGGGCATAAATCATTTCCCTCATTAGAGGAAGAAACAGACCAAAATTGGGTCATGATTTCCTTGGAGCACACCGAAAGTGGGCTTTGGAGTAAGACACAACAAGGCCATTTCTCCATTTTCTCATCTGTAGAATAAAGGCAGTAGACTTCCTCTTGGGATTGTGAGGGTTTCCTTAGATCAGGGGTCACAAACCCACATGCTCACTGGGATCAGACAGATAAATAATTGAGTGAAGCAGACTGGGTGGGAACTGACAAAACAGAAGACTGCCAATCAGTTGTCATCACCCTTGAACCTTAGCCTATTAGACCAGAACTTCTGACCTTTTAAGAGAAGCCAGCTATGTATGAAATAATCAGTTTTTAAATCTAGGCAGTTCATTACAGTTTTTTTAAAATCACATGGTGTGTCAACTTGGACACATCTGAACTGAAAGCAGCCCACAGGCTACAATCTTGTGGCCTTAGAATGAGATGATACAAGTAACACACTAAACATGGCACTTGCCTTGCGGCGGTGTGTGATCATGATAAGCATGACTATCAGGTACTCTGCTATCAAATCTAGTGCTCATCCTAATGCTCCATGTAGACTGCACACTGCAAGGATAAGAATTGCTGTGTTCAAGTCTTCTTTTTGTCAGTGTCACAGGTGAACTGGATTTTGTTATTTGCCTTGTCTGAGCCTTAACTAGTTGGAGAGGCTGTGGTGGGATGTCTCCATTACCACCCCTTAAGCCCTTTGATAGATTGGTTACATTTTACTGAGGAAGACATAGGAAGATAGCCATCTCCTTTCCACCAAGCCTTTCTGGAACCCTGTCTTGCTGGGCTGAATGCTTTGTCTGTAGGAGCCTCAGTGGCTACTCCATTATGTGCAGCCCACCAGCTCCTGAGACTTGCAGAGTAAGAAAGATTCCCTCTTGGCTGTCACCTAATCCCATTTGGTAGAAATGTGATTATGAATGTGATGAAAAGTTAGGCAAGGTTTGCCTTTGAAATGCACCTAAGATTGGAAACAAAAGAGGCAAAGATCTTGCCCTGTCACCTGGTCTCATTCTGTCTCCTTCCTCCATCACTGCCAAAGCATGGGTTGGGGACAGAACACTCTCAGCTTCATGCCTCACAGGTCATGTGGGCAATATTTAATTATCAGTGTGACTGCTTATGTCAGTCACTCTATGTATCCCTGATCTTTGTAACAGCTATGATAGATGAATTATTGTCACATTCATCCTATAAATGGGAAAACCAAGGTTCAGAGATTGACTTTACTCCTAGTTAAGTGTCAAGTATCAGGCTAGGAATAGAATTCAGCTCTCTCTGTCCAAGTAGTTAACCACTGTGACAGAATCCTTTTGGGGGCAGGGTGCAGAGAGAAGGAAGGACATTCTGAGCTAGGCCATGCAGATGAAGGAATCATTCAGTTTGTACCCTGGGAATTGGTGGTGGTGATGCTTATGTGCTGGGATGTTGGATCCAACTTGTAGCGACCCTGTATAGAGTTTCCGAGGCTGTAAACCTCCATGGGAGCAGAAATCACCATCTTTTGCCTATGGAGCAATTGGTAGATTTGAATTGCTGGCCTTGCGGTTAGCAGCCCAACTCATAACCCACTATGCTACCATAGCTCCTATTTGCCTTTATTCTGCCAGAAGAACTGCCTTTGCTTCTGTTTTGTCTGAGTACATTACCACTCTCTCTGGGATCATTTCTTCATGTGTTGAATGTAAGAAGAAACTTCTGTCTTTACCCAAGAAATTAAGTGAAACAGATACAGAAGTAATCTTGCAACCTTGACCGTTGATGAAGGGATAAAGAAGTGGATAGAACACTTGACTGAAAACAGTGAACGAGAAGAGATGATGTGGAGAGACCTTGCTAGTCAGCCATCTTGAGACAGACAATTACTGTCTGGGTGAGGAGCACAGAGGGCAACTTCATGGAATTCCAAGCAGGACATAGAAGAGCTACATAGTAATACATGGGGTGAAATAAGGTCCTGATTATTGGCAGCAGCCAACAGGAAAGGTACCTTTGCATGATCCCCGCCCCCAACCTTCGTGTACATTCTCTCCATCTGTATATTCTTGACCTCCAGAGACCAGTGTGTTGCCCCACATATCTCTGCTCACCACTGTACCCCTACCTATTAATCTAGCAGAGTGACAGCAGGCTGCCCTGACATAGTGCCAGCTCTTCACCCACTCCTATCCACTTTACTCAGCCAAGCTGCCTCCTGCCACCTTTTTGGTGAGAGGCAGCAGCAATGCAAGTTTTCATACACCTGCCTGGTGCTTCTTCCTCCCTTCCCCCACCTGCCACTCACCTCCCCTCTTCATGCCTGCCTGGCAAGCAAGGGTCTGTGAGCTGGCCTGTTCCCGCGCCTCCCCTCCTGCTTCCACACACACATTGTGAGAGGAACTGTGGCAATGCAACCTTGCATGAACCTGCATGCCACTCATCCTCCCCTATCTAGTGGGATGCAGCGATTGCACTCCCACCAGCAAGCCATACCCATCACCCCATCTACTTGGCAAGTACCACTACCTGTTCCTGTGCATTGAAGTAATTACAGACAGTGGTCATTGTCTGCCTTCAGCCACCCCACAAGACCACTGACCAGAGACTCCCTGCCACTACTCTGCTCACCTGGAGACAGTGGCGAGCATTCTAGTGCAGCCAGATTAGCAACCAGGGTCGCATGCCCATCCCACATCACTGGATACATCAAAATGTAACAAAAAATCAGGGCACAACAAAGAAACAATGCCTTTAGCAAGTGGCCAAAATAAAGAACTATCTCCTTGAGGAAGAAATGGTAATAAAACCGCCTGATATTCAAGACTGTATGAGAGAGCTTCAAAAAGTTCATAGAAAAAAATCCATTAGCTTTTAATTCCATTTTTTCATGAACTATTTGAAATCCCCTCATACGGGGCTCTCCAAGAGATCAAGAAAAGAGTTGCACAGACCAAATCAAAGTTAACATAGATAAAACTATAGAAGAATTCAGGAAAACAATACTAAAACAAAATGACAAAATAAATAGAAACTGTACCAAAACAGCAACTAGAAATCCAGATTAACAGTAAAAATTTCTGAAATAAATAACACATTGGAAGGTCAAAGGAGTAGAATTAAATCAGTGGGAATAGTGGGCAAATCCCTCGATACCAAACAATCTGGATCAAAAGTAAAAAATGAAGACAGTCTTAGAGTTACATAGGATACCATCAAGAGAATGATTTGTGTGATCAGAATTCCAGAATAGGAAAACAGAAAAAGAGAAAAATTTGCAGGTAGAAAGTATCAAACTTCCCTAATATGAAAGATGAGACACTCAATGAACTCCATATAGGATTGTTGTTGTTAAGTGCAATCGGTTGGTTTTGATGCATAGTGACCCTTTATAGAGTTTCTAAGATTTTAAATCTTTATAGGAACAGAATGCCATATCTTTCTTCTGCGGAGCAACTTCAGGCTCAAACCACAGACCTTGTGATTCATAGTCTAGTGTTTATCGTATGGAGCCACTACGCTCCCTTACATAGAATGCCTTCCCCAAAATCACCAAATCGTATCATAATCAAACTTGCAAAACCAAAGATGAAGAATGACTCCTGAGAGAGCAGCTTGGAGAAAAACAAAATGTTACCTCCAAAGGGAAACCAACAAGACTGACAAAATGTTATCTACAAAGGGAAACCATGCAGGCAAGAAGCATGCTATATATAAAACTCTGGAAACAAAAAGAATGTGCTAACCAAAATCACATAACCAGCAAAGTTGACCCTCTAATACGCTGGTGAAATTAGGACACATCTCACAACATGGATGAGCCTGGAGGACTCAGTGAAAAACAACAATCACAAAAAAGACAAATATTTTATGAAACTATTAGTGGTTACGAATCCGGCTGTGAACTGCAAGGTCAGCAGTTCGAAACTACCAGCTGTTCAGCGGGAGAAAGATGAGGCTTTCTGCTCCTGTAAAGATTTACAGCCTCAGAAACCCTATACAGGGTCACTATGAGTCGTAACTGACTCCACGGCACATAATCATAAAGATTTATGCATTTAAAAAAACCCCAAAAAACCCTGCTTTCCTTAACTCTTAGGGGTGTTTGGTGTGGTACTGTAGGATAAATACTGCACTGCTAATTGCAAAGTCGGAGGTTCATAAATACCAGCTGCTCCTCAGAAACCCTATAAGAGTTGCTGTGAGTCTGAACTGACTCGATGGTGCTTAACAAATGACACAATAGGAGCCCTGATGGCACAGTGATTAAGCACTTGGCTGCTAACCAAAACGGTGGTTTGAACCCATTAGCCTGATCAGTGAAAGTGTGGGCTGTCTGTTTCTGTGAAGAGTACAGTCTTGGAACCCCTCAGGGGAAGTTCTGTTCTGTCCTATAGGATTGCTTTGTTTTACTGAAACAGTGGAAGTGAAACCATTTGGAACTGGGATACCTGTGGCCAAAATCTATAAAGGCTCTCTGATGGTGCTTTAGGATAGGCACTACTGGACTGCTCACCTCATGGTTGGCAGGTCAAACCCACCAGCTCCTTCATGGAGAAAGACAAGACTGTGCTTCTGTAAAGATTTACAGCCTCTGAAACAATATATAGGGTTGCTGAGTTGGAATAGACTTGATAGCATTGAGTTTGGTTTGAGTTAGGTGCCACCACTTGTCCATATTTTCAGGTCCCTTTTTTAGCACCTGTGAGAGGTAGAGATTTGTTTAATCTAACACCCCCACCCTGAACCCCCCGAGCTTGTGCTGGTAATCTGTCCCATCTCTTCAGAACTGTCCCAGAGGCCAAGGTTGAAATGATTGGAACAGGTTAGGGGGCTTTGAAGCTAGGTGGGTCTGAGTTTAAATCCCAGCTCTGTCATTCACCAGCTGTGTGACCTTAGACAAGTCATTTCGCTTTTGTTGTTAAGTGCCGTTGAGTTGGTTCGACCCATAGCAACTCTGTATAGGGTTTCCAAGGAGCAGCTGGTGAGCTTGAACTGCCTGAGCATTAATTTCCTCATTTGTAAAACGGGGATACCAAAACTCAAACCTATTGCCTTTGAATTGATTGTTATAGGACAGTTCTACTCTGTCCTGTAGGGTTCTATGGTAACCAAAAGAACATCTGCAATGCAGACTGGGTCTGAAAATGGAATGAGGGACATGGGTATGGGTAAGGTGTATGTCCTCATGAACCAACAGAATAATTTCTTACTCTTTCAGTGGCTAGAGGTGGGTAAGGGACCCCAAAGCATGACACTAATCTTAGGTCTTCTGTGTTTTCCCCCAGCTGGATGAGGCAGTGGCTGAAGCCCACCTGGGCAAGCTGAATGTGAAACTGACCAAGCTAACTGGGAAGCAGGCTCAGTACCTGGGCCTGCCCTCAGATGGCCCCTTCAAGCCTGATCACTACCGATATTGAAAAGCTTGGCCTGCATCTCGCCTTGCAACTGGAATCCCTGCCCAGGCCCCAATTCTCCCTCCCAAGAACAGAACAAAGGGCACTAACTTTGAGATTGGTTTGTCATTCCTCTTTCCCCTTCAGTTGATTCCCTGGGCCCTGCTATGTCCTTCATACTGTTACAGGTGTGGCAAGGAGTATTGAGAAACCCCTCTCTTCCAAAGCCCTGTTCATGATGGAAGGTATGAGGGAGACCCCCACAGGGAACCATGAGCTCAGGGGTCTTAGAACTGCTCACTCAGTCGTTAGCCTGGAAGGTGGTGGCAGTGGTCAAAGCTCATGCACTTTACATCTAGGTCGTCACCTGGTCTTGGGGACTTTACCAGTGTGCTTGGTTTATAGGCTTGCTGGTCCTCAGTCCATGACAGATGAGAAGAAGCACTCACAGGGCACGGTGGAGCTAGTAGAGTCTGAATGCTCCTAAGAGCCTGCCTTAGTGTTGGGCATTCTCTTAAACTTTGGAACAGTGAGGTGTTGGTACTTGTTGTCCCTATTTTATAGGGGTTAGAATAGACTTGTTAAGGGACAGCCACAAGAGAGCAAGAGAAGTGACAACCAGAGGTTGAAAGGGGCCAGAAAAACATGAAAGCGCAGGTACAGTCTGCCCCCACTATGTAACATGCTGGTTCCTACCACAACCCTGGGTCAAAAAATTACTTGGTTTATAATATGTTAAAGGAGAGCAGGAAGGTGGGTTAATAAAATTTTTGGTGCCTAAAAAGGATGTTGAGCCTTTATTATATAGATAATCTACTGCTGTCAGTGTATGGCATGAGCAAGGGGTTATGGTCAAGTGCTGATGAACAGCAAGAAAACAGTCAAGGGGTTATCTGTAGTGTGCATGCTAAGGGATTCAGGTAACAATTTGGGCTTGGAAGGATGAATGAAGTAGAGGGAACTTTTTATTGTGAATTGAGTGAAGGTTTATAGAAAAGATCATCAATTTTACTTTCAATAAACCACAAACTTTGTTTCATCTCAATGATTGCAATCCCCTCCAAGCAATAGCAGTTATCCCGCTTCCTCCCTGTGCTTCCTATTTGCATTCCACA
>NW_006408598.1:198748-215748 GCF_000296735.1 Chrysochloris asiatica
ACCTCTCAGGTTCCTGCAGTCTTTGTGACCAAGTAAGCTCAGATATATTTATTTTATATAATTTTGACTTTTGTTCCACATTTTCTCCCACTCTGTTTATGACATTCTAGTGTGATCCCTCTAGGAGCAGTTGGTAGTGGTAGCTGAGTACCATCCAGTTCTGATCTCAGTCTGGAGACTGATGTGCACGTGTTCCATTAGTCTGTTACACTAACTCATACCAAGTCTCTTCAGCTCTCATCACTTTTTTTTCTTCCACACATGGAGAGACGAATAGTTGCACCTTAGATGGCCACTCATGAGCTTTAAGATCCCAGATGCTCCTCACCAAAGTAGGATGTAGAACACTGTGGACGCTGTTGACTATGGTGTCCCCTGAGATTATGGTCCTGAGCCCCCAGGCCCAGCAACTCATTACCTTGAGATGTTTGGTAGTATCTAAAAAGTTTTTGTCAATTGCCCACTGTATGCTCCACTACATTCATAGTTGTATTTGCAGCAAAGATAAAACCCATGTACAAATATCCTCTTTCTTCCTTATCCATTCATTCAGTCTGTATCTGTCCATGTGTCTACCTACAAAACATTTGTTCTAATGTGTATTTAACACTATTTACCTCTTCCCTGCAACCTTTACATACCTCCTGTTTGTGTCTTCTGTTTTCATCATCATTTAGCCAACCTCCCTCTTGTATGTTGCCCTTCCCCTTCATGTATATTGCCCTCCCCATCACCCCAGTTAATAGTTGTCTACCCACTGCCAGTGAATTACTCTCCTCTCCCACCCTTGGTAACCATCAAAGAATGTTTCTTTTTAATTTTTATTGTGAATTAAGTAAAGGTTTACAGATAATATCATCAGCTTTACATCCAACTAGTCATATATTTTATCTCCATATTTACAATCCCCTCAGTGTAACTAAATAGTTATCCTGCTTTCTGCCTTTGGTTCCTATTTGCATTCCACTCACCTTTCTGTCCGTTCTCAACTTTGTCCTTCTGATTTGAATGATTGCCCAGACTATGGTGAATGTACTTTGCTAGTGTTGTTGTCCCTCTCCCTCATTAATCTATATACTGCTTGGCTGAAAATTGGGCCAGAGGGTTGAGTTCCTTTCCATAGTCTCAGGTTCCTCCAGTCTTTTTCTGACCAGAAAACCTATTTTTTTGTTGTTAAATTATTTTGAGTTTTGTTTGGCATTCTCTCCCACTCTATTCAGGACCTTTAGGCAGTTGGTAGTGGTAGCTGGGCACCGTCTAGTTCTGGTCTCAGTCATGGACACTGATGTTCACATGTGTTCCACTAGTCCATTGGACTAATTGATTCCAGGCCTCTTCAATTCTTGACACTCACTCTTCCGCACATGGTGGTTATGCGCTGTGGGGTTGGTTCTGACTCTGACTCTGACCCTGTATAGGGTTTCCAAGGCTATAAATCTTTATGGGAGCAGGATGTTTCATCTTTCTTCTGAGGAGCAGCTGGTAGATTCAAATTGCTGCTCTTTCAGATAGTAGCTCAGCTCATAATCCACTACATACTAGAGCTCCTTGGAGAGACCATTAACCACCTAAAGAATGTTTCTTTTAACATGAAAACCTTGAGTTAGTACAGTAGTGGTCTCATAACAATAGTTTTCCTTTTGTGATTGATTGATTTCACTCAGCATAATGTCCTCCAGGTTCATCCACTTTATGAGGAATGTTGCAGAGTCATCATTACTCTTCACCATTGCATAGTATTCCATTGTGTGTATGTACCAAAATTTGTTTTATCCATTCAACCATTGATGGCCATTTAGGCTGTCTCCATCTTTTTGCTGTTATGAAGGTGCTGTGATGAACATCAGTGTGTGAGGGAACTCTATCTCTTCTTTTTTTTTTTTTTTTCACATTAATTGGTACTTTATTTGCTTAAAACCTAGATAACATTGTCAGTTTGAGAAGAAATTCACTGTGATATATAGATTGATCTTGTCATTTAAATTCTAGGGTTTTTTTAATCTTTTTTTTTTCGCCCCAGGAATAGGAGTGGGAAGGGAAATAAATATACTTGGAAAAGTTTATCCAAGAAACAGAACAGATACACATATATTTTAAAAACATGAACAAACCATTAGAGAATGAGATCTGAAATCAAGAGTGATTTCAGTTTTGGCAGCCCCTGCCTTTTTTTTTTAAAGACTGCAGCTGGATAAAGGCTCACTGGCTGTCATCTCAGAAATAACAAGTGATGAATAAAAAAGAAAACTTACCCCGCCACAAGGCCTGACAATTCTGTTCTCCACACCCTCCCCCAAGATAAAAATATGAATACTTTACATAACAACTCAGAATTGGTCTTCATCTCCTACCTGCCTCATCAGTGGAAGTTTAAATTCATGATTTAAAAAAAGACATCGAAGCTCATGTATATAGATTAAGAGGACAATTGATTTCTTTTTTCTTTTTAAAGTACAGGCAGGGAAAGAAGCTATCATTTTTAATTAAAACCTTTCTGCACTTTCTGATTACTGTTCAACTTATTATTATTTAGCAAAAAGCAAAATGTTTATAGTGTTCATCTTAAATCTTATTGCTCTCCCACTGTAGTATGCTTTCCATTAAAAATAAAGAGATGGAGCGGTCAATCTGGTGATTCATTTGGCATGGCTTTCATTGGAGACTGGGGGTGGGGTGGGGAGTAGGTGGCAAAGAGAAGAGGACATCCAAAAAGTAACTTACACATACAATGGTTTTCTTTAAAAAACAAAGAGAGAGAGAGAGAGAGAAAATGTTATCTTCAACAAATGGAAACAAGCATTCAAAGCCCATCTTTCAAGCCATAGCCAAACCATGTTCTATCTTAAGGCGGTTCTCTTTCTTTGTTAATAAAATCTCTCCCCAAACCATCATCACTTTTAATCATCCCCAGACTGGGCTTCATCTTCAGACCCTTCATCCCCAGATTTTTCTGGTGGAGGGCTGGCAGATGTTTTCTTTTCTGGAGGGCTTTCTGTTTCCTCATCGTCTTCTTTGGGGGAAGAAGTCTTTTCCTTTGATGCCTTTGAAGTTGCGGGATGACCCGCTTTCCCTTGGCCCTTCACTCGACTTGGCGTCACTGTTGCCTTTAGCCTGGGTTTGGGCATTTTCTTTTCTTTTCACTCAGGTTTGGATTTCTTAACCATCTTTTTGTTTTTCTTTTTTGAACTGCCATAGTCACTGTCATCGTCTTCCATTAGGAAGTCTTCACCACTGCCAGAATCTTTTCTTGGAATGGTGCCTCATCCTCCTCTCGTTCTTCCTCACTGCCCCCATCTTCCATAAGCACGTCTCTCTTGCTTCGAAGCTGCTTTAGAAGCTGCCTGTCGCTGCTGACGTACATTTTTATGATCTTTTTCATCTTCACTTATCATCTGCTGAGTGAGAGTCATCCTTCTTGGTCTTCACATCCTTTTCTTCCCAGTCCTCACTGTCTTCCTGTGAATTCTTTCCAGACCGCCTCTTATTTTTAGCTTCTCGAGGAGATGATCGCATTTTCTTAGCTGGAGGACCCGAATCTCTTCCATAATCTTCATCAGCATCATCAGATTCCTGAAACTGTGAATAATCAATGAACTTCCTATTTCTGACATGTTCGCTGTTGAAACAGGAGCCAGTCAAAGACCAGGACCCCACCCCGCCCAACCCCGCGTGCTTGGCGCCCCCCTGCCCCAACTTCAGCCGCTGCAGCTGAACCTCGACCTGCTGGTTTCTCAAACTCCGCTGCGCCTTGTTTCAGGGCCCCTTGATCATACGAGCCCCCCGCTCCCCTGTGTCTCCAATCTCTTCTTAAGTTATGTGCCTTGTAAATAACTTTTGAAAATCCTGTCATTTTATTATAGTCTATATTGAGTTCCTCTACCTTAACCTTTTTTTTTTTTTGAGTCCTGGTGTGGCACTGTGGAATAATGCGCCAGATTTCAAAGTCATTTGAACTGCAAGGTTGGCTGTTCAAGCTCACCAGTTGCTCCTTGGAAACCCTACACAGGGTCGTTATGGGTCAGAAGTGACTCGACAGCATTTACCAACAACATTCTTGTTTTTTGGAGTCTTGGCAGTTCTCCAAAACCCTATACAGGGTTGCTATGTGTTGGAACCGACTTGACGGCACTTAACAACAACCTTGTTTTTTTGTGTTGTTATATCCCTCCTCCCTCATTTCTTCTTTGCATTGGATTGATCCACTGTTCTGTGGGGACTATTAATTGAACACCTACTGGGTGTTTGTTAGTCATTAGGTACCATTGATCCTATATACAGCAGAGCAAAACACTGCCCAATCCTGCACCCTTCTCACAATTGTTTGAGTCCAGTGCTGCTGCTACCGTGTCATTCCTTGTCTTTGAGGGTTTTCTCTTTTTTGCTAGTCCTCCACTTTGCCAAGCTTAACATGTCTGAAGTATGAGAGACGAAATCTCGCCATTCTGGCTTCTAAGGAGCAGTTTATCTGTACTTCTTCCAACACAGATTTGTTTATTCTTCTGATCCATAATACTTTTTTTTTGCTTTGTAAGTTTTTATTGTGAACTGTGTGATCATTTACATGGGAGAACATCAGCTTTACATTCATCCTATCGTATTTTGTTTTTTGTTTCATTGTACTGACTATAATCCCCTTCATGCATCATCATACTACAGCATTTGCTTCCATTCCCTCTGCTTTTTTTTTTTTTTGGGGGGGTGTACATCGAAAAACTCAGGAATATACAACCATTCAAATAACCAAAGGTCACACCCTGCAAAGCCCACCCCCCCAGCTGTCAGCACACAGCCCCTCTCCCTCTGAGTCCAGAGTTCCCAGGCGCTCCATCTCTCCACGTCATGGTCTCTGCCTCCATCTCTAGTGTCACTGCTTCTTTGGGGAGGGCCCGCACTGCTCTCTTCTCCCTTGATGGTCCCAGGGTCCTCCACTCCTGGACTGCAAAATCAACTGCTCCCCTCCTTTTGTTACAAAATGTCTGCCTTTACATTTGCAACACTTACAATTAGTTCTGATAGCAATTATTCATTTTTGAACCATAAGAGTCTTATCGTCTCCTTTCACCAACTAGACAGGTTGGACACCACTCAGTGGAGATTCTACCTTCCCCCACACCCTCTGAAACTAGGCCCCCTCTTGAAAGCTTGTAAGCCAGTAACTTTGTGCCTTTGTATCCCCCATTTTGTTGCCCATTCCTGTCAACCCTGTGTACCAAGGGGGTTGGAATGATCCTCGCTGTAAAAATTTGTTCCCTCTTTTTGAGCTACTACATCCATAAGTATAGGTCAAGTTCATCAAGTTGTAATGGATTACTCTTTTTTTCCTCTTCTTCCTCTAGTTGAGTTCTAATTATCCAGCCAGGTCAAATGGGTGCTTTCTGCGAGTATGGGTGTTCTTGTGCATCTCCCTTCACTTCATATCAGCTGGTCCATAGTACTTTTAATATTCTTTTCCAACACTATAATTCAAATGCATCAATTCTTCTCCAGTCTTCCTGTACATTGTCAACTTTACATGCGCATGAAATTATTGAAAATACTATGACTTGGGTCTTCAAGCTGATATCTTTACTCTTGAACACTTAAAAGAGGTCTTTTGCTGTAGATTTGCCTAATGCAATAACTTCATTTGATTTCTTGACTGCTGCTTCCATGAATGTTGATTGTGGATCCAAGCAAAATGAAGTCTTTGACAACTTAAATCTTCTGTATTTATGATGTTATTTATTGGTCCAGTTGTGAAAATCTTTGTTTTCTTTACATTGAGGTGCAATTCATACTGAAAGTCTTTGATCTTCTTCAGCAGTAATATTTTAAGTCTTCTTAGTTTTCAGCAAGTAAAATTGTATTATCTACATATCACAGGTCATTAATGAGCCTTCTTCCAATCCTGATGCCATGTTCTTCATTAATCCAGCTTCTTGGATTATTGACCCAGCATACAAATTGAATAAGTATAATGAAAGATTACAACCCTGGCACACACCTTTTCTGATTTTAAACCATTCAGTATCTTCTTATTCTGTTCTAACAACTGCCTCTTGGCCTATGAGGTTCCTCATGAGCACAATGAAGTATTTTGGAATACCCATTCTTATTGTTATCCATAATGTCCACATAGTCAGAGCCTTTGCCTAGTCAATAATGCACAAGTAAACACCTTTCTGATATTCTCTGCTTTCAGTCAAGATCCATCTGATGTCAGCAGTTGTATTCCTGGTTCCCTGTCCTCTTTTCAGTCGGCCTCTGTTGCAATCTTTTTAAAATTATTTTAAGCAAATTTTTACTTGCATGTGATATTAATAAAGTTTGATGATTTCGCATTCTGTTAGGTCATCACTCTGGAATGGGCACAAATATAGATCTCTTCCAATCAGTCTTCCAGATTTCTTGGCACAGATAAGTGAGGGCTTCCAGTGCTGTGTCAGTTTGTTGAAAAGTTGTAGATTTGTATTCCATCAATCCCTGGAACCTTGTTTTTCACCCATGCCTTCAGTACAGCTTGAACTACTTCTTTCAATCCCCTCAATTCTTAATCATATGCTACCTCTTGAAATGGTTGAACAATGACCATTTCTTTTTGGTGCAGTGATTGTGTAATCCTTCCATCATCTTTGATGCTTTCTGTGTCATTCAGTATTTTGCCTATAGAATCCTTAACTTTGCAATTTGAGTCTTGAATTTTTTTCTTGAGTTCTTTCAGCTTGAGAAATGCTGAATGTGTTATTTATTCCCTTTTGGTTTTCCAACTCTAGGTCTTTTTCACATTTCATTATAATACTTTGTCCTCTCCAGTTGCCCTTTGGCATTTTCTGTTCAGCTCTTTTACTTACACATTTCTTAACATTCACTTTAGCATCTCGTAAGCTGGAGAGTGTCAGTCACTTATGACATCCATTTTTGTCTTTCTTTCCTGTCTTTATATTGACCTTTTGCTCTCTATTCCTGTATGATATTCTTGATGTCATCTCACAACTCTTCTGGACTTTGGTCATTAGTGTCTCATATGTGTCCTTGAGATGGTCTTTTAATTCAGGTGAGATATAGTCAAGGTTATAGTTTGACTCTTGTGGACTTGGTTTCATTTTCTTCAGTTTTAGCCTGAACTTGCATATGAGCAATTAATAGTCCATTTCACAGTCAGCCCTTGGCCTTATTTTGGCTGTGATGATATTGAGCTTTTCCATGCATGTCCTAGGTGCTAGAGGCTTCCTAATCAGTTGACTTATTCTCATGTTGTTATTCCAAACTTTATAGATGAGAGTAGACTCAGAGTTTAAAGTGGCTTTCCTAAACACAGTTTATAAGAGGCCTCACCATGATTTGAATCACAGGAAGTTAGGTGGGAAGCTGTGTTCAAATGATCATTTGCTGAATCCCTGTTCTGACTTTGGGAATCAAAGAAAAGCCAGAAGACACCTGGGTAGGGTGCTGAATAGAAGGCCTTATGGGGGTGGCTGGGATGTTGGAGATCTGAAGTTGCACGTGAGCAGTTTTGCCATCTCTTGACATGCCCCTTACTCTGCTCAGCTTCAGGATTCAGTGGCTGGCTGAAATACGAAAAGCTCATCAGGGAAGTGGTGGTGTACAAACTAATATTTGAAAGAACTGAAGTTTTTAACAAGGAATTAATGGCAAGGACACTCTGGGCAGCAAAAACAGCTTACGAAAGTGCAAACAAGGGTGATGGTAGAGTTGTATGCATGTAGGGAAGCCATGAGATCAGAGGAATGGCTTCTAACACAAGTAGTCTGACCCACGGTCACATGGGAAGTGGTGACACCTGAACTTTAAGTTAGGTTGTTCTGAGACCATTGTCATGCTCTGGAAGTGAAGATTGCTCTATTTGAGGCATGATGTTTTGACAGAGCTGGTCCACTGTGGAAGGTAGTACATGGGGTTTGGAGCTCACTTTTTCCAGCCTAAGTCCTTAGCCTCATGGCACAATGTAACCCTCTTCTACTCAGTGCAAAGGCATCTGAGTGACTTAAGGAAGGCTCTGAGTGAGGGTTACACTCAGTGGCTCATGGTCTGAGAGGCACAAGAGGCTGAAATCTGAAGGATCGGTAGACCTCCATGCTCACTCTGTCTTCAAATAGATATTTGCAGTATCCTGCACTGGACAAGTCTCACCCCTCCCTGCTTTTTTTTTTTTTTTAACCACATTTAGTTGATAATGTAAGTAACATGCGTACATGATATGACTGTGATAACTATTTTATGAACTTTGGTACATATTAGTAACAAATGACATGGGAATCCACTTCTCAGCTGATCATGACATATCAATATCAAAACAGACCTTTGACACCAATTATGTGCCAAACATACTAAGTGAACACTTTATAGTCATGATTTTAGTTGTTGCTCATGACAACTTTGTAGAGAAATTCCCAATTTGCAGAATTTATATCTGGTGCTGTGGTGGCACTATGGGCTAAATGCGTCAGACTGCAAAATCGTTTGAACTGCAAGGTCGGTGGTTCAAGCTCACCAGCTGCTCCTTGGAAACCCTATACAGGGTTGCTATGGGTCAAAATTGACTCAACAGCACTTAACAAAATGTATCTGGTGCTGTAACCTAGGTTCCTACTGTAGGTAAGGCTGCTACCAGAAAGCTGGCCAAAATCTCCACCCCAGCTCCTCTCCCATAATGGTCTTTGGGACAATGACTTCTCACAGAAAAGAGGAAGAGGGTGCCATACCAGCGGAGGCAGACAGCATCTACCATATTGTCATGCTGTTTCCTCCAAGGGCTCCCTGCCTGAGATTAAGCACACTTCCATTCTCCACAGGTCTGTCTCCTTTCAGGCACAGGAAATACCTTTCCAGAAAGTACCTTCTCTGAGATGCCAAGCAGTCCTCCACTTCAGGTTCCCCGGGGGTTCTGATTTCTGTTATCCCAGCATTTTCCTTTCCTCTTTGGAGATGCACTACCAATTCTTAGACATTTTCCTTTCTTTTAAAAAATATACTTCTTTCCTTTCACATCTGGTCTCAGATTTACTTCTGATCTCAGGTCCGCTAATCTGTCACATGTATGACATTGATGAAAAATGATTACAAAGGAAATCTCCTGCCTTCCCACCCCCATTTCCCTACCAAAGCTGTATGGGGAACAAATAATTGGCTGAGGAGCCTACAGTATTTAGTCTGGCCCTGGTTGGAATTTTTCTTCAGAAAAAAGGGAGAAGGGAGGATGAGGCTTGGGTTTTGTGGTGCTGAAAACTTAGCTTTGCAAGAACACCTGGGTCTGCTTTTCAATATGTCACTTGAGCAGGGACAGAAATACCTACCTCAGATGGTTGTTTTGAAGCACAAATGATACATATAAGTTAAATGACAAGAACTGAGTTGTATGCTTATGGTACTGTGACTTTACTAGATAAGGCTTTTCTATTAAAAGTCATAAATCCCATGCAAATAGGGTGTACAGGACTCTAATGCTGGGATTGGTTAGTTTTGCCATCCCATTAGATTTAAAAGGAGCCATCTCAGAAGCAGGAAGACTGTCAAGAAAGAAGAGTCATGAGCAGAGTTTGAGATTCCTACCTGGAAATGCAGCAGCCAGCAGAGGTGGCAGCATGGAGAAACAGCAGTTGTGGGCTTCCTGGTCCATGGCCTAAGTAAAACTGAATGGCTAGTGCCTATAGGCAGGAGGCTGGCTTGCGGAGTGTGCCCTTTGGGCATGTACAAACCAGCTAAAAGAGCTTTGTAACATTTGTCAGAGCAGGGCAGAGGCTGAGGGGCCACATGGTTGAAAGGCCAAAGACAAGAACAAGGCATACCTGACTGGAGAACTGCTTGAGTTGTTTGTCTTGAGTTGTTTCTGATCCTGAATTGCAACCTGTTCACTTCCCTAATAAACCCTATAATTGTGAGTATTGTCTATGAGTTCTATGTGGCCATTACAACAAATTATGGAACCCAGATGTGAAGCAGAATGCTGTGGGAGGGACGATTGGTGTCAGAGGATAAAGCTGGTTGTAGGGTAGAGGCATGCTTGACCTCCACTTTATAGGAAGTTGCCTTGGGCTGACTTCTTTTTTTTTTTCAGCTTGATTCTTCTTCCCCGTTTTGAAGCCAGAGGAAGTCAGGCATGGCCTCCCAGCCATTTTGGCAATGCTTTACCAGGCACCAACATGGAAGGGAAATATTTTGAGGGTAGAGAACTTGGAATGCTTGTAAAAATCACAAGATCCTTGAACTAGGAAAATTGGACACAGTTGGCACCTAAAGTTTGATTATTCCCACTAACAGTGTTCTCATACTTGCTGCAGGACCTGTGGCTTCTCTTCCTACTAACTGCTGGCGTGTATGTATCTTCATGTGATGAAATGTGTTCATTTATGTGCTTTTTGCCTTGGTTCTTTGGAAAACAGCTTGAGAAATTTCCCCCTAAGCCCCAATGAGCTACCTTTGCCCTGGTATTCTACCCCCGATGGCTTGTTACTTTTGTCCAGATTGACATTTCCTGGTTTCTTCCTTATCTAATGCTGTTATAACAGAAACGTGTTTATTTTTTCACAGTTTAGGAAGCTATAGAAGTCCAAAGTCAGGACTGCAGCTCTAAGGGAAGGCTATCTCTCTCTCTGTCAAGGGAAGGACCTGTCTTAGTGTAGGGATCCCAAGGCTTGTTCCACTTTCAGCTTTTCTTCCTTGATGATAACACGGTCCCCTTCTCTCTCATTTCTTATAAAATAAAAGATAACGAAGACCACAACCCTAGGAGATCCCCTTACATTGGATCAAAGCTATGACCTGAGTAAAGGCATCCCTCCTAATCCCTTTGCAACTGATTGACTGATGGCATCACATCACATCACATCATGGGTCACAATTACATCATTATATAAGCACTAAGTCACATTATTATAAAACTACCAAAGCCACTGAGAATCATTGCCCAATCCAGTTGACATCTTGTGGGAGGACAAAATTTAATTCATGACACCTAGATAAACTGTAAGCAACTTGCAATTGATCCTTTTTTCTTTCTGTAACTTTTCATTGGGAATTGAGTGAAGGTTTCCAGAGCAGCTCCCCAGTTTTACATTCAACATTTCATACACATTTTGTTTCATCTGATTACAGTTCTCTCAATGTAACATCACTTATCCCACTTCCAGGTTTTTTCTTTCCAGTTCACCTTTCCTAATTCTTCAGAACTCTGCCCTTGGGTAAATGCTTTTGATCACAGGTGTTTGATTATTCTAAGATATTGGATTTAGGCGCTGGACTGCACCCGCTCCTAGGAAACCCATACAGGGTTGCTATGGGTTGGAACTGACTCAGTGGCACTTAACAACAACAACAATGCGTACCTCACTAGTGCTATTGTTCCCTTTTAAGTTCTACCTATATTGTTTGGCTGAAAATTCAGGCACTGGAATGAGTTTAGTCCCAAACCTAAGGGTGACTAAGGCCCAAAGTCTCAAGGTTCCACTAGTCTATCTCACCAGTTCCTAAATCTGGTTTTTTAAAAATGTGTTTTGAGTATTGCTCCACTCACTTTTTTTCTCTCATTCGACTCAGGACTGGTTTGATCCTTTTTGTCTGGTTCTGAACTATAGCCTGCTCTATGATTGCTTTGCACCTTGTAGGGATTGGTCAATAGACCATGCAAATGAAGTATTTCAAAATGCAAAGATGTGCCTGTGGCCTACCAAGGGGGATTTATGCCTTGTCATTTATTTATGGTCAGTTTATGCCCCTAGTGGGAGGGCTATGCCTTGGAATTGATAAGGAAGTGTGTATATACAAGAGAGCTTCAAATAAGTTTGTGGAAAAATAGGATTTCATGGTAATGGATTTTTCCCAGAAAGTTTTTGAAGCCCCCTTATATATGCAGTCAGCAACACAAGAGATTTTTCAAACAGGAAGAAGCGGAGTGAGAGAGAGGAGGCAATGAACCTCTTAAAAGAGCTGTAACACTGAAGTCAGCAACAGGCCAACAGCAGAGTGGGTAGTGACAGACAGCAAGAGTTGCCTCTTCAGGGCCCGAGAGGAAGTCCACATGGTCCAGAGGAGCTGTCCAGCACAGAAGGAGGGAGACTTTGCTTACACGCATCCTCATCCTGAATTATATATACCCTGTTCTCTAATTTAAAACAACACTTAACTGTAAGTATTGTCTGTGAGTTCTGTGTGGCCTCTACAATGAATTACCAACTCCAGAAGAGAAGTAGAGGGTGCTGTGGGAGGGATAGCTGCTGTCAGAATTGGTAAAAAAGGTTGGAGAATAAGTAGACAGGTAAGTCTGATCGCACATAGATCAGCCTTGGACTGATTCACATGATCACACCTGATGTTAAGACAGGTTCTGATGCTACTACTGATACTATTACTCCTCCCATTTTAAATCTGAGTCTAAAGGAGCTCTGGTAACATAGCGGTTACAAGTCAGGCTGCTAACCTCAAGGTCAGCAGTTTGAAACTACCAGCTGTTCTGCAGGAGAAAGATGAGGTCTTCTGCTCCCGAAAAGATTTACAACCTCAGAATTCCTATGCAGTGAGTCGGAACCAACTCTACAGCATACCACCACCACCACCACCAAACCTGAGTCCAGTGTGGTGCTGTAATGTAGCATTGGACCGCAAGGCCAATTTGAACTGCAAGGTCAGCAGTTCAAACCCACCAGCTGCTCCTCAGAAACAGGGTTGCTATGAGTTGGAACTGACTAAATGGCACTTAACAACAACAACCAACCCTGTTCTGTAATGCAAAACCAAATCCACTGCCATTGTGTCAATTCTGAGTCAGTGACCAGTAGGACAGAGAACTGCCCATGGGGTTTCCAAGGCTGTAAACCTTTATAGAAGCAGACTGGTACATCTGTTTCTCACAGAGTGGCTGGTGGGTTCAAATCACTGACCTTTTTGGTTGCCAGCTGAACACTTTAATGATTGCTCCACCAGACCTTTTCTTCTGTAACCCATAGTTCTTAAACGTGAGCAAACATCAGGATCACCTGGAGGCTTGTTAAAACACAGATTGCTGCACCTTATTCCTGGTGTCTGATTTAGTAGGTCTGGGTGGAGCCTTAGAATTTTCATTTCTAACAAGTGCCCAGGTGTCCTTGATGATATTGGTTTGCTGATGATGCAGGTCCATACTAAGTGCTGTTGAATTTGCCCCTTTCCTTTACACAACAGAAGGGAACTGTAAAAGAGAACCATTTATCCTGAAAATGAAGAGAGTGGGCTTTCTGCATTGGAGGTGGGAGGAACTAAAGCCTGTAGCTGCTTCTTTGTCCCATGAGGGGAAGCTGCCTGAGAATGAAGTCAACACAATTCATAGACGGAGAGTCACAATTTCTGGAGGACATTATTTGAATGCCTCAATCTAGACATACTTGGTGCTAACTATGTTGAGTGACATGAAATTCTATCCCCATTCTCCACCAAATTACTGTTTGTTTTCTTACTTATGACTGTGTGAACTGGGTTGCCATCTCTAATCATTTCAAGGGTTCTGCTGTAACTTCCAGGGCAAAATGGTGGAGTAGGCAGACATGCCTACAATAGGGACATAGGAGACCCACTGAAACAGAGATGAATGGTGATTCTGGAGCCCTGAGCTTCACAGCAAAGGACAGAGAGGTGGATTGAGTGCTACCTGGGAGAGGAAGCTGAGTGGGAGTGGCAAGAGAGGAGAGAGACAGGTGAGTTGTGGGCTGGTCTGGTAACAGTACAGTCCCATCTTGAGCTTTTGCAGTGGTTGTTTATCCGCACAGAGACCTGGAGCTGTTGCGGCAGTATGAGTTAGAAAGAACTCAACTCGAAAATCTTAAAAGAGCAACGTTTATTGCCAGAGGCCAGAGTGTCAGCTCAAACTCAAATCACTCTGAACCTGAAACAAGCAGGGGGATAGGGTTTTATATAAGAAACATAGAGCAGTTAAAACAGACTTGTCACCTGGGGTGAAAAATTCCAGCAGACCCTTATCCTGTAAGTGGGAGTAAACTCACCAATAAACCCTTATCCTGTTTGTGCAAATGGGCTGGTGTTTTTTAGCCAAGTCTTTATCCTGCTTGTTCTGGTATCCTTGGGTCATTTTAACCTCAGTTTTTCTGTAAGAAGTTTATTATTTTTCCATAGGGTGAGGTGGGGGGCGGGGGGTGGCAGGGTGAGAGGGGGCTGAAAGGACTTAGTGGATACCTAGTTTAGATGGGGGCTGTTAGTCATGCTATAACATTTCCCCCTCTTGTACATTAGCTTAAATCATTGAGCAATTTACACTGTTCTCCTGTTCTAGGTGTTTATATGGCTGAGAGAGGACAAGTAGTTTAATAGATTCTATTCGGGACTTCTGGATGCGCTCCGAAAAACAAAAAACAAATCAGATATATTTATTACACTCTGAGTGAAATAAATTCAAATGTTTTCATCTTGTTGAAAGGAATAATGTCTTATGAGAGTCCCATTGTGTCCAGGTTTTGAGTCTGGCTAATTTGACAGCTGACAGGGTGGCTAGAAGGATTTCCTGGGGTCCAGTTCACTTTTTTTAACTGGTTTTCAGGTCCATTTCTCCATGTTCTAAGCAGAATATGAGCTCCAAGCTGGAAGGGGTCAGGTTACCTGTAGGGAAGGAAGTAGACCTAGGAAGAGCAATTTTACAAATAATAGAAAGTGTGTGGTGGAGGGGTTGCACATAGCACTGCACCTTTAAACCTTGTCTGAGGTCAGGTAGAGGGTTGAGGGAAGCTGCCTGGGAAGGTTTACTGTATACAACTTTATAAGGGCTTAATTTAAGCCCGTTTCTGGGGGCTATTTGAAACAGGGCTAAGGCAACACCTGGTCCCAATGTAGATCAATGTTCTGACAGTTTTGTCATTTGTTTTTCTTTAGAGCATAGTTCATTTTCTCAAATCTCCATGGTGAATGTAATTTCCATTTTATATGTAGCTGTTTGCTGCTCCGTTGTCACTTTGGACACTGTGGAAGTCCAAACTTGGAGGTAATCTCCTTCAAGAGGATTTTCACTATTTCTGAAGTTCTTAGTACTGGTGGGGAAAAACCTCTACCCAATCAGAAAAGGTATCTACAAAAACCAAACCAGAAAATATTTCAGTCCTCTGCTTGGGGGCAGCTGCATGAAATTAACCTGTTAATTTTCAGGGGGCCGTGTACCTTGATATTGATGCGGGACAGCCTGTCTTGGGATTGTTCTTGAGGCAGGTAACAGAGCTAATATCCTGAATGATTTTTTTGTTGTTGTTGAGAAGTTCTTGTCCTAGAGCTAGGGCCTAATGAACCAAGTCAGGCCTCTTTCCTGTAGTGGGTCATTTTATGGACTTATTTCAGAAGAGCAGGGGCTACTTTTCACAGGATCAGAACCATTTTATTACCATTTACTTTCTAGTTTTTTGTTTTGTTTTTTAACCTTTTAGAACCAGAACAATTTTATTGTTATTTACTTTTTATCCTTTAACCTCTCAGTTCTATTCAAGTCTTCAAGTTCTTGGGGTACACATTCAGGTTGTTTTTTGTCAACATTTCTAATGCCCTTGTTAGTGCAATCAGTTCAGCTTTTTTTTTTTTTGAGCTGATGTCCCCGGTGGGAGAGCTATTGCCCCTACTTGGTCTTGTAAGAGTACTATTAAACACCCTGTTATCCGAGTCCCTTTTCCATGTAACTACTTTTGTTCACGAATAACGTCTAGTTCACCAGATATAGTCAAACAGGACAGGTTGGCTGAAGAGTGATTTATTTATAATCATGGTTCAGCCCTCCAGTTGCCACATCAGGGAGGAGGATGGCAGGTTTAGTTGCCCCATAATTCACAGGTTAATATTCATATTGTCCAGTAAAATAACCTGGTATTGCCCATCTGTCCTGTTGTGAGTCATAGGCTTCCCTTATTTAGCTGCAGGGAGACGACTTGATGGGGACGGGAACCAGCTGGCCAGAGTAAATTTCTTGGCCTCTTTCCTGAGAGGATATTGGGTTTTGTGGGATGGTCAGTTTCCAGGTTTTAATCAGACCTCGATGGGGGATGCTTGTTGGCTCTCCCCAGAGTTCTGCTAGTTCACACGAGGGGTTTACACCTGATTATCAATTTACTTAGGCCAATGTGACTGGTTTCCTGAGTTTGAATCAGTAATTGTCAGGCATGTTCATGAGGAACCTCCATCTGTAGACTTTTGGTTTCAGGAAGCTGTTTGAACTTTGGAAGCAGGTCCTGGCCCAGTTAAGGGGACTAGATGGTTATTTTCTTTTCCCCAATGAAGCAGTCTAGGGGTTTCAGGAAGAACTGGTTTTCAGGCCTCCCTGAGATCTCAGTCACTATTATTGAACGGAAAGATAACAGTTTGCCCCCCATTGTTATTTTTAGCTGAGGTCCCGGGAGTGGGGTCAATAGGGGTGGCAGAAGTTGGTGCCAAATCATGTTGGGGCTCCTTACCCCCTGACACCATGGGTTTTCTGTAGACAATGAAGCTTGTTCAACCATTTGTGGAATTGGATTGGCTTTTTCTGCCAGATCCTCCCCTGAGATTTGGGCATTTATTTTTCCATCGTCCAGGTTTTTACAATAAGTACACCGGTCCTTGTTTAAGGTACTCTTTCATTTTAGGAGTTCTCTCTGGGGTCCCACAGGCTTACCTCTAGTGGTCTTTTAGGGAAACAATTACCGCCTGAGAATTGTCGTGCTCTCGGCTGTTAAGTACCTCAAAGGGGATGTTTACCAGCTGGCATGGATTCATGTCAATGGCCCTGTTGAATTTCTGCCATTTCTTTCTAATATCCAGGGCGCTTTGGGAGATAAAAGTCATGTTAACCATTCGGGTATTTGCTGAATTCTTAGAATCAAGGTCTGTGTACTTACAGTATGCCTGGTAGATTCATTCAAAGAATTCAGAGGGGTCCTCAATTGGCTTCTGCTGAACTGCCCATACCATGTTCAAGTTCTTTTGTTTAGGAACTCCCTTTTTCAGACCTCTGAGAATGCACATTTTATAGTGCTCTAGTTGTGGCAAGTCCATTTAGATTTTAATTTGTG
>NW_006408598.1:217958-219578 GCF_000296735.1 Chrysochloris asiatica
TCCTACATCAGATCAGGGTAGTGGTGGGATTAAGGGTGGTGTGTCTCACTATTAATTATTTTATTGGTTTCTTACATTAGATCACATCATGATATTATCACACAACTTCCAAGCCACTGAGAATCATGGTCCAGTCTAGCTGGCATATATATATGAGATTGAGTCGATTCCAACCCATAGCGACCTGTATAGGGTTTCAAGGTTTTACCACTGACCTTGTGGTTCAAACGACTTTGCAGTCTGATGCATTAGCCCACAGCGTGATACCAGGACTCCAAATATATATATATATTTTTTTGTTTGTTTGTTTTTGTTTTTGTTTTATGGGGGGGGGGTGCAGTGCACAATTCCATCCATGACAACACCTTTTAAGAAATTTAATAAAAACATGCTTGTGTAGAAGGGCTATGTGCCTGTTTTTAACACATTGGAAGACCACCTGGACCAGATTTTGAAAGAAACCTCCTGCTGTTTCTATGTATAGAAGAATGTTATGAGGGCAAAGTGCAAGCTTAAAAGATTTTGGTAACAATTTCTTTGTGTGAATTCTGGCTGTCTCAGAACTGTACAGCCAAACAGAAGGCTGAGTGCTGAGGCGTAACATGGTAAAGTAAGCTTCATTATGTTGTTGTTGTTAAGTGCTGTTGAGTTGCTTCCGACCCATAGCAACCGTGTGTAGGGTTTCTGAGGAGCAGGTGGTGAGCTTCCTGGTTCAAACTGACTGTTGTCCAGCTCATTAACCCACAGCACCACACCAGGTGCTCCATTATAAAGTTATATTAATTCAAAACTGCTTTAATGAGTATATAATGAGGTTCCCTTTACGATTTCAATTGAGGAAAGGGTTGTTGTTCTTAAGTGCCATTGAGTTGGTTCTGACTCACAGAGCTCCTGTATAGGGTTTCTGAGGAGGGGCTGCTCAGTTTGAACTGCTGATCTTGTGGTTTAAATCAACCTTTCCGTACAGTGCTTCTCCTACAGCGCCACACCAGGACTACGAGGAAAGGATACTCCTGCTCAAAATAAAAAGGGTTGAAAACTATTGCCTTAGTGTATCTTGCAGAAACTCCAGGGCTGTAAAGACCCTCAGAGCAACTCCCGAGTCCAGCCCTCTTAGAGTAGCTGGTTGCAACTTTTGCCCCCCTCAGTCTTCAGGCTCTTTTTTTAAAATTGTGATTTGGGTGAAAGTTTACAGAGCTATTTTCTATTGGAGAAATACCCTTCCACAATACAAAGGGACTTTGTGGGACTGTCAATCAAGACAGCACACCCTTTCCTGAGAACCAAGTGAGGTTAATCAGACTCTCCTTTCAAGTTTGAATGGCTCAAAACTGATTCATCCTCATGGTCTCGCTCAAGAGATTACACATTGGTTTCTACCACTTGGCCCCTCTTATCTTCCCTCAGGGTTCTGTCCTTTGATTTCTGCTCTGTTGCCCTTCCTTTGAGTCTGTGAGGTCCCCAGACATCTTCAGTAAATCATCCCCCTCCTTTAAGCATTTTTAAAAATTTAGGTTATCTAGATGGCCAAACTTCGTCTCTCATACTTTGGACATATTGTCAGGAGGGACCAGTCACTGGAGAAGGATATCATGTTTGGTAAGGTGGAGGGTCAGAGAA
>NW_006408598.1:221573-224520 GCF_000296735.1 Chrysochloris asiatica
AAAACTCTACAGCAATGTTTTTGTTTTGCTTTGTTGTGTTTTTATTTGGGACGGTGGAGTTTACAGTTGTTTTCATTGCTCTCAGCCAAAGAACTCTGATTGATTTACAAATGGGGAAATAGTGGCATCAGGAGGGCAGTGACTTGTTCAAGGTCACACTGTGAGAAATCTGGGCACAAATTTAAAGCCATTGCCTCTCGGAAGAAATGATCCTGATTCAATAGGCCACATGGGAGGTGGGGAGATGTGCTGGTTTAGTTCCCATTTTATACATGGAGAAGTGTACTGGTTGTTGTGTAAAGAAGTAAAACAAATGTTTCTGGATCAAAGTTCACTATGTGTATGTTTTGAAGACAGAGAGGGAGAGAGAAAGAGAGAATAATGATGGTGGAAGTAGAGCTGGTGGGCCTCAGATCTTCATAATGGTAGAACTATAGCTTTGAGTCTCAGTTTGGTCAATTCTGGTCACCTAGGAAGACTTTTGCAGAAATAGAGAACCATGCTCTCAATACCTTAAGGATTGAGGAGGAATCCTGAAAAGGTAGAAGAATCTCAGGAATCTCCTGAAGGGGAACTTAAGCAGGTAAACATTTAACCAGGAGAAACAAGAACTGAGGCGAACAGACCAGAACAACGATTCTAGCATGTAACAAGGGCCAATGGTTATGGCCTATCAGACCATAAACTCTGTACGGAGAGGAGTCTTATTGGACATTGGAGTCATAGTTGTTAAGTGCCAGCAAGTCGGTTCCGACCCATAGCAACCCTGTATAGGGTTTCTGAAGAGCAGCTGGTGAACTTGAACTGCCGACCTTGTGGTTCAAATGTACCTTGCAGTCCAGAGCATTAATCCACAGTGCCACACCAGGACTCTAATTGTAGTTGTTATGTGCCGTGGAGTCAGTTCTTACTCATAGTGAGCCTGTACAGGGTTTCTGAGGCTGTAAATCTTTATGGGAGCAGAAAGCCTCATCTTTCTCCTGCAGAACAGCTGGTAGTTTCAAACTACTGACCCTGAGGTTAGCAGCCCGATTCATAACCATTATGCTACCAAAGCTCCTTAGGACTCTAGTATCAGGTACAGTTTCAGGCACATAGTTGATACTCAATAAACATTTACTGAACAAATGAATGAATGTGTTGGTCTTCCATAGTTATCACTGGCATCGCATCTCTGGCCTCACCCTGGGGGCCAAATGTGCCTGGTTGGTGAGCAGTATCTGGAAAACACAGGAGCGGAGGCTGCAATGTGTTCTCAATATCCTCATCGCTGATGACATTTACTCAGTCACAGCTGTGGTACAAAGGAACAAAAGGTTCTTGCCCTGTGGACTTGCAGCTGAAATGACAGAAAACGAAACAAGCAATGGGCAGTTTCTCTGTGCGTATGTGTTTTATTGTGCTAAGCCTCAGAGAAGCAACAATGTTCTGTATTTACTACAAGAACAGTAAAAATGATCATATTCCATTTCACAAAGAAGTAAATGCAAACCCTGAGACATGCAGGGACTGGTCTAGAGGGCAGAATGGTGTTGGCAGCCTAGCCAGAGCACCCATCTTCTCTTTGTACTTTGTACAGCTGTTTCCACGCTCTTCAGTCTGGGCTGGCATTTGCTTCCTTGATTTCATACTGACTGTGACTCTGCGGGCACAGCTTGCGTCTCCAGTTGAGGAGTGAATTTTTTTTTAATGGAATTTGAAAGAGAGAAGGTTGCAAGTGGCAAGCAGGCCAAGGGAGATGGCGTTATACCTAGTTGGCTTTTTTTTTAAATTGTGGTTTGTGTGAAAGTTTACAGAGCAAATTGATGGTGGTGGATGTGCCGTGGAGTCAGTTCCGACTCATAGTGACCCTGTATAGGGTTTCCCATAAATCTTTATGGAACAGAAAGTCTCACCTTTCTCTCGTGGAGCCACTGGTAGATTTGAATTGCTGACTTTTCGGTTAGCAGCTCATTTTGTAATCCACTACGCTGCCAGAGCTCCTCACCGAGCAAATCATTTCTGCATTTAACAGTTTATACACATATTGTTTCATGATGTTAGCTGCAGTCTCCTCAATTTATAGTACTCTTCCCACTTCCTCCTTGGGTTCTCCGTTTCTGTTTACCCATCTCTCCTATCCCCTCCTGCCATCTGAACTTTTGTTTTGGGTAAATGCTACCCTTTTAGTCTCATTTGATTGATTGTTGTGAGGAACACTGTTTGTTAGGAGTGTTATTGTTTAGTTTATAGGTCTGTCTACTGTTTGACTGAAAGGTGATCACCAGGAGTGAGTTTAGTTCCAGGTTTGAAGGTATGTAAAGGCCATAGTCTCGGGAGTTCCACAAGATTCTGTCAGACAAATAAGTCTGGTCTTTTTTATGATTTTGAATTTTGTTCTACATTTGTCTCTCACTTTGTCTATGACTTAACATTTGATCTTTATCATAGTGGCTGGTAGTGGTGGTCAGGCACCATCCAGTTCTTCTGGTTTCAGGCTAGTCAAGGGTCATGTGATTCATTAGTCCTTTGGACTAATTGTTCCTTTGATTCTTTGTTTTTCTTTACTCTTCTCTGCTCCAGAAAGGAAGAGCTAATTAGTCGTATTTTAGATAAACCTCCTGAAAGCTTTTAAGATCCCAATCACTACTAAGTAGCATGTAGAATATTTTCTCTGTGGACTATCTTATGCCAGTGTGATCTGAATGTGAAAGTTGGACAGTTAATAAGAAAGACTGTAGGAGAATTGATGCATTTGAGCTATGGTGTTGGAGGAGAATATTAAAAGTACCATAGACTGCTAAAGAACAAACAGATCTGTGTTGGAGGAAGTACAGCCAGAATGTTCCCTGGGAGCCAGAATGGCCCAGACTTCATCTCTCATACTTTGGACATATTGTCAGGAGGGACCAGTCCCTGGAGAAGGATATCATGTTTGGTAAAATTGGAGGGTTGGAGAAAAAGAGGA
>NW_006408598.1:225675-234894 GCF_000296735.1 Chrysochloris asiatica
TTTTTATTTTTATTTTTATTTTTTACCATTTTACAGTTTGGTCAGCTGTGTAAGAGAGTTCTAGTCTCTCCACACCCTTGCCAGCATTTGTTGTTTTCTGTTTTTGTTTTTAATCTAGTTAGCTCTTAAACTCCATTGTCTTTACCCCCAGCCAACAGATACACTAAAGTTATCAGGGTGAGGTAACTGTTCCACATTTTTCTGTCTCACAGCCTCTCTCTAGATTCTTCTTGTGCACAAGTCTTTTCAATTCTCCATTGTTTGTAGTTTCTTTTCTCCTGAGTAGACAAAATAATTCCTTTAAGAAGAGCTCCAGCTTTCTGAGTAGAGGTGGGACACTGACAGGTGGTCTTAACTTTTCTCCCTACTGGTAGGAATGATCCGGCCAAGTAGTGCAAGTAGATGGCGTCACTTCTTCAGACATTTAATGTTTTCCTATCATCCCTCCGTCTTAGCAGGCGCTTCCTCACAGACCCTGCTCCCAACTCTTTCCTTTATCTCTAAAGCAGCATTCCAGATGCTCCCGCTTCCAGGGTTCTTCCAAAGAAGGACCTCAGCTTCTCATAAGCTCAGAGCATCTGTGAGGACAGAATTTCAGACGTCTTGGGACATTTTTGGGGGCAGGTCCCTGACAATCCAGTACAACGGCTGCTGCCTACTCACATCAAGTTCAGACCTATTGCCTCATTATTGGCAGACAGCATGGGATGGGAGGTGAAGAATCCCAGAGTCCTTGAGAACCCAAATCTAGGCTTCTCAGTTAAAAACACACCTAGGGACCAATAATCAGTC
The DNA here is from genome assembly GCF_000296735.1 of Chrysochloris asiatica. NCBI lineage: Eukaryota > Metazoa > Chordata > Mammalia > Afrosoricida > Chrysochloridae > Chrysochloris > Chrysochloris asiatica. Next base: position 226,468 of record NW_006408598.1, read on the forward strand.
TGAGAGTGGGAGAAAGTCCTCCCAGGTTCCAGTACCTCTGTGGACAACTTAGTGGAGGGAGGGGTGGGCACAAGTGGCAACTTTGGGAGAGTCCTAAAATCCTAAGGTCCCTCAGCCTAGAGTCTGACTCTAGGGACCCACGGCAACGCCCCTTCTTACTTATCTACCTATGTATCCACTCTTAAAATATTGTTATTAACGGTTATTGCAGGATTGTGTATGTAATACTATTCGTCATTGTTGCCTTATACTCTTGCATACCACCCAGTGTCTGTCTTTGCCTTGGTCATGTTGTGCTGATCTCCCTTAATTGTGTATTATCTTTCCCTGTGATCCCAGATAACTACAAAAGAACGATGGGTAAACCTTGACCTTTAAAATACTGATTTCATGCAGACTCGCCTGAAATTGTGTGTGGAGTGGAACATTTCTTTTGGGGTGGGGCGGACATGGTAGGGGGGCTCATTGCTGATTTCAAGTGCCATTGAGTCGGTTCTGACCCATAGCGACCCTGTATAGGATTTTTGAGGAGCAGTGAGCTTGAACCGCCAACCCTGCAGTTCAAACCTACCGTGCAGTCCAACGCATTAACCCACAGCACCACACCAGGACTACTTAGGAGAGCTCATTGGTGGCTGGTGGTGGCGGTGTGCCGTGGAGTCGGTTCCGATTCATAACGACCCTGTATAGGGTTTCCGAGGTGCAGAACGCCTCATGGTTCTCCTGCGGAACAGCTAGTAGTTTCGAACTGCTGACTTTGCGGTTCGCAGCCCCGATTCATAACCACTACGTTACCAGAGCTCCTTTGGAGATGGAAATGGTGAGACAGCATTCCTGGTGTTCTCAGGTTTAAAGGTAGGGGGCAGCAGCGTCACCATCTGCAGGACTCTGAGAAGCAATCACCAGGAGGGTAGCCCCGCGGCTGGGATTACCGGGCTTCCCAGCTCCGTGCGGATCGTGGGCTTTCCCGCGGTAAAGCGGTATCGGCGAAGTTAAAGAAAAAGGGACCTTTCGGTGAAATAGCCACAAAACTTCGAGCAGAGCCTACATATATATTTAGATTGAGCCCCAGCCTAGTCTCCTTGAAATCCCGCCTCCTAAAAGTTCCGCCCCCTGTTCGTGGTCTCGCCCGCGCTCAGTGCTAGAAGCACTCTGTTTTCCCGAGAGCCTCGCCAGCCCGCGCCCTCCCACAGGCTCCCAGGAAGCGGGGTGCGCTCAGCAGTTGGGGTTGAGCACGCGGCAGGAGCAGGCGCTGCGGAAGAAGCGGCACTGGCAGGAGACGCACGGGTGGCAGCAGGCGGGAGCCGGAGGCTTGCAGCTGTTGCGGGTGGCCACGCAGCTAGCGGACAGCGGGGGTGGAGGCCGACCCGCCTTCTTCACTGAATCCTTTTGCTGCGGGAGAAACGCCGAGACTGCGGGAGCCGGCCATACCCTCCCCACCTGTCCCTATCTGTGGCCCGGGGTCCGGACAGCTCACCCTGCCCATTGCTCTCTGGAACCTTGCCCACTCCAGCCGCTCTTATATCATGTCCTACCTGCTCCCGTGCCCATCAAAACTTACCTGGCTCTAGCCTGTCTCTCTCTTCCCCCTAGCGCTCCCTCCTCAGTTTCATAGCTTTTATTTACCCCTTTACCCCCTTCCAGTCTATAGGAAATTCTGTCAGCTCTGCTTTCACAGATCCACTGCCCAGTCACGCTTCAACTTCACTGTTACTACCTTAGGCCACGCCCCCAGCTTTCCCCAGTTGCCACTCTGGGTCCTCTACAACTCACCCTCCAGTGCACTAAAGGGACCTTTCCAAAGAAAACTTCTGATGGCATCCCATCCCTGCTTAAAGACCTACAATGCTTTCTCAGAATGAAGTACAGACTTGATCTTGGTCTCCTACCTCCTTGCCCTACATGGTGGTTCTGTGCTTTTCGAGACTGTAAATATTTACTGGAGCAGAAAGCCTCATTTTTCTCCTGCGGAGCAACCGGTAGATTTGAACTGCTGACCATGCGGTTAAACAGCCCAGCTCGTAATCCACTATGTTACCAGGGCTCCTTCCTTGCCCTACGGAACATTTTATTGTGCAGTTTTGCGTACTAACGCCCTTTGCGGGGGTCTTCTTTGCTGTACTATCTACTACAGATAACCTCTGTATGTAGATAGACTAAAAAGTATACAAGAATGCAAGTATAATTGAAGCCAGATTTGACATGTGCTTAGTACAATTTGAACACGTGAATTTTCAACTTTTATTCAATTTTTCTTAATCTAAATCTCAATGGTAAAGCAGTGTAAAAAATATTTTTCCCCATTAAGCACAACTTTATTGTTTTGCTAGGAGGAGTCCTGGTGTGGCGCTGTGGATTAACGCGCTAGACTGCAAAGTGGTTTGAATCAGAAGGTCAGTGGTTCAAGCTCACCAATTGCTCCTCAGAAACCCTATACAGGGTCACTATAGGTCAGAACTGACTCGATGGCACTTATCAACAACATTTCACTTTAATTGAAAATTAGTGTTGTCAGAATTAAGATGTGCTGTAAGTGTAAAAAGGCCACCAGATTTCAAAGACTTAGAGTGAGAAAAAGAATGTAAAAATATTTCATCAATAATTTTCATATTGATTACATGTTGAAGTGATAACATCTTAGATATCTTGGGCTAAATAAAATGTAATACTAAAATTAATGACACTTTTTCTTTATGTGGTGCTGTGGGTTAATTGCAAAGTCTGTTTGAACCACAAGGCCAGCTGGACAAGCTCACCATCCGCTCCTCAGAAACTCTATACAGGGTCACTATGGGTCAGAACTGATTTAACAGCATTTAACAACAACAAAAACAATTTATTGATTTACTTGTTTACCTGTTTCCCTCTCAAACTTGAGAACAGGGACAGCTCTCTCTTGTCCAGTATAATGCATATTTGCTAATCATCTGATCTACTGGTTCACTTCTCAGCCTGAGAGAAGCTGAGACAAGCTCACCCAGAGCCAGGTGCCTTGTTCAGCGCTCACTGTTCTAGTTACAGTTAAACTGAGAAACTGAGGCAGACTAAAGCAGGAACATTGCATCCACTTCAACAATGCCTTAATTCAGTATTTTCTGAAGTGTGGGAACAGGGACCATGGTGTTAAGATTTTAGGTGGTACATGAATATCAAATGACTTTAAATCAAATAATGAGAAAAGTTTATTTTTGTCAGTCTCTTTCAGCCAAAAGACTGTTTGGTGTCATCAAGTCTTTAGTGTGTCTCCAACACTTCCTGGTGTGACACTGTAGGATAAGCACTTGACCACAAGATCAGTTTGAACTTCAAGGTCAGAGGTTCAAACTCACCAGTCACTCCTTTGAAACTCTACACAGGGTCATTATAAGTCAGAATTGACTCGACAGCACTTAACAACAACCTTGCAGTTAGCAGTCCAGTGCTTATCTTACAGCACCACACCAGTATAAAATCTTACAGTTTACAAGGACTCTTTGGAAGCTCTCGGATCCATATTGTGCAGCAGGGCATTGCTTTGGGATATGTAAGCTTTACCTGCTTCACTTCTCCCTTCTTCCTCTTCTGGTGGCTCTCTAAGCCCCTAGTCTTTGGAAGACCTCCTGTTGTGAATACCTCCTTCCAGTGTCTGCCAATGCCTGAATAATAGCTTGTTGTGCAATGCTATCTTGTGGCCTTATTTGTTTCTTACTCAGTCCCCAACACCCTTACACTCACTACAACTGATTTGCTCAGTGAACCTCAGTCTCAGGCTTCTGTAGGGGTCTGACAAAGGACTTTGAAATCAGGAAGCCTTTAGGTACTTTCTGCTTCTTTAGTTAATGGGTTGTTATTATTAAGTGCAATCGAGTCCATTTCAGTTCATAGCGACCCTGTATAGGGTTTCTGAGGAGGGGTTGGTGAGTTTGAACTGTCAACTTTGAGGTTTGAATCGACCTTGTGGTCCAGTGCTTATCCTACAGGGCTACACCAGGACTCCTTTGTTAACGTACAACTAGCCAATCCTCCATTTAGTTACTAGCCAAAGCTTGAGGGTCCTCCTTTTTTGGGGGGTAGGGGGTCCTCCCTTTTTAACCCACTGCTGTCGAGTAGATTCTGACTCACGTGACCCTACAGAACATAGTAGAACTATCCCATAGAGTTTCCACGGCTGCCATCTTTATGGAAACAGACTGCTGTATTTTTCTCCCATGGAGCAGCTGGTGTGTTTGAACCTCTGACCTTTCAGTTTGCAGCCTAGTGCTTCAAGGCTCCTTTCTACTTTAAAGGGCTTCTTTTTAAGTCCTGTCTCATCATCACAAGGATAACTCCCAGGCCTACCTTAGAAGATCTCTTCATCTTTTCAGCTTCTTTCCTGCTGATTATTTTGGATTTCTTGTTCAGTGCTTCAAAGAGAGACAAGAAGAAACAAAGCCAGATGTTTCTGGGGGCCCTGAGCTGCAGTGCAGTGGGAGGAGGAGAGGGGGCTCAGGAAATTCCAGGGCAGGTGGAGGAGGGGATTGACCAGATGAATCACATCTTGGAAGAAGGCAAGCCTGGCTGCTGACCTGGAGCCAAGGACTTCAAGCAAATTAGGCAGACATAATTTGGAGTCCTGGTATGGCGCTGTGGGTAAATGTGCCAGACTGCAAAGTCATTTAAACTGCAAGGTCGGCTGTTCAAGCTTACCAGCTGCTCCTCGGAAACCCTATACAGGGTCGTTATGGGTCGGCGCTGATTCCGACTGCAGTTAACAACAACACTTTGATGATATAACAGCCATGTGGCCTTGGGTAACCTACTAACCCTGAGATCTAGTTTTCCCATCTGCCAAAGGAACACAGTAGTATTTAGCTTGCAGAGTATTGTCTTCATGATAAATGATTATAAAGTGAAAAGTCTGGCATATTGTGGTAGCTAAGATTTTGTGTCATCTTGGCTGGGCCAGGATCCTCAGCAGTTTAGCACTTAAGATGTAGTTATCACCTCCATGATGAGATCTAATATGATACAATCACCCCCATGACGTGAGCTGAGGTGATCAGCCCTGATCTGATGTAATTATCTAATGTGTTGCAAATTTCCACTTCTATGATGTTAACAGGTCAGATGCACTCTACAGGATTAGGTTAGGCCTTGAGCCAATCTCTTTTGACATATAAAGGAGAGAGAAGTAAGCAGAAAGAGACCTAGTACTATCAAGAAAGCAGCCCTGCACTATGAAACTCCCAGATCCAGGGAAAGATTGATACACGGAGATCTCCAAGGAATGCTGGACCTACAGACGCTGAAAGAAGATAAGGACCTTTCCCCAGAGTTGGCACTCTGAATTTGGACTTCTAACCTTCAAAACTGTGAGAGATTGGTGGTAGTGGCATGCAGGGTTTCCCAAATTAAATGAGACCAGTCGCACTTCATTTCCCCAGAAGTATTTCATGGAATGAGCAGGAAAGGAGTCCTGACCCTATGGCAGTGGATCCTGGTGTCTGCCTGGGAAGCAGGTCAGATATCGTGAAGCCCCCTCCCAGGGGCCAGAGGCTGGTTCCCAGGGCAGACTACTTACCCACGATAGAGACAGAAGGGAAATACAGCAGGTTTATCGAAGAGTTGTTCCTCAGACTCCTGTCATCTCTGGGTTTCTCCTCGAGTACCAGGTGGCTATGGGCAGTGAGGAAGCACAGACAGACCAGCAGAGTGGCCAGGAGCATGTGTCTGACATCCATTCTGAGAGACCTGTGAAGGACAGGGAAAATGGGGTAGTGGCAACAAGCGTTGACCTCCTGCTTTCTTGTGCTTCTTTAGTGGATGCTCTGGCTCCATTCCAAAAGTCCTAGATGCGCTAGAGGAAAGACAAGGCTTGGAGCAGGTGAGAACAATGAAGGAAGAAGAGATGAGGAGAGGAAGAAAGAAAGACAAAGATGGGAGGAATGCTGGAGGAAGTAATGCACTGCATTGATCTCTGTCATTCAGATAACGGGGTACTGTTTCTGGTTTTAATTAATTAATTAAATTTTAAGTCAATGGCCCCAGGAGACCCTAGACATGGGCAGAGTTGGTGAGAGGATCCCAGCAGTGGCTGCAGAAACGGAGGTACATAGAACAAGGCTACTAAAAGTGATGTGATTCCATGGAAACATGCAGGGATGGATAGCTCCTTCAAACAACCACATAATTGTGGTATATGTGATATTCCCAAACACACTGGGGATGAATAGCATGTATGATTTGTGTCAGGGGAGTGCACCTCTTGGCATAGGCTAACTGATTATTATCATTTATTTTTTTCCTATTAACTAGCCTTTGATGGAAGCAGCAGACTCAGAGTGTGTATCTTCAGTGAATGTCTGTCTGGATTTGACTCAGTCATGGCTTAGAGCTTCAGTAGCATCTTCGTCTTCTCTGAGTGTAGGACCCACACTCTCATCTCCACACCCTTGTTCTCTGTACTCTAGGAAAATATTGGGGTCTATTTCCAAAGGATCTCTATAATTTGGGGGTCCTGCCTCATTCTAGAAATAAGATCCTGCAGGAGAGAAGAGGAATAAACAGTATGATCATGCTGGTCCTCCCACCTCTGAACTCCCCTTAGATCAGCCTGGCCAACTTCTAACCTGCTTCTCCCAGCCCTCAGCTTGGTTGTAGCAAAATTTTCTGCATGCCAGCTACATCCTACCAGGAAAGAATTCAAACAAACACTCGTTTCATTCTAAATTCCTTGAAGTTGGAGGGAACAATCCCTTCCTGTTGAAGCTCATTCTCTACTCCATTCTTTTTTGTTTTTGTAAAAATCCACACTATTTTTCTGGGCTTTGAAGAAGTTTGTGGTTTGGGGGATACATTAAATTGCATTCAGTAGCATTTTACCTGGAAGTTATATAATAATGATACTGCTTATGGATATCATCTGCAAGGATCAGACATTGCAATGCAGCAGTGGCCAAAGAATGGACCAACTTCGGGAGATCTGGGTTCTAGACCCAGTCTTGCCTGTAAGTTGCCTGGGCAACTTCTGGCAGTTATATTCTATGAGCATCTGTTTCTTTACCTGTATGAGAAAGGATTTGGATTACATTTTTAACTTAACTTCTAACTTTTCATAGAAGTTCGATAGAAGTCTATAGAAGTTCATAGAAGTTTGATACTTTCTGGTGAACATTCTTTTTTTTTTTTTTTTTCCTGTAAAGGTTTTTTAAAAAAAAATTGTCGGGGGAGTGGGAGACACAGTAGACAGGGAACCACTCAGTTCTTCTTGGCAGCCTCCTTCTTTATGGCGGCCAGGACATTGCTCAGCTCCTCTTGCTTCCTTTTGGTGATGTGTGTCCCCCCCACTCTTTTCTTGATGAACTTGAGTGCCTGCTTGTCCTTGGAGACCTTGAGCAGCTCCATGGCATGGCACATAGAGGGCACAAAGCCACACACCTCCTGGATCATGTCTGGCACAAACTTGGTGTGCTTGGTGAGGTGCCCACGGCAGTGGCTGTGCTTGGCTTGCTCATGTTCTTGGTTACTTTGTGGCCCTTGTTGAGGCCAACCCCACACAACCATGGCTGCTCTTCTTCAATGGCTGCTGAAGTCTAAGGTAAACACGCATTTTAATGACAACTATTTGCCCTCTGATTTCTGGAAATAGGATATTTGTAAGCCAAGTTGGGGAAGAACAGTAATGTTTCTGGTACAATATAGGTGTGACCTCAGTCATGGGATTTTGTAATTTAAAAAATGTTTGTAATTTTTAACTGATATACTAGAATTGAGATAGTCCTCAAAGTTGTAACTTTGAGAGACCATAAATTTGGCTCACTTCTCACAGCCTCCTTGTGAAAAGGTCTAAAGAAAGGCATTGCGAGAACTGGGCCCAACATACCGAGGGAGGGATCCTTTAATTAGCTTTATCCATGACATGCTGGGAAAGCTTTAAAAAGACAAGGCCAAGGGAGCATGAGGAATCCATCAACATCTGAATTTGGTAATTCAACATTCTGTCTTTGGTTAATTCAGTCTCAGTGGTTCAGAATCCCTGCTGAACAACTAACCAAAGGCTTACAGCTACATTAGATCAGACAGCATTACTGTTGTCTGGACAGCTGCAAATACCTCCTAATTGACATCCCTGCCTCCATTCTTATTCTGTTCTACCCATTCTTTATACAGTAGCCAAAGTGATTCCTGCCCCCACCCCCCACCACCACCACCACACACACACACCTCCTTTGAGCACAATTCATATCACACATCACTTCCTGCTTAAAACCTTTAATTACTTCCCATTGTTGTTGGAATAAAATCTGCATTTTCTTCAAGGCTCTGCCACTTCTCCAACCTCATCTGCTATGTCTCTTCCCCTCAATCTCTTTATTCCAGAATTATTGTATACTTTCCTATTCCTAGAATATGTCAAACTATTTCCTATCTTTGAGTCTTTACACCTGCTTATTTCCCTGGTCTTAAACT
>NW_006408598.1:235589-237654 GCF_000296735.1 Chrysochloris asiatica
GCACCTTAGTCCTCAAGCTGACATCTTCAACACTTTCAAAAGGTCTTGTGCAGCAGATTTGCTTAATGCAATACGTCATTTGATCTCTTGACTGCTACTTCTGTGATTGTTGATAGTTGATCCAAGAAGAATGAAGTCCTTGACAACTTCAGTCTTTTCTCCATTCATAAGAATGTTGTTTATTAGTCCAGTGGTAAGGATTTTTGTTTTCTTTACATTGAGATGTAATCCAATTCTTTCATAGCACTTATCATAACTTGTCATTATCTTTGGACTGATTTTTTTTCTCTCTCATAGAATCTAAATTCAATGAGATGGGAACTTTACTAATCCCAATACTAAAAAATTTCTGGCACACTGTTGTTGTTAAGTGCCATCAAGTCAGTTCCGACTCATAGCGACCCTGTATAGGGTTTCCAAGGAGTAGTTGGTGGGGTTGAACTCCCAACCTTGTGGTTTGCAATCCAGTGCTCATCCTATAGCACCACACTAAGTGTCTACAAGAGTCTGGCACACAGTGAATGACTGTGTGAATGAATTTGGTGAATGAATAAATAGGAAGAAAAGAAAAACAGAATGTGAAAATCTCTCAAGTTTCTTCAGCATCCTTTATATGGAGTATGGGGTGCTGAGTGCTATGACAGGTTTAGGGCTCTGACTTTTCTTAACATCTTTGATATTGTCTGATCAAGAGAGAAAAAAAAAGATAATCTAATTTGTGGATAAAAATGACTCGCAAGAGGTGTGGTTATAATCATGGGATTTTAGAACTGGAAGCATTTTAGGTATCATCTTGTCTGGAGAATTTAAAACTGGTTATGCATCAGAATTGTCAGAGGTGCTCTCCCCTATGCTAACAGTACTTGGTTAAGATACAATTTACACACAGTAAAATGCCAAAACTTTTAAGTATCCATCCTGATGAATTTTAATTTATATTTAATTTACACACCTATATAACCACTATTCAGATCAAGATATAGACCATTTCTTTCACTCCTTTTTCAGTCAGTACCCATTCCCGTCCCTCAGAGGTAGCTTCCATTCTGACTCTCATCATCACAGATTAGTTTTTTCTGGACTACCCAAAAGTGGAATGGAGTACAGAATGTAGTCTTTTGTGCCTGACTTATTTTGTTTGGCATATTGTTTTTAGATCTATTTTGTTATCTGCATTTGTTGTTGTTTTTAAGTGCCTTTGAGTCGGTTCAGACCCATAGCGAAGAGTAGGAAAGGCGTTTCCCAAGCAGACAATTGAATCAGTGAGAATTCAGAATAGAACTTCTTTTACCCTACTACAGTGAGACAAGTCAAACTGATAATTAGTGATAAAACCAAGGACATGAATCACAAGAGCATCTATCTATTGAGTAACTACTGTGTGCTAGGTAATGTTCTAGGCACATTAAGACATTTCCTCCTCTCAACAAGCTATATACCACAGCTGAGGAAACCCAAACCCAGGGTCACAAAAGTGTTGAGTATCAGAGAGAGGAAGTGATCTCAGGTCAGAACAAAACAAGAGAATTGGCACCTTTTCTTGAAATGAAAAATATGAACTCCTTTGTTTGGTGGTCTGGGAAGCTAGATGAACTTTGGCTTTGTGGCCTAGTCCAGTATTCACCCCACTATTCAAGCCCTGGTGTTAGGACCTCTCCAGTTCTGTACAAGGAGTTCTGGTAGTGTAATGGGTTATGAGTTGGGTTGTTAACTACAAGGTCAACTCTACCAGACATTCGACGGGAGAAAGATGAGGCTTTCTGCTCCCATAAAGATTCACAACCTCAGAAACCCTATGCAGGGTCGCTATGAGTTGGAACTGACTCCATGGTACACCACCACCAGTTCTGCACATACAGTGCACCATGAGTGAAAGTAGGGACTTTTTTTGTCTGACTGAAAACATACCAGCTAAGGGGAAGGTGGGCATCTGCTTAATTACTAACTCTTCTTCTACACTAAGTTTCCCCAAGAGGTGGGGACTGCAAACACTGCCAGTGGGTCTGCCATGGATGTCTTTCTACATCTGGGAGCATGACCCATGGTATTTTCAATAACATCATAT
>NW_006408598.1:238054-242117 GCF_000296735.1 Chrysochloris asiatica
AACAACAACAAAGCTTTTGTCCAGAGTCCTGGTGTGTGCTATAGGTTAATTTACCAGTCTACAAAGCCATTTGAACTGCAAGGTTGGTGGTTCAAGCTCACCAGTTTGCTCTTCAGAAACCCTATACAGGGTCACTATGGGTTGGAATAGACTCAACAGCACGTAACAACAAGCTTTTGTCTATGTGCTATGAAAACAGAAAAATTTATATGGATATGGTCTGATACTGTACTTCTGTGCTTGATACTATCAACTTTTTTGCTCCCAAAGATGAATGCCCCTTGTGTATGTACAAACACACAGATTGGCACAACCTTGTTTTAAGCTGACTAATACAAATTAATATACGTCTTATGATGCCCAAGTGGCCTTGGGTTATGCTATGCATGGATCTTTTGCCTTAGCTGTCTGAAATGAGAGATCTACTGATTCTCCCTTGAATTTATTTACATTTGACTGAGTCTGGGACCCTGGGGTTTATGGTTTAGGTCAATACTGCCGGTTGGCCTCATCCTGTTGCTTTGAGTCCTGTTGACAGTGGCCTGAATTAAATACTATATGAGACAAACTGAATGGATTTGGTTCCAATCTCTATTAATCAGATTAATCAGAGTAGCCAACAGAATGGCATGTTCAGTGAAAATTCACCAGAATCCAAGACAATAGAGAACCAAGGAGTGGATATTGTTGGGAGACATTTGTGCGTGGGTCTCTTAGACTTCTCTTCATCTTAGTGAGTATGCCAAGAGTGCAAGGTTCCAACGACTTTTCAAACAAGCCATTTCTCAGTGTTGTCTTTGCAGTAAGAAACTTGAGATATGAAATAAAAGCTCTCTCTAAAACAAACTCCGTGGGAGAAAGATGAGGCTTTCTGCTCCCGTAAAGATTTACAGCCTCGGAAACTCTGTACAGGGTTGCTATGGGTTGGAACCGACTCGACGGCACATAACAACAACAACTAGAACAAAAGACAGGCTTACTGCTTGCTATATAACTGAGGGTTCCCTAAGTTCAGTGTGTTTCTCTTGCGACAATTTCTACCAAATGTGCAGTCAGCTATCCCTGTTAGACCTAGGAGTCATGGAAAACTGATACAAAAAGGCTAAATAATGCTCATGCTGCTTGCTGTGCAATGAGTAATAAAGTAGTTTTTCTCTGACCCAAGAGTCTCAAGTCTTCTGTCAGCATCCATCAAAAAATACCAAGCTAATTTGTTAGCTTGTTGGTTTAGTTGCTTGGTTAAGTACAGACTCATAGCAACTCTGTATAGGGTTTCTGAGGAGCTTGTGTTTTTGTTGTTAGGTGCTATCAGGTTGGTTCTGACTCGTAGTGACCTTATGCATAACATAATGAAACACTGCTCAGTCCTGTGTCAGCCTCACAATAAGTTAGTTATTAAGCTTGAGTCCATTGCTGCTGCCACTGTGCCAGTCCATCTCACTGGGAATCTTCTTCTTTTTCACCGCTCCTCTATTTTATCTAGCATGATGTCTTTCTCCAGGGACTGGTCCTTTCTGGTAATATGACTGAAGGATGAGAGATGAAGTCTCACCATCCTGGCTTCTAAGGAGAATGCTGGCTGTACTTCTTCCAACACAAATTTGTTTGTTCTACAGCAGTCCACAGTATTTTTAATATTCTTCAATACTGCAACTTAAATGCATCAATTCTTCTATGGTCTTCCTTACTGTCCAAATTTCACATGCATATGAAGCTATTGAAAATACCATGACTTGGGTTAGGAAATATCATGACTTGGGTTAGGTGAACCTTTGTCCTCAAACTGACATCTTTACTTTGAACACTTTAAAGAGAGCTTGTGCAGCAGATTTGCCTAATGTAATAAGTCATTTGATTTCTTCACAGCTACTTCCATGAGTGCTGATTGTGGATCCAAACAAATGAAGTCTTTTGACAACTTCAATCTTTTCTCCATTTATCATGATGTTATTCATTGGCCCAGTGGTGAGGATTTTTGTTTTCTCTACATTGAGGTGCAACCCATACTGAAGGATATGCTTTTTGTTGTTGTTTTTATCTTCATCAGTAAGTATTTTAAGTTCTCTTCACTGTCAGCGAGGAAGGTTGTATCATCTGCATATCGCAGGTTGTCAATGAGTCTTCCTCCAATCCATATACCACATTCTTCTTCATATAATTCAGCTTCTTGGATTATTTGATCAGTATACATATTGAATAAGTATGGTGCAAGAATACAACCTTGCCATACACCTTTCCTAATTTTAAACCATTCAGTGTTCCCTTGTTCTTTTCGAACAACTGCGTCTTGGTCTATGTACAGGTTCCTCACGGCACAATTAAGTGTTCCAGAATACTTATTATCCACATGTTGTCCATAGCTGTCATGATCCACACAGTTGAAAGCGTTTGCATAGTTAATAAAACATAGGTAAACATTTTTCTGGTGTTCTCTGTTTTCAGGCCAATATCCATCTGACTTCAGCAATGTTATCTCTCATTCCATGTCCTTGTCTAAATCTGGCTGGAACCTCTGGTAGTTTCCTGTCTATGTACTGTTGCAGTTGTTTTTGAATCATCGTTAGCAAAATTTTGCTTGCATGTGATATTAATGATATTATTTGATGATTTCCGCATTCCATTGGGTCACCTGTCTTTGGAATTGGGACAAACATGGATCTTTTCCAATCAACTGGCTAGGCAGTTGTTTTCCAAATTTCTTGGCATAGATGAGTGAATGCCTCCAGTGCTGTATCAGTTCATTGAAAGATTTCAATGTGTATTCCATCAATTTCCGGTGCCTTGTTCTTTGCCAATGCCTCAGTGCAGCTTGGACTTCTTCCTTTAGACCCATTGGCTCTTGATCATATGCTATATCTCTTGAAATGGTTGAACATTGATCATTTCCTTTTGGTACAGTGACTCTGTGTATTCTGCCCATCTTCTTTTGATGCTTTCTGCATCATTCGAAGTTTTGCCCATAGAATGCTTCAATAGTTCAATCAAGGCTTGAGTTTTTCCTTCAGTTCTTTCAGCTTGAGAAATGGTGTGTTCTCCCCTTTTGGTTTTCTCTGCACATTTCATTATAATACTTTACTTTGTCTTCTTGAGCTGACCTTTGAAATATTTTGTTCAGCTTTTTTTTGTGTGTGTGAATTCAGTGAAAGTTTACAGGGCAGATCATCAGTTTTACATTCAACAAATCATACACCTTGTTTCATTACAATAATGATAACCCCCTTTATGTACCATTAGTTAACAGTATTTCTCTCTATTCATTTTAGCTTTTTTTAAAAACACTCAGGCATATATAATAATTTAAACTACCAAATGGCACAATCTGTACGCCTGCCTCTTGGCCACCAGCTCTCAGTACCCTTCTTCCCCTGGTTCTAGAGTCCTCAGCTGCTCACTCTCTCCATGTCCCCATCTCTGCCGCCATCTCTGGTGTTGCTGCTTCTCTGGATAAGGTCCTGCATTCTGCTTATGCTCTTTTCCCTTGATGGTCCTAGGGTCCTCTGTTTCTGGACTATCAGATTAATTACGCCCCCATTTTTGTTATAAAACTTCTACTTTTACAATTGTGACAGCTGCAATTAGTCATGATGACAATTATTCATTGTTGAATCATACGAATCTTATCCCCATCTCTTTTTACCAGACCCTTCTAGACAAGATGAAAACTATTCAGTGGGGACTCTATCTTCCCACACACACTCTTAAAAAAAAAAAAAAAATTAAAGTTTTTTATTGTGAATTGAATGATAATTTACATGGGAGAACACTAGCTTTACACCATCGTTTCATTGCAATGATTATAATCTCCTCTGTGCATCATCATTCCATAGTATTTGTTTCCATTCCTTTTCTTTCTTTTTTTTTTTTTTGCAGGGGAGTGGTGTACACAGAAGCACTCAGAAATATATAATAATTTAAACAACCAAAGATCACATTCTCTAAGCTTGCCTCCTGGCCGCCATTACCCAGTCCCTCTCTTTCACAAGTCCGGAGTCCTCAGTCCTCAGCTGCTCCCTCTCTCCATGTCCCCATCTCTGCCGCCATCTTTGGTGTTGCTGCTTCTCTG
>NW_006408598.1:242763-243833 GCF_000296735.1 Chrysochloris asiatica
TCTAAATTCAGGTCGGACATGTTCAAGGTCAAATTTTGGCTTTCGTGGACTTGCTTTAATTTTCTTCAGCGCCAGCTTAAACTTGCGCATGAGTAATTGATGGCCTGTTCCCTAGTCTGCTCCGGACCTTCTTTTGGCTGATGATATGGAGATTTTCTACTTTCCCTATCCACAGATGTAGTCAATTTGATTTCTGTGTGTATTCCATATGGTGATGTCCATGTGTATAGTCATCTTTTAAGCTGTTTAAAGAAGGTATTTGTAATGAAGAAGTCATTGGTCTTGCAAAATTCAATCATGCAATCTCAGCATCATTCCTATCATCAAGGTCATATTTTCTAACTCTTGATCCTTCCTCTTTGCATTCCAATCACCTGTAATTATCAATACATCTTGATGGCATATTTGAGCAATTTCAGACTGAAAAAGTTGGTAGAATTCTTCAATTCATCACTGGCTTTAGTGGTTGGTGTGTAAATTTGAGTGATATTGATATAAACTGGTCTTCCTTGTAGGTATATAGATATTATCCTAACACAGACAGCATTATACTTCTAGATAGATCTTGAAATGGTCTTTTCAATGATGACTGTGACGCCATTCCTCTTCAATTTGTCATTTACAGCATAGTAACCCATTTGATTGTCAGATTAAAAATAGCCCATGCCAGTCCATTTTAGCTCATTAATGCCTAGGAATATCAATCTTTATGCATTCCATTTCATTTCTGACAAATTCCCGTTTTCTTAGATTTATACTTTGTGAATTTCATGTTCTGATATGAATGGACATTTACAGCTATTTCTCCTCAGTTTGAGTTGTGCCCCATTAGCAAATGAAGGTCCTGAAGGGTTTACTCCATTCTAGTCATCAAGGTTAACTCTACATTTTTTTTTTTTTTTTGGTGTTATTAAAAAAATTTTTTTTGTGGGGGGATGTACACCAAAACACTCAGGAATATATAATCATTTAAACAACCAAAGGGCACGTTCTGTAATCTGCAAGCCTGCCTCCTGGCTGCCAGTAGTCTTTCTCTTTCCATGAGTCTAGAGTCCTCAGCTGCTCTATCA
>NW_006408598.1:249964-266891 GCF_000296735.1 Chrysochloris asiatica
AAAAGACACAGATTGATACAGTGGCAGCAACTATGGACTCAAATGTAACAATTGTGTGGATGGTTTGTTCTGTTGTATATACTTTCGCTATGAGTAGCAACCAACCCCATAGCACCTAAAGACAACAACAAAATCCTAAACATTAAAAGAAGACAGCTGAGTATGAGCTAATTCTTAGCTTCAGATCCTCATCCTCAACTTGCAGCCTTTTTTGCATTCCTTCCTTCTGGTACTCTACCATTCCTTTTTGTTTCTGGATATTCCCTAAGATAAAAATTTATATTCTACAGCTGAAGATTCTTTATACCCTGATGCCCTGTCCATACTTTCTTTAAAATGTTTCTTTCTCCTTCTTTCCTATTCCGTCTGCTAGTCCTTTGCGTCAGAATTAGGCTCAGACACAGCCTACTAGTCTGTATGATAACAGTCTCTCCTTTCTCAAATCATTTCTGCCTATACCCCAATCAAAGACTAAAAAGACTCTTGGTGTTAACCATATCAAGTCAAAGTTTCTGTGTGGCTTCCAGGCCTTTTACAATTGACCCCATCCTGCTTATTAGGCTTTATTTCTCACTATTCCACATAAAATTTCCATTTACTACTCACAGACATATCCTGTGCCTTCCAACGCACGGCTCAGATTCATCTTGGTGTTCCCAGAGCATGATATAACGATGCAGAATTGTTGTTGTTAAGTGCCGTTGAGTCAGTTTTGACTCCTAGTGATTCTGTATAGGGTTTCTGAAGACTAGCTGATGGGTTGGAATAATTAACCTTGAAGTTAGCCATTCAAGGCTTATCCTACAATGCCACACCAGGACTCCTAGGATACAGGGTACAGGTCCAATAAATGTGAACTGGATGACTACATACGAAGGTAAGCAAAAAGTATTGCTACAAAATCATAGAGATATTTATTAAAACAAAATATCAAAATTGGCCCAATTGTTTCTTAACATATCCTCCATCTAGGTCTATACACTTCTGAAAGACAGTGTTTTCAGCTCTCTAACCCTTCCCTCAAAGAATTCTGTGCTTTTTGATTTACATTACATCAAAACAGCATCCTCGAGGGACTCAAATCATGGTTTGTTTGTTTTTTAATGTTCATTGAGTGTTGGGAACAAAAAGAAATCTAAAGGAGCAAGATCAAGGCCGTTGGGTGTGGGTGGGGTAAGGTTTCCCAATGAATTCTCATACGACAGTCCTTGCTATCTTTGAAGAATGAGAAGGTGCATAGTTGTGTTGGAAAAAAGAAAAAAATTCCTCAGTGCAACTGTCCTGGCATTTTTTTTCACCAATGAAGTTTTAGATTTCTTTAAGACTTCTTAATAAGCCCTCATGATTATCCTGTGTCCTTCAAGAAAATCTATCAAGATTACCCCTTTGGGGCCCTATAACAGTTACCATAACCTTCTGATCTGTCTTCTCTGCCTTGAATTTAATTGGCTCAGCAGATTTCCTTGGGAGTCACTGTTTTGTTTAGACCTTGCACTCTGGATTGTATTGATATACCTAAGACTCATCCTGATTATGATTCATTCCATAAAATTGTCTTCATTAACTTTGATCTTGCCTATAACCCTAATTGAAGGAAAGATCAGCTCTTTGAGCTAGGTATTCTTCATGCAATGTTTTTGGCACTCATTCAGCTGAACACTTGCTGAGTTCAAGGTGTTCACTTAAAATTGAAAGTGCTGGTCCATATGAGATTCAACTTCAGTAGCTATTGCATCAATGTAACTCTACCATCTTCTACCAGTTTTGGACTTTAGCCACAGTTTCTTCATTTATCCAGGATGACTGTTTTTCCTTTCTTGGCTCATATCTAAGGTCTTTTCAACCTTCCTTAAAGTGCTTGATCTATCTAAAACTATTGTTTTATGTGGGGTAACATTCCCATAAACTTGCTGCAAAGCTTCAATGATCTGGGAAGATGTTAATTTGAGTTTATTGCTTGATATGAACCCTGATATCAAAGCTGTTTTTATCCATTGTACCTTTTTTTTTTAAAGGCATCCTAATGAAGTCCTGGTATGGTGCTGTGGGTTAATGCGCCAAACTGCAAAACCATTTGAACTGCAATGTCGGTGGTTCAAGATCACCAGTCTCCTTGGAAACCCTATACAGGGTCGCTATGGATCAGAACTGACTCAATGGCACTTAACAACAACAAATGAGACTAATAAGGAGCTCTGGTAGCAGTCCAGTGCTTATCCTACAGTGCCACACTATATAGCCTAGTACAGTAGTTGGCATTTATTTTCTTTTCATGCCCTCACTTTTTGTATTTCAATGGATTTTTCAAGTTTCACATCCTGTTTGAAGGCTTCCCTAGTTTCTCTGTGTCTTTTAATGTCCCCATTCACCATAAAAAGGGAAAAGAAAAAGAAAATTTCATCATAGCAGACATAGGGTTTAGGAGTTGTATAAATGAGAAAGGAAAGAAAGGTTACTAGTCTGATAACTCACTCTGAAGTTATTCAGGGATTCACCTCAGTCATGGAAAATTCACTGACTTTCTATGTTGTTAAGTGCTGTTGAATTAGTTCAGACTCCTAGTGACCCTGTATAAGATTCCCAAGGAGCAGCTGTTGGGTTTGAACTGCCGACCTTGTGGTGAGAAATCTACTTTTTATCTTACAGTGCAACACCAGGACTCCTTTCTATGTTGTTGTTGTTGTTGTTAAGTGCTGTCAAGTCAGTTCCAACTCACAGCAACCCTATACACAACAGAAGGAAACACTGTCCAGTCCTGTGCCAACCTGGCAATAGTTGCTACACTGAGTCCATTGCTGCTGCCACTGTGCCAATCCATATTATTGGGGCTATTCCTCTTTTTCACTTATCCTTCACTTTACCAAGCATGATATCCCTCTCCAGAGACTGGTCTCTCATGCTAATATGTCCAAAGTAGGAGAGATGAAGTCTCAGCATCCTGGCTTCTAAGGAGCATTCTGGCTGTACTTCTAACAACACAGATTTGTTTATCCTTTTGGCAGTCTATGTTACTTTTAATATTTTCCTCCAACACCATAACTCAAATACATGAAGTCTTCTATTATTCATTGCCCAACGTTCACAGGCACATGAGATTATTGAAAATATCATGAATTGGATCAGGTGTACTTTAGTCCTCAAACTGATATCTTTGCTCTTGAACACTTTAAAATAGGTCTTTTGCAGCAGGTTTGCCTAATGCAATATGTCATTTGATTTCTTGACTGCTGTTTCAATGAGTGTTGATTGTGGATCCCAGCAAAATGTAGTTGTCTTCGACGTCTTCAATATTTTCTTCATTTATCATATTATTCATTGGTCCAGTTGAGAGGATTTTTGTTTTCATTATTATTTTTATTTCTTCCCTTTATTTGCTCTCTTATTCTTTCCTTCTATAGTTCCTTTTTACTATCCCTGTTTTCTCTTTTTAGTTATTTTACTATTTTTTCTGTTTACTGCTTATTTTTATTTTATTTTATTTTTTTACTTCATTATTTTCTCTTTTCATTGCTGGTTGCATGCTTGTTTATTTTATTTTGTTTTATTGTGTGTGTGCATATGTGTGTGTATGGGGGGGGTTCCTCTTCTTTCCCACCTAATAGGAGACAGTAACCATGCCCACACAGCACAGTCACAACTGTACCCTCTGAAGCTCCACGCATTGGGCAAGAGCCAATACCAGTTCCTACACAACCTGATCATCAATATGCAGCAGCCAACATCAACCAAACCCATCTTAAATTGAATTGAAGGGTACAAACAGCAAGAATGGTGCACATGATTCCCTTCTCTAATAACAGCAATAGGAGACAGCTGGGGAGAGCTTAAGAACACATCAACATACAATTGTCAGTTAAATGCAAATACGACAAAATAATAAGCACTGGACTGTGAACCACAAGGTCCATGTTCTCAGCCTGCCAGCCTCTCCATTGGAGAAAGATGAGGCTTTCTATTCCTGCTAAGACTGAAAGTCTCAGAAACCCTAAACAGGGTCACTATGAGTTGGAATTGACTTGATGGTACTTAACAACAATGACAACACAATGTCCTGGAGAAAAGAGACAACTTTATCACACACAAAGAAACAAAATAGAATGGCTCAAACAAATGACCACGAGGCAGAGCTAGAAAATGTTTATGAAGAAGGAAAGGTTATGGAATTAACTGCAATAGCCTGTCAAGTTGGCACACTGAAATAGATTGCCAGATTGGCACAGGACTGGGCAGTGTTTCATTCTGTTGTGTATAGGGTTGCTATGAGTCAGAACTGACTTGACAGAAAGACCAAGGAAAGCAAAGAGAACACAGAAAAATTTAGAAAATTTCAGGGAAACACTACAAGAACAAACAGACAAAGTAAATACAAAACCTGCCACTAGAAATCCAGAAGATTAACACTAATATTTTATAAATGGACAATATATTGAAAGGGCAAAGAAGTAGATCTGAAGCAATGAAAGTCCAAATTAGTGACAAGTTACAAATGTAGCTTGAAGATAAATCTCTCAGTATTAATATGCTAGAAGAGCAATCAGAAAAAAAGAATGAAAAAATCTGAAGAAAACCTAAGAGTTATGTGGGACACTATGGAGATAGATAGTTTGTGGGTGAATGGAATTACTGAGCAAGAAGAGGCAATAAAAAACACAAGTTTGTTGAAGAATTCTTGGATGAAAACTTCACTAACATCATGAAAGATGAGGAAATAAGCAAAGAAGCATGAACAAATTCCAACAGGATAGATCACAAAAGAAAACCACCAAGACATATCATAATCAAACTTTCCAAAACCAAATACAAGGAAAGAATCCTGAGAGCAGTTGGGAAAAACAAAAAGTTACCTAAAATGAAAATTAATAAGACTAAGCTCTGATATCTCAGCAGAAACCATGCAGGCAAGAAGGCAATTAGATGACATATACAAAGCTCTGAAAGATACACTTCTTTTAAATATAGGAGTTAGACAGCTTTAAAGTAAGATAATGGAAAAAATGACATATAAACACCAACCAAAGAAAATGGATTAACTACACTAAGATAAAGCAGAGTTATGGAAAGAAGCACAACTATAGATAGAGAAGACTCTTCTTATGATATAGATTAATACAATAGGAAAATATAACTGTTCTAAACATATTTGTACCAAATAGCATAATCTCCAAATCTATAATAAGAATAGGCAGAATTACAAGGAGAAATAGACTTTCATTTTTTAAAAATGTGAACTTTAATATTTCTCCCACAGTAATAAGCACACAAAAAAAGCAGTGACATAAAAGATCTAAACCTTATGATTTAGAAACTTGACCTTACTGACCTAATTGAACATTACCAGACAAATGTAGCATATACATTCTTCCAAATACACATGAAACATTTGCCGAAATAGACCGTATGCTGGATCATAAAGCAATTTCAACAAATTACAAAGGATGGAAATCACACAGAATATGTTCTTTAACCACAGGAGACTTAATCTATAACAAAAAATTATTAGAAAAATCCTCATACAGATGTGATAAAGATAATAGTAGAATATTCTGAACACTTTTCATGACTGTAAATTTGAAAATTTAGATGAAATTGGCAAATATTTGGAAGAATGCAAATTACTTAAACTGACACAAGAAGGAATAAAAAATCTAAATAGTCCTATATCTATGAAAGGAATTGAATCAGTAATTAAAAATTTCAGTGCAAATAAAGTTCTATGCATAGATACTGTTCACTAGTGGATTGATCCAAACATTTAAAATTAAAAATCACTAATCTTACCATATATTGGTAATTTTTTTCTCTTTTTGAGGCTTTCTCTCTTGTTTCATTATATGAGCTAAAATTGTCTTGTTGTCTCCAGGACATTGTGGTATTGCTCTATTTGTATTTTATCGATGATTGTACCGGATGTATTCTTAAGCTGTGGTAGCGTAGTGGTTACGAATCGGGCTGCGAATCGCAAGGTCAGCAGTTCGAAACTACCAGCTGCCCCGCGGGAGAAAGATGAGGCGTTCTGCTCCCGTAAAGATTTACAGCCTCGGAAACCCTTTTAGGGTCGTTATGGGTCGAAACTGACTCGAAGGCACTTAACAACAACAATCTTACCCGAATTGTTTCAAATAATCGAAAAAAAAAAAAAAAAGGAAGACTTCCCAATTTATTTTACAAAGTTAACATGACTTTTTATATCGAAACCTAATAAGAACATTATAAGAAAATAATATATAGGTCAAATTCTCTCGTGAATATAGATGTAAAAATCCTACATAAAGTACTAGCATACCTATCCCAGCAATACATAAATGACTAATACTCCATGACCAGATTGTATATCATAATAAAATGATTGAAGTAGAAAAACCACACTCATTTTAATTGATGTTACATAAAAAATTCAACACCCATTTATGTTTAAAAGGAGCCCCTAAGCAGCACAAATGGCTAAGAAATCAATTACTAGCTGAAAAGTTGGTGGTTTGAACCAACCCAGAGACTCCTCCGAAGATACACCTGGTGATTTGTATCTAAAAGGTGACACACAACTTTGAAAACTCTATGGAGCAGCTTTACTCTGCACACATGAGATTGCTATGAGTCACAATCAACTCAATAGCAACCAACTAATAATAAAACAGTGTTTAAAAATACTATCAAACTAGGAATAGAAGGGTAGCATAGTGGATTATGAGTTGGGCTGCTGAAAACAAGGTTAGTTGTC
Organism: Chrysochloris asiatica; assembly: GCF_000296735.1. Lineage (NCBI taxonomy): Eukaryota > Metazoa > Chordata > Mammalia > Afrosoricida > Chrysochloridae > Chrysochloris > Chrysochloris asiatica. Next base: position 256,683 of record NW_006408598.1, read on the forward strand.
CAATCTACCAGTTGCTCCATGGGAGAAAGATGAGGCTTTCTGCTCCTGTTAAGATTTACAGCCTCAGAAATTCTATACAGGGTCACTGTAAGTCAAAACCGACTTGGTGGTACACAACAACAACAAAGGAATAGAAGAGAGTATTCTCAATCTGATAAAGGACATCTACAAAAAAACCTCACACCAAACCAACAAAATATACCTTCAGCAAACATCATACTTAAATAATATTAATAGATTTCTTTCTGAGATCCAAACTAAGACAAGTATACCCACCTACTATATTCACTTTTATTCAGTATGATACTTGGTATTCTAATCCGACCAATAAGCCAAGAAAAATAATAAAAATAACTGGTTGGAAAGAAAAAACAAATAAAACTGACATTATTCACATACTACATGATTGTGAATCTGTACATAAATGTTAAGAATTCATACTTTCATGCTGTTTATAAGGCCAATTGTTGTTGTTGTTATGTGCCGTGGAGTTGGTTCCAACTCATAGCGACCCTGTACAGTGTTTCCGATGCTGTAAATCTTTATGGGAGCAGAAAGTCTCATCTTTCTCCTGTGGAAGAGCTGGTAGTTTCGAACTGATGACTGTTGGCTTAGCAGCCCGATTCGTAACTACTACGCTACCAGAGCTCCTTTATAAGGCCAATAGATGAAATTATTTCTATGACACCAGCACCAAACAATTTAAAAGTGAATATTAAAACATGCCACTTACATAAATCTAAGAAACATAATTGGGAATAAATCCAACAAAGAATGAGCCAGATCTCTACACAGAAAACTACAGAACATTATAAAACAATTTATAAAACTTAAATGAATGGAGGAGGATTGGAATTTTTCAAATTAAAAAGATTCTAAAATTGAACTATAAATTGAATGCAATCTCAATAAAAATCCAAGCAGGGCTTTTACTTTTTTAGTGGAATTTGAAAAATTATTGTAAAATTATATGTAGGTATCGTGGTGGAGGTTATGTGCCGTGGAGTCGGTTCGACTCATAGCCACCCTCTACAGGGTTCCCGAACGTAGGTATGTTGTTGTTGGTATGTGCCATGGAGTCGGTTCCAACTCATAGCGATCCTATACAGTGTTTCCGAGGCTATAAATCTTTATGAGGGCAGAAAGTCTCATTCTCCCGCGGAACAGCTGGTAGTTTCGAACTGCTGACCATTGGCTTAGCAGCCCAATTCATAACAACTACGCTACCAGAGCTCCTTGAATGTAGGTATGTTGTTGTTGTTGTTATGTGCCGTGGAGTCGGTTCCGACTCATAGCGACCCTCTACAGTGTTTCTGAGGCTGTAAATCTTTATGGGAGCAGAAAGCCTCATCTTTCTCCTGTGGAAGAGCTGGTAGAATCGAACTGCTGACCGTGACGTTTGCAGCCTGATTTGTAACCACTATGCTACCAGAGCTCCTTTGAATGTAGGTATAGAAGTTCAATAATAGGTAAGACACTCTTGGGGGAACCAAAAACATGAAAGATTTATTTTACCAGATACTAAGACTCATTACAAAGCTGTAGAAATTAACAGTGTAAAAATGGCACAAAGGTAGACTAATAGTCAAATGAAAAAGAATGAAGAGTTCAGAACAAGAGTCACACATTGAAAAACAATTGAATACTGATAAAAGTGGAGAATTGAAAGTCTTTTCAGTAGATAGTGCAGGCTGTATTGGATATGAGGTGGAAGAGAAAGAGACGACCTCACACCATATCCCAAAATCAATTCCCAATGGGTTGCATATATGTAAATGTACAAGGCAAAACAACAAGGCATCTAGAACTGCACTGTTATTAGCCACAATTAATTTAAATTAATTAAAAATAAAAAAATTAAAATTCAGTTTATCAGTGTCATGGATTGAATTGTGTTCCGGAAAAATATGTGTCAATTTGGTTGGTCATGATTCCCAGTGATCCGGTAGCTATGTAATGATGTAATTTGACAGTTATGTGATGATCTCACATGATGTGCTCTGATGTGATAAAGCAATCAGCTGTAAAATGGTTAAAGGTGGAATGTTATTGTTGTTAAGTGCCATCAAATTGGTTCTGAATCATAGTGACCCTGTATAGGGTTTCTGATGAATGACTGATGACTTTCAACTGTCAAACTTGTGGTTCAAACCAACCTTATGGTTGAGTATTTATCCTATAGCACCACATCAGGACTCCCTTAATCCCGTCACACCCTTGATCTAATGGGAGTTGTCCTGGAGTATGACCTGCAACACTTTTTCTCTTACAAAAGATAAAAACAGAAAAGCAAGCAGAGAGAGACATACTATCACCCAGAAAGAATAGACAAAAATGGAGTGTATCCTTTGGATCCAGGTTTCCTGTGCAGAGAAACTCCTAGATTCAGTGGAAGATTGATGATAAGGACCTCCCCTCAGAATTAACAGAGAAAGCCTTATCCTAGAGCTAGCACCCTGAATTTGGACTTCTAGTCTCCTAATTTTCTGTTTGTTAATACCATCCATGTGTGATGGAGGACTAGGCAGAAAGGTTGTGCAGACCCTCTTCAACAAAGATACCAAAAACTGGATGAAACTGATCCAAAAGGTGGTCTCCAAACTCTGTGCTTCAGATCAAGGAATAAATAAGTGAATCAAGTGCTTACTAGGAGAAAGAACTTGAACAGAAGTAAGAAAGGAAGTAATTTCTGATTTGGGGAAGCCAATTTGAACAGGTGTGAAGGTTGAGAGACAAGAAATCATTCCTGTTGCAGAAACTTGCCTGTGACTCACAGAGACAAAGGGGCGATTATTTTTTTCTCTCTTTCTACTCATTTCCTTTCTGGTGACCAGAAGTGAATGCTATACAAGTAGACACCTCCAAGGAAGGTCCCGCATGAACCTTGCAGCTGGGGTGCATACTTGAAGGGGAAGGAGACAACAGAAACAGCCCATGCCAGCAGGCTCTGCTCCAATTCGGCACTGGCCATCCTGGCTAGCTCTCACTAGAAGAAGATGAACAGACTTGAGGGGAAGGAAAAAAGGGGAAAGAAAAGGAAAATATCTGGCAATAGGTCAGAAAAGCACAGCGAGACCATCTTGAAAGTTCTCAAACAAATGTGAAAGCCAAGAGTCCATTAGGTGGAGACACTAACAGCAAAATGGCAGGCTGGACAGACACACTGAAGGACCCTCTATAACAAAGATGTGAGAGTCAGCCTGCCAGCTGCTTCTGGAGAGAAAGATGAGACTTTCTGCTCTTGAAAAAGATTTAAAAGCCACAGTCCCAGGTGAGCTATAGCTTGGGTGAGCAATGGCCCTGGGTGAGCCATGACCAGGAGAAGCCCCAGTATCCAAGGAAAAGAAGAAGTATGGAGGCGTGTTCAGAGCTTCAGGCCTGGGGTGGAGACTTGGTCCCAGCCGGGGAGGTTGGGATGGTGGTGGGAGGGGGGTGTGCCACTGTTGCTTTGAGGCTGTGGATTGTATAATTGTTCAGACAAAGGGGAAATGGAGAGAGGCAGCAGTCTGTGGTGGTAGGGAGAGGGGCTTGAAGGGGAGGGTTGTTCATAGGCTGGAGGGCGGACAGTGTGCAGTGGGAGGGAGGTTGGAGTGGTGGAAGATGCAGGGAGGAATGTGGTCATGGGGTGAGTGGAGGTGGGATGCTGCAGACTGGTGGTGTATGGAGGGGACTGTAGGTATGTGAGGGAGTAGATTTGTTTGTTATGGGGCTGACTGTCTGCTCTGTGCACCTTCACTCAGTTCCCAATAGAAGGTTGAAGGAAGAAAAACAGGATTAGTAAACCATTCAAAATCCAAGGGGCAGCCTTTACCTAAGGATAAAGTTGAGAAGAGATGGGAAGGTGGGTGGAATAGAGGCAGGAACCACAAGGAGGAAACGGGATAACTGTTGTTGCAGGGAGGGGATTGCAATTATTGAGGTGAAGCAAAGTGTGTTATTTGGTGAATGTAAAACTGAAGGTCTTGACTGTAAAATTTCACTCAATCCACAATAAAAAGTTTTAAAAAACAAACAGGATTAGTATTGTTTCTTTTGTCTAAAGATCCAGTATGGGAGGTGACATTTACAAACATGTAAACAAAATAGCACTCATATCTATAATATTTAAAAAACCAGGATCAATAAAAATGTCAGGCAACTCAATACAAAAACTGGTGAAAGAACTGAACATGTATGCCTTAAAATATACAAGTGGCCAATAAACATACTAAAAGATGCTAACTTGACTGGTCATTAAGGAAATGAAAATTAAAATCATAAAGCATTCCATTCATCCAACAAAACAGATTAGTAAAAAAGAAAGAAATCTAATACAGTGCTGGTAGGAGTATAAAATGATAAAATCATTTGGAAAAACTAGCAGGTTCTATTAAAGCTGAATACACATGAACACACATCACTTCCGTGTCTAGATAGACCCAATAGAAATGTATTCATTTTCATCCAAAGAATGTTTATAGCAGCACTGCTCATAATAGCCCCTAACTGGAAACAACCCAACCATCCATCAATAAGAGTATGGATAAATAATTGGTATATTTACTCATGAAACACTATACAGTAATGAGAATAAACAAAAAATTATTACATGCAACAACATGAAGGAATCTCACAAACAAAATATTAAATAAAAGTATACATAAACATATACAGACATACTTAGAGAAAGTCCCAAACAGGCAAGACTTAATTTATGAGGTTAGAAGTCGGGTTAGTTATTACCTTTAGAGGTATTAGTGACTTGAAGGGACATGAGGTGGCTTTTAGGCGATTCAATGGCACCTAACAAAAACAACATTGTCCTACTTCTAGATCTAGGTTCTGGTTTCATGATTCTGTTCACATGGTAAAAACTCATTAGATTTTGAACACTTTTCTCCAGATATGTTGGCTTCAATAAAAACTTAATTTAAAAGAAAAAGTAGAGAGAACATTTTAGGAGTCCAAGGGAGAGGGAGATGATCATTAAAAAAAAAAAGAAAGAAAAAAAAGCTATTAAGTAAAAAAGTAAGCAATCAAACATAGTTTCTTTTTCTGAGCCCCTGACCTGTCTCCCAGCTAAGGCAGATACTTACAGACGATGTCCTTTTATAAAGAATCCTTACAAGTAGGGAAGGCAGTCTTTGTTTTCCCATTGATACATAGAAAATTGAACCCTGGGAATGTCAAGGACTAGCTTTGGTTTCACTGGTAATTAGAGGACGATGCAGTACTAGCACATGGTCTCCCAATTTCTGGTCCTGAGCTTTGTTCACTAGACCCTGTTCACTAGCTTTGTGTGAGCCAGGCCACCAGACCACATGGGAGCTAAGCTCCAAGCAGCAAATGAATTTTCCTCTGTGTCCCTAATTTATGGTAATGCCAAGGATGGGGTAGACTTCCTAATTAATCTATTTCACTGTTGAACTGTCTTAAAGCCAGCCATTACGGTGCACACATCACTGGAAACAAATGTCAAGGGGTGCATAGGACAAAAGGAGGCAATTTTAAATATCCATTTCCCCTGTTTCAAAACCCCAGTTACTCACTAAACAGTCAGTATTGAACAAAGCCTTATGGCCGTTGAGAGCAGAGTAAACCGGGGAAGAGCGAGAACAATGAATGTTTGGAATCCTGCAATCACTATTTCTAAACAAGAGAATATGCTTCTCATTCTTCCATTTTTTAAGCAAGATTCAAATTGTGGTTTAGAATGTTTTAAATTGAGAACTTTTGCCCTAGGCTGATTGTTTTTAAAATAAATAAATAAACAAAACCTGAATATAAAATCTGTACAGGTGAAGGGAACAGATGGAGACCAGACTGGTTGCTGTTTAGAGGGTAATTTATATGTCTTTGTGAAGACCATTGAAGGGTTTGCAGAGATTCCCTCTGCAGCATTTCCATTTTTCTTTTTCCTCAGGATAGCTGCCCTGTGAGCAAACTGTAGACCTCTAAGGGCTCTAGGGACTAGTTAGTCCCCACCCCCCAGACCCGGCTACATAAGCATGTAAATTGGATACAGTTCTTTCTAGTTTCCTCCCAATATGTGAATAAATTTTCCCAACCCAACCCAGTTTGCGCTCACCCCACAATCTAGCTCTTTGTGTACATTTCCCTCCAAATTATGTTCTTTCTTGTTTCAGTCAAAGCCTCTGGACATCTGTTCTTTGTCGTTCACATTTCTGCTTCTCATCTATAAAAACTCTTCACCCTTTTTAATTAGTGTCCTGACTGATTCCTTACTTCTTTTGCACAATCCTGAACTCTTGGCTCCTTTGCTTCCTGGTGCCAAATTGTAACAGCATCATTGATAGATTGTGTACCCTTATCCTATATAGAAGTGCTTCAAAGAAAGAAAAGCTCATAGTGCTGCTGAGACATGGTTGATTTTACACTATGATACCTTTCAAGATTCCTCCAGACTGTCTTGAACATCAAGAGGCAACCGTATTCTCAGATTATATTCCAACTCAAAGCCACTTACACTGATCCTGGATCAGGCTATAGAAGACTACAAAGTCACAAAGTGACCCTGTATAGGGTTTCCAAGGAGCAGCTGGTGAGTTTGAGGAAAACATCTGCAAGGGAGCATCTCACTGTATTCACAGTCTAAGGTGTATTTATAGCTGGTTAAGGGTGGACTCCTGGCACTGGACTGTGAACCACAAGGTTGGCAGTTCAAACCCACCAGCTGCTCCTCCAAAACACTATACAGGGTCACCATGAGTCAGAATGACTCCAAGGCACTTAACAACAACAACAACAACAACAACAAAGGGGAGGATAAGAGGCAGTTTGATGGTAAACAGCCCTCACTGGGTAGCTGACTAGGGATGAGGGCTTCACAAGCCCCTCTGGGTTCTCCAGACACATCAGGAGATAGTTTCTTTGTTTTATCTCATTTATATCCTGTCTGCCTGACAAAGACATTAAAAAAAAAAATCACTTGTCTACATCCTGCCCCTCTGTTCTTTGTATTTGGGGAATGTTTTTGTTTTTGAATGGTTCTATTGATCTTTTCCCATGCCCCAGCAATTTTCCTCAGGTTCCCTTACCCTAACATTCCCCTCCCCACACAGAGAGACTTGCAACCAAAACTCTTTTGGGCGTAAAGGATGGAGGTCGTATTTTCTTGGAGCTACTTCTGGCTGTCTAACAGGGGTAGAAGTCTCTCTCTGCCTGTGCTAAGAGCCCAGGAGGAGGCATGGTAGAAAGGTGGCAATCTTGTAAAATCAACATTTGTAGGTGAGAATTATGGAACCTAGAGGAAATAAGCCTACTAAATAGATTGAGGAGGCAAGGACCATATGGTAAGATGAAGAAGAAGGAGGAGGTGGAGAAGGAAGAAAAGGAGAAGAAGGAAGAAAAGGAGGAGAAGGTGAAGGCGAAGGTGAGGAAGAGGAAGAGGAAGAAGGAGGAGGAGGAGGAGGAGGAGGAGGAGGAGGAGAAGAAAATGGTGAGAATAGGACTGGTTTCTTATCGAGCTAGTAAGGCCTGGTAGTATCTGGGACATCCTAAGGTCTCAGAACCAAAAGACGTGGATAAGGATTTCATTGGCTCTCATCTGGACTTTTGCAGAATTATTTATGTACACACAGCAGATGGTATTTATGATAGCCCTGAGGTTATCATAAGGTGAGCACATAGTCAAGGCTTCTAACAACATTAGCTACTGAGTTTAGGGATTCTTGCATATCTTTTTAAGGCTTCTCCCGTCTCTTTAGAGAGAAGTTCCAATTTTGCAGTGAGGTTATTGTTGTTAATGCCATCAAGTCGGTTCCGACCCATAGCGACCCTGTATAGGGTTTCCGAGGAGCAGCTTGTGAGCTTGAACCACTGACCTTGCAGTTCAAATGGCTTTGCAGTCTGGTGCATTAACCCACAGTGCCACACGAGGACTAGATGAATTCATGCTCAATGGACCCTGCCCAAGGGACTACCAATGAAAAAATTTCGTGCCCCAAGTTAAGATATTGCCTAGGAAGCTATACTGGTGTCAAGCTCAAGTCGAGAGGAGGATTTCATTATAAAGGAATAGATGAGATGCTGTGTATCCTAGAGTCCATTTGTTGCTGTTAAGTGCCAGTGAGTTGGTACAGAACAAAACACTGCCCAGTCCTGTGCCAACTTCACAATCATTGCTAAGCTTGATCCGATTGCTGCCTCCACTGTGCTAATCCATCTTGTTGGGGGTCTTCCTCTTTTTCTCCAACCCTCCACTTTACCAAACATGATATCCTTCTCCAGGGACTGATCTCTCCTGGCACTATGTCTGAAGTATGAGACGAAGTCTGGCTATCCTGTCTTCCAAGGAGCATTCTGGCTGTACTTCTTCCAACATAGATTGGTTTGTTCTTTTGGCAGTCCACGGTAATTTTACTATTCTCCTCCAACACCATAACTCAAATGCACCAATTCTTCTACTACGATCTTCCTTATTCAATATCCAACTTTCACATGCATATGAGGATTATTGAATATATTATCATGGTTTGGGTCAAGCACACCCTGGCCCTCAAACTGACATCTTTGCTCTTCAACACTTTAAAGAGGTCTTGAGCAGCAGATTTGCCTAATACAATATGTTATTTGATTTCTTGACTGCTGCTTCCATGAATGTTGATGGTTGATCCTAGCAAAATGAAGTCTTTTACAACTTCAGTCTTTTCCCCATTTATATGGTGGTGGTGCTGTGCCAGAGTCAGTTCTGAATCATAGCGACCCTGTATAGGGTTTCTGAGGCTGTACGTCTTTATGGGAGCAGAAAGCCTCATCTTTCTCCCATGGAAATGCTGGTAGTTTTGAACTGTTGACCTTGAGGTTAGCAGCCTGACTCATAACCATAATGCTATCCAGAGCTCCTTCCCCATTTATATGGATGTTGCTTATTGGTCCACTGGTGAGGACTTTTGTTTTTTTTACATTGAGATGCAACCCATACTGAAGGCTATGGTCTTTGATCTTCATCAGTCAGTATTTTAAGTCCTCTTTTCTTTCTGGAAGCAAAGTTGTATCATCTGCATATTGAAGATTGTTAATGTGTCTTCATCCAATCCTGATACCACGTTTATCTTCATATAATCCAATTTCTCAGATTATTTGCTCAGCATATAGACTGAATAAGTATAGTGAAAGAATACAACCCTGACACACAAGCTTCCTAATTTTAAACCATTCAGTGTTCCCTTGTTCTATTGGAACGATTGCCTCTTGGTCTATGTACCGGTTCCTCATGAGCATTTTGGTGAGTAGGCTGGCCATATATAAAAAGAGGTGGCTATGAAGTCCATGACATTTGGACAGACTAAACTATTGCAAGAATTGTTAGTTTAGGCACACAGGAAAGTCATGTATGGGTGGTGGTATGGGTGGTGTGCAAGTAGTATTGTTTCCTGTGTTAGCCAAGCATGACCTTTAGCATCTAGGACCCTAAGAACTTGGTGAGAAGTAAGAACCTCTACCTTGCTTCCCAAAGTTAGTTTGGAGGCTTCTTTAACTAGAACTGTAGTAGCTGCCATTGCTCTTAGACAAGGGTGCTACCTCATCTAATTGTTTGGAGAAGCAAGCCACAGGCTTTTGTTCAGGTCCAAGATTCTGGATGAGCATTTGGAGTGCAATACCCCTCCCTCCTTTTTCATGGATGAATAGCTTAAAGGGTTTTTCTAAATTTAGTAAGCCTCAAGGAGGGTTACGAGCTTGTTGAAGGCAACTTCACATTTAGAGGTTCATACTAATCATGTCTTCTCTTCTCCCTTTAGGGCCTCATATAATGGTTTTACAATAAGACTACAGTTAGGAATTCAAATCCTACAGAGCCTTGCCATTCCCAGGAACTGTCTTAACTCTCTGGATCGTCTCACCTCTTTTAATCGAAGGCACCCTCAGTCTAGTAATTACTTTTTGTCTTTCAGGGGTAAAAGTCTTAGTTCTCTGGGACAGCATGAATTCCAGATAGTGTGTTTTTGTTTTAGAGATTTGGACCCCTAATTTGAGAAGGAAATTTCTCTCTATTAGGGCTGTTGTACACTCAGGCATGTACACAAAAGCATGCAGAAAGCATTTATCTTGGACATGCATAACAATGACTTTGTCAAGAATTTTGACTGGGATTTTCCTTCCACCCCATAAGCCTGTACTCAATGGAGGACAACAGTCCAATTAAGAAGGTTGCTCCTGTTGTAACATGAATAAAATAGTCTTACCTTCTACCTCAAGGAGCTCTGGTAG
>NW_006408598.1:269041-269628 GCF_000296735.1 Chrysochloris asiatica
AACTTGAACTATGCAAGATCGGTGGTTCAAGCTCACCATCCGCTCCTCGGAAACCCTATACAGGGTTGCTATGAGTCGGAACCAACTTGATGGCACTTAACGACAATGTAGAATTTAAAATATGAACAAAGTAAAAGCTATTGTACAATGAACCCCCTTGGCTCTATCACCCAATAATAACTGCCAACTCATAATCAATCTTATTTTATCTATGCCCTGTCACTAGACTCCTAGAATATTATTTTGAAGGAAATATCCTAAATTGTATCTTTTTATCTGTAAATAGTTTAGAATATTAATGAAAAAGATGAGGAATCTTTGAAAAAGCATAACCAAAATGCAATTTTTCTGTCTACGAAAAGTTAACAGTGATTTTTTTAACATTATGAAGTAACCAGTCAGTATTCAAATTTCTAATAGTGCAAGAAAAGGTCAAGATTGTTTCTACATCCCTCCAGGAAAGGGAGAAGTTAAGGGGCAGTTTTTGGAATTCATCTCTAAATTTCCCAGGGTCTATTGACACACAGCTCTTCCCCAGTTGCATTTTGAGTGTCTTCCAACCTGAGGGGCTCATTTTCTGGCACTAT
>NW_006408598.1:272708-275391 GCF_000296735.1 Chrysochloris asiatica
GCAACAATAGTGAGGTTGGCCCAGGATCGGGCAGTGTTTTATTCTGCTGTGCATAAGGTCGCTTTGGGTTGGTACCGACTCTATGGCACTTAACAGCAACAACACTGACACACACCTTAGCTTCTCTTTGCACTGTCCCAAATCAGACATGGAAAAGAGGACAAGTATTGGGATGTCAGTTGGTTTCCTCCTGCCTCAGGTACTTCCCTCAGGGAGTATAAGTCTGTCCCTGTAGTACTGGTGTTGTTTATAGGTCTTATGGATCCCACCCTGTAATGTGATCACAGACCCTGAGGGGTCGGCGTTGGAGATCGGCTTGGAGGGAAATGGTGGGTAAAGCTGAGGACCAGCAGAGGGAAGAGAGGGAAGAGGTATTAGACACAGGCTGACTTTCATAAGGGGTGGGGGGACAGTAAGGCTGGTGGCTGAGTCAGGCTCGTGGGAAGGGGAGGATGGAGGGGTTTAAGTAGAAGGTGGGAGTAGGGATCAAGGAACAGAGAACTCACCCCTGCCCCCACTACAAGTTGGGTTGTCTAAGATGTCTTCAGGCTGTTTAGAAGTTTCAGAATGAAAAACAAATATTCTTTTCCAGTCTTTTCTCTATACTTGATATGGTATAGAACCATAAAGCATTGTACATAGGGGAATCGCTCCTCATTTTCTCTCTCTTTTGCAAAGGAGATCTAACTATTGTTGTTAAGTGCTGTCGAGTCGGTTCCGACCCATAGCGACCCTAAGCAGGGTTTCCCAGGTTGTAAATCTTTACAGGAGCAGAAAGCCTCATCTTTCTCCCATGGAGCAGCTGGTAGTTTTGAACTGCTGACCTTGAGGTTCACAGCCCGAGGTTCTAGTAAGCTATCAGAGCTCCTTGATCTAACTGTAGAATGCTGTTAATGGGCCATTGTTCTTGGTCCCAGAGGATGTACTGGGGCCAGGCAGTATTACAAAAGAAGATTAGTTTCTTTTACTTAATTTGCTTTGTTGGAGGGTTTTCCCAGTGAGTTAGCAAGCAGCCTAAGGGGAGTCTTTTGGTATGCTTGAGGTTTGGCCCATGGTGAACTGGTCCTTCAACAAGAGGTAGCCAATAATGAGAGGACTACTGTAGATGGATGTAAAGCCTTGTGAACTCCCAAGAACAAGTCCTCCACCAACCTATGTCCCAGAAGTGTTAGTCTAAAAAGAAGTTGAACAACTTCTAAAACACTTTGGTTTAGGAGGGAGGGCAAGGGGCAAAAACAGGTGGCCTCACCTCCTTGCAGCAAAGGCTAATCTGGCTCAGAGGTGGATTACAAATGAGTCCAAATAGTCCTGGTTCTTGTGAGCATGGAAAACAAGTACTCCTAGAAACCAGTAGGGGGAGTACTCCATTTCAAACTGTGCTAAGGGAAGAAAGAGGTCTGAGGGTCACAGAGGACCTAATCCACAGTGCCCACCAGACAAAATGACAGTCCAAATAGCATCTCACAATGGGCCCAAGAAGATCTTCACACAAGATAGAAAACTAAGTCTGTCTGTTTAATTCAGGGAAGCAAGAATTATTAGGGGTCAGAATGATGTTCTGTGTTCTCACATCGTGTAGATGAGAAAAACTTTTAGAAACCAATAAAGAGAATATTCAAGCTTGAACAGGCACCAAGGGTCTGAGTGAGCCAAACAAGTAGAAATGCGTGAGCACAGAGACCAGGTGAAGATTTGGAGTGTAACAGGGTCTGTTGTTTTTAAGCGCTGTTGAATTGATTCCTACTCATAGCCACCCTGTATAGGGTTTCTGAGGAGCAGCTGATGAGCTTGAACCTCTGACCTCGCGGTTCAAACCGACCTTGCAGCCCAGTGCATTAACCCACAGCACCATACCAGGGTCTAGGACCCCCTTAACAAGCAGAAAGAGATGAAAGTTTTCTGGGAAACCTCCAGAAAACAAAGCTTGCTAGAGAGGAGTAGAAGGATGATAGATATGAGAGAAAACATACAGCAGTCTCAGCCTTAGGAGAGTTATGCTTCTTGGGAACTTGAACTCCTCACCATGGAGATTACCTGAAGCTCTTGGGGACCTAAACACTTCACAGAGGCCAGTCTCTGTCTGTGAGAGTGCCCAGGAACGCACCCTTCATGGGGTGATTAATCCTATGCCTGTTCCTGGTTCTTGGGGACTGCAACCCCTCACATAGGAATTATTGTTGTTAAGTGCCGTGGAGTCCGTTCTGACTTATAGCGACCCAGTACAGGGTTTCCAAGGCTGTAAATCTTTATGGGAGCAGAAAGCCTCATCTTTCTCCTGTGGAACAGCTGATAGTTTCAAACTGCTGACCTTGAGGTTTGCAGCCTGATTCATAACCACTGCGTTACCAGAGCTCACTAAGGAATTAGTTCTTCTAAATACCTAGATTCCTGGTGTGGCACTGTGGGTTAATGTGCTGGACTTCAAGGTCAGTTTGAACTGAAAGGTCAGCAGTTCAAACCCACCAGTCGTTCCTCAGAAATCCTATAGAGGGTCACTATGGGTCAGAACCAACTGGACAGCACTTAACAACAAAAAATAACAACAATTACCAGCCCAGGGACCTTGAACCCTTCATGGTATAAGTTTGTCTTACTGTTTCTCTACTAAGAATTCTTTATAAATGTGATTTGTTATGTACAACTTTTACAACAACTATACTTGGACAGTTCCAAACTGTACATA
>NW_006408598.1:275816-276378 GCF_000296735.1 Chrysochloris asiatica
AAACAATTTTTGGTAAAGGAAACAAGGGTAAATTGCTACAATTTGATGAACCTGACCTGTACTTATGGAGGTAGTAACTCTAAACACCAACAGAGAGGGAAGGAGTCTTCACATCAAGTATCAGTGCTATCCCCTCTGTACACAGGGTAGATAGGGATGGGCAATTTAGACACTGGCTACCTAAAATGAGGGGGCAATAAAGGCACAAAGTGACTGGCTTACGAGGTTTCAAGGGGGACCTTAGTTTAATGTGGGGAAAGAAAGAGTCCCCGTTGAATAGTTTTCATCTCGTCTAGATGGGTCCAGTTAAAAGAGATGGGGCTAAGATTCTTATGATTCTTTAGTGAGTAATTGTCATCATGACTAATTGTGACTGTCACAATTGTAAAGGTAGAAGTTTTGTAACAGAAACAGGGGCGTGGTTAACTTACAGTCCAGAAACAAAGGACCTTAGGTTCATTAAGGGAGAATTGTTGTTGTTGTTAAGTGCCGTCAAGTCGGTTCCGACCCATAGCGACCCTGTACAGGGTTTCCGAGGGTGTAAATCCTTACGGGAGTAGAA
>NW_006408598.1:278053-281719 GCF_000296735.1 Chrysochloris asiatica
GACAAAACAATCAGAATATAAACAGTGGGCTGCAATAGCCTTATTTCCATCACAACCCTGATCCCATATATGGGAGTTTCCAGAGATGTGGCCTGAAACATCTTTTATTTTACAAAGATAAAAAGAGAGAAGTGAGCAGGGAAAGGGGAACTTACTACCACCAAGAAAGAAGAGTCAGCAATGGAGTGTGTCCTTTTGACCTGGGGCCCCTGCACTGTGAAACTCTTAGATCCAGGGATTGATGCCAAGACAGATGGGGAGCTCTAAGGAATGCTGGGCCTACAGATGTCGAAAGGAGACAAGGATAGAAAGAGCTGACAGAAAGAGAAAAGCCTTCCCCTAAAGCCAACACTCTGAATTTGGATTTCTCACCTCTTAAACTGGGAGACAATAAATTTCTGTTTGTTAAAGCCATCCACTTGTGGAATTTCTCTTATAGCAGCTGGATAACTAAAACAGGAATCTTAGGAGGCAGTGAGTACATGCTAATAAGGAAGCAACAATTCAGCAAAGGAGGGTGAGAATGGTTGCACAACTTGACTAATATGCTGTGTTTGTACTAAAATAATATGCATGTTATCTGTTTTTGCCAACCAGCCATCTTCCCAAGGTATTGTCATAAGCACAGTATACTAATTTTTTTTCTTTTTTTTTTTACCTATTCTCATGCTGATGAAAATATTATAGGGAGGTTATGGTGTCAAAAAAAGATGTTTATTTTATTTGCATAAAAATTCAGTAATCAATATCACTAAATTATACATATAGAAACTATATGATTGATGTATGTTTTGTGTGTATGTTCTCAACAACAACAAAACAAATAAAATTTAAGAAAAAGAGATGAACTGAGGGAAAAAAAGTGTCTCAATTTTGGTTATATTCTTTGGTATTTCCTTATATCCTTGAATTCTAGAGAGCGACAAAGCAATATAATCTAGTATTTGGCTTTCTGAACATAAATTTGGTTTACAAAGAATCACCCTGACAGAAGCTGAAACCAAATACTTCAGTCTACAATTTACTATTTTTTGAGGAAAGGGTTTCCTGTCTACATATGCTTGATAGGATTTGGAGTAACCAAATAAAAGACTTTAATGGGCCCCCCATTCTTAGTCTTACCTTTGCCTGAGATAGCTGTGGCTTAAGGAGAGGAGACACAGATACACTCCCTGCCTTCAATGCAAGTCGGATTCTTTAACTTTCACAAAGCAGCTAGGTTTGAAGATTTCCAGCAGAGTTCCCTTACTCCCTGGTTTGCTCTTCTTATTGTCTGATCTTCCGTTCAATATAATATGGCTGCTCCCTCCATCAGGACTGTCCTCCTTTCCTAAATCTGAGTAAAGTTCTGCATTCTGTTAAAAATGAAGGGGACAGCTGGCAACATTCTCTTTTCTGGTACCATCTCAGCTACCTGTCTAGAAGGCATGGTCAGCGGTCATAATTTAGATACTTAAACAGTTTGGAAAACTCTGCACTTGAATAAGAAACTATGATTCTGAAACTTTAATGAGCAGAAAGTACCAGACAAAATTGTCTAGGTATCGAGGACTTGGGAAATGTTTTGCTATAAAAGAAACAAATAAAAAATAGAAGAAAATGATGGAGGAGAGGGGGAGAGGAGAAGGAAGAAATAGAGGAAAAGAAATTGGTCTTCCAGATATTTTACTTTAGCACAGATATTGTACAATACAGACTTAAAGCACCCGTTAAGAAAGCATAAGATTTTCCCTACTGGGACTCACCTCTTATTATATAGGGCCCTGTCCCAAAAATCGTCAAGAGCATTCTTGTTAGTCAACAAAAAGATAGTTGCAGATCAAAAGAGCATTTTAAAATCAAGTTGTCTTTTTTAGATCAATTCTCTAAGAGGAATCCGGGGATCTCTGATAAGTCTGAAATTTACGCCAAGTATTCCGTGGCTGGGTCAAAATGCAAGGCACACAAGTGTGTTGGGTGGTGGTTTCTATTTTCCTTTGAAACATAATTTCCCTTGCTGATTTGAGTTAAAATTGAACAGCACCAAAACATTTTTAAAGGGAGCTACAAATGGACTTAGCAAAAATACCTTTAAAGGCTTTTTGTTTGTTTGTTGGCTTGCTTATTTAATCTAGTAAATAAATGAGACTGTTCTGTTCAAGAAGTCTGATGATTGAAAAATTCGAGACTCACCAATCCAGATGAGAAGATGAACCTTGCGAATCACACCTTTGTGTGTGCGTATATGTGGAGGAAAGTAAGTTTCCTTTTCCTTGGTTTTCCCATTTCTCTATATCATTTACTTCCTGATCTTCTCTCTTAAGAACTGCTTCGAGCTCGAAGCCCACAGCTCTGGCGTCAGAAGCGTACACGGCCAAGAAGAACCTTCTCTGCTGTTGCTGCTGTCTTTACTCAGGTTTCTCTTTCAGGGGGCAGAGCTCAGATGGAGGGTGAAAGGGATGACAAATGCAGCTGCAGTTTGAGACCAGTTTTCCCTCATCCTAGTTCCACAGCAAGAATTAACCCCAGGAAAGCCTGGACTGCAGGAGAAAGGCTCTGTGAGTTACTGAATGACCTGTTAGCCATCTACCATGAACAATCTGTCAGGCCATTATGCTGCTCAGTTGCCATGAGATAAAATTGAGCACTTCTGGCTTGGTCTCCCATTCCTTATCAAAAGGAGCAATGTGTACTTTAAGCTATTTGTTAAACCAATTTACCCAGCCATACCTTCCTAGAAAAACTGCAAAACAGATGGGCTGCCTACAGTGCAAATAAATAGGGCAGAAATGATATATTAGAATGGACTTGGAGGCCTTTAATTGGATTTTCCATGTCTTTGCAACATCACTGACCTTTCCGGATAATTGTGACATGTGTTTAAAGTGATCCCTAATCATTCAGGTATTACCCCGTATTACCTAGATGCTGTAGATAATTTTTTTTTTTTTGGTGCAGAACCCCAGGAGGAAAGAAAGTAGTGTTCTTCCCACCTTGCTTGATAAAGTGAAAAAAAAAAAGTTCACTTTTTGAACGTGATTGAAAACAAAAGAGAGAGAGAGAGAGAGAGAGAGAGAGAGAGAGAGAGAAAGGAAAAACCAATAGTAACATCTGGATGGAATTTATTACATACCTCTCTGGGACCCCCTCGTTCCTGAATGTTTCGGCTAATGATTCCCTTTTCCAAGTCTGCAAAGGCTCAGCCTGTCAGGCAATGGTACTTCGCTGCTAGTTGCTGCAAGTTGATTCAAATAGGTTGTTGAGATACTGTAGCTATAACCAAACCCTGGCAGGGGGAGGTGGGGCCATACACCACGTAAGCATAATCAAGCATTTCTTTGTGGGTCCTTGTCACTTCTGGAAAAACTGGAGGATCTCTACTCGGCTACACTGCATCCCAACCCTAAAGTTTGTTTTGTGCAGGTAAAGTGCACGAATCTGCTCCTGTGAACTTTTGATTGCTATTATGCATAGTATTTCTGGTACAGCACAAAGAAGACCAGCATGTCAGAAGACTTGGTTTTAGACCGGCTGCCACTGATATGCTCTATGATTTTGAGTTAGTTTGTCTGTCTTCTCTGAGCCTCAGTTTCTTCATCAGTAATGTGGGTGATAACATCCTCAATGGAGATACTGGGGAAGAAATTGAGATAATGGTATGGTGCCTGGTGGAGCTCAAGGCACATT
>NW_006408598.1:285254-291908 GCF_000296735.1 Chrysochloris asiatica
AAGAGAAATACGTTTAACTTATGGTATATGGAGGGGATTATAATCAATGTAATGAAACAAGTTATATGAATTGTTGAATGTAAAACTGATGATGTGCCCTGTAAACTTTCACTCAATCCACAATAAAAACCTTAAATTAAAAAAAAAAAGAAAAAAACAAATACAAACATAACTTGGTATTAAGGTGGTTAAAAAAACACACATTTCAAACTATCCTGCCAACGCAGCAGTATTCAATACACTTTGGAAGCTGATCTGAAACTTAATCTCGTTATAGCTGCCAAGAGTGAAGTAGAATTGGCAGTCTCTTCACTGAGCCCACCCAAATAGCTTACCCTCAGGTGTGATGTGTAGTCCTTGAAGGACAATAAGCAATAACATCAGGAGATAAGCAAGTTCTTAGCTCTAGCTCTTTTAAGTCTCTTGTGAGTAGTGGTAGAGGCAGGGACTAGAATTGAAAGGACTGTTTGGGACCCAAGGGCTCAGGTTATGTTCTCAGCTCTGGCCTTAGCATACACCCTAGCAAGTGAGGGGGTCTAGGAGGCACAGAAGGCGTCCTGTTGAGCTTGCTGTTTACAGTACCACCCCCTTGTAACTTTGGAAAGCTTAAGATAAAGTCCCGTCCACAAATTGCCAATGACCCACAACCTTCTAAACGCTCACTTTCAACATCAGCTCAGGAAGACAATTGTCCTCTTTATAAGACTTTTCTTTCTTTCTTTCTTTTTTTTTTTTCATCCAAGGAAATACCTGTAGAAGGAAGTGTGAAAAACTCAAGTTAATTTTGTTGTTTTTGTCTTTGCTTTTTCTGGTGAACAGAATAGGGGAGAGGCTTATGAACAGATTCTCACTTCTAAGGTGCTGAGGCTCCAAGTTCTCCTGGAAATACATGGATGTCTGAAATGTTCCTTTCATTTATAAGGCCTGGTCTAAGTCCTATAACAAAGAAATCTGTCCAGTGGTATCCCTTGATGGGTTTTTGTGTGTGTGTGTGTGTGTGTGTGTGTGTGTGTAGAGTTGCAGATACTGTCAGAGAGGGTTACACCAAAATGGCCCCAAGGTTGGTTGGTGGTGACAGGTGGATAAGCACCACAGGGTGAAGGGCCACCAAGGCAATGGCATCACCCAGTATGGTAACTCATCAATCCCCACTGCCCCCACCACCTATCATTCAGAGTGAAGGTGGATGTGCTGTAGTGTCTGCCATTGAGTGAAGAGGAGGCTCTCTGCCTTGGCCAATAGGGGAGGGGATGAACTGCATGGAGCCTAGGGGGGCTAGGCTGGGAGCTTGCTCCTCCCATAAAGGATGGGGTTTGTCAGTTGGACCTGCCCATGTGAGGTGATATCATGAGTTATGGTACTGGGTGACACCAACTGTAGTGATGACACTGAATCTGCTCCCAAGGGACAGGAAACTTTTCCCACAAATGCTGCTTTTTTTTTTTTTTTTTTTGCATGGAAGAGGCAGCAAGCAGGCTGTGAGGACTAAGACTAACCTTCCTTTAAGTGCCTTGGTGTTGCTTGGCAGCACAGGAGATGCAATTGGCCATCCCAGCTTCAGGCATATAGCACCTCTCTTCCCAGCTTATCTATAAACATCTCAGTAAGAGCAGGAACCAACTGGAACTAAAACAAGTTTTAGCATTTTAAGTCCCTAACAAATACAAGGGGAGCACCCTGGCATTGGATAATCACTGGACTGTAGACCACAAGCTTGGCAGTTTGAGGCCACCAGCTGCTCCTCAGGAGAAAGACAAGATTTTTTTGCTTCCACAAACATTTACAGCCTTGGAAACACTACAGAGGGTTACTTTGTGTCAGAACCAATTTGATGGCAATTAACAACAACAGAAATCCAAGGGGGCAGGAGTAGATCAGTGGTAGAATTCTCATCTTTCTTTACACCTGCATCTGGCTCCTGGCCAGGGCTCCTCAAACGCAGCCACCACTTCACAGTTAGTGAAGGTGTGCATGTTGTCTACTGTGATGCTGAAGAGTTTTCAGCAGAGCTTAAAGATTAGGAAGAAAGACCTGGTAATCTAATTCTAAAACACAGTTAATGGTATACAGTGGGCCAGTCAGGTCACCATAAATCACAGTTGACTGCTAACAAAGGAAATCTATATCCAGACTTCCCATTCTGGGTCCTGTAGCCTATTGAAGAAATCATCAGTAGGATTTTCTCTGTAGTGTTTATAAATTCCATCCCAGGAGCACCTTGGAAAAACCTAAGACTTCCCTCTTTAGGAACCTTTATCTGCAGATAAGAGGTTGCTTGCTATCTTATTTCTAAGATATTGGGATATGTCATTTCATTAGAGAAGAGTAAAGAGGACCAGTTTTCACTCTTGGGGCATCTAGTAGGGAAATCTCATTTTTGGGGCTCTGTTGAGAAAGTCTAAGTAGGCCACGAGTCCAACACGAGTCAAAGAACTGGAGGTCTTCTACAGCAGGAGGGTTGTCCCTTTGTGTGTAGACCTTCCAGGATTAGAGTAGACACTCTCTCCTCACCCCTAAAAAGCTTTTCCCCTGGTTGGTCCTCCTTCCTCTAAATTTTCAGGTCCTGTGATCTTTACTGCAACGGAAACCATATGGTTTTGATTCTGGCTCCTGACTTAACTGGGAGTGTTTCATTACTCTGGTGGCAGAAAGTCCTTGGCCTCTTTAAATAGCTACTCTGACATCTAAGAGAGGAGGTCATGTCATCTCTTTTGGATTCCCTCACCTGCTGGGCATGCAGTTGCAGGAAGACTAACGAAAGTGACTGTGGGGGGGAGGGGTGTAGAAATTTAGGACATTCGTAGAGGTGGACTCCAGTTTCAGGCACATGTGGGTGTCTGTCTGGAGTTGGCTTTTCTCCTTCCAAGTAATTCCTTGATTTCCATCTGCGTCTTCCTGTGAGAGGGACATTCCTTGGAGATAGTAGAATAGGACCTGTTGTTGTTTTTAAGTGCTGTTGAGTTGGTTCTGACTCACAGTGACCCTGTATTGGCTTCCCAAGGAGCAACGGGTGAGTTTGAACTTGCAGTTAGCAGTTCAGTGCTTATCCTACAGTGCCACACCAGGACTCCAGTGTAGGAACATGTAAAGCTTTTACTCTCAT
Organism: Chrysochloris asiatica; assembly: GCF_000296735.1. NCBI lineage: Eukaryota > Metazoa > Chordata > Mammalia > Afrosoricida > Chrysochloridae > Chrysochloris > Chrysochloris asiatica. The sequence continues at coordinate 288,358 of NW_006408598.1, forward strand.
AGACGGGTGCCTTAGATGGTTGGAGTTAGAGAAACTTCAAATGAGTTTCAGTGAGAATTGTTGCTAAGTGTTGTTGAGTCAGTTCTGACTCATAGCAACCCTGTATAGTGGCTGGTGGGTTTGAACTGCTGAAATCTGTGTTAGCAGTCCAGTGCTTATCCTACAGTGCCACACTAGAATGTTGTTGTTGTTATGTGCTGTGGAGTCGGTTCTGATTCATAGTGATCCTGTACAGGGTTTCCAAGGCTGCAAATCTTTACAGGAGCAGAAAGCCTCATCTTTCTCCTGTGGAACAGCTGGTAGTTTCAAACTGCCGACCCTTAGGTTAGCAGCCTGATTCGTAACCACTACGCTACCAGAACTAGGATAGTTGGAAGAAAATTCTGTAATTTGTGTAGTAAGGAAAATGAAGGCTAGTTAGTCACTTCCCAGCAGTGAGCAAAGCTAATCTTGGGTGAAAGCAATGAAAGAAATGATAGGCTAAGGAAAATCTGAAAGTGATCATTTTGTTTACTTGTATATTTTTCAGTCACTTGTTCTTGTCTCAGGACCTATTCATTTGTTGTTATCACTGCTTGGAATGCTTTTCTGATAGATTCTCTTTGTCTTACAAATATCTAATGTCTGTCCCTCTGAGAGGGCTTACCTAGCCAAATGTTTGAAAGTTGCGTCCACTGTACTCTCTATCATATCACCTTATTCTCTTCCTAGAATCCATCACAATTTGAAATTATCTTGTTTGTTTCCTTGTTTTGGTCTAGTATTCCATCATAATGTAAGCTCTAATTGGGTATCCCATTTGTCTTGTTCACTGCTGTATCCTCAGTGTCTAGAACATTGCTTGTAGGAAGAACTGCAAGCATTCAATAAACATATGCTGGTGAGTCAATAAATGTGTGGAAGGTTAGGGTTGGGAGAACTAGCCAAGGAAACTAGACAAAATTGGAATGATATGCATATGAGAAGAGAAGAATAAAAATTACCAGGGAGGAAAATGGGACTAGAGACTAAAATCTCCTGAGAAGTGGAAATAGAAAGTGAAAATAAAAGAACCACATTTTGCCTGATGTCTTCCAGCTTTCATCATATTCAACAAATGTTTGTTAAGCAATTCCTATGTGCCCAGTATTATGCCAAGAGCTGGGAATACAAAGATGACGGGAGTTGGAGGTTGAAGAGTATAAAGGGAGGAAGTAAATTTAGGAGTTGCTTTTTCCTGAGCTCTCAAGCCATTCACTAGAATTCACCATTTTATAGGAAGACACATTTTAAAAAAGTGGTGCTGTAGGATAAACACTGGACAGCAAGGTCAGTTTGAACTGCAAGGTTGGCTGTTGAAATCTACCAGCTGCTCCTCGGAAACCCTAGACAGTGTTGCTATGAGTCAGAACTGGATTGACAGTACTAAACAACAACAACAACAACATACAAAAACAGCTACATGAAAATGGATGGATAATATCAGGAGCGTTAGTGAACTTCGGTAAGAAGAACATGGCACGGTGGATATAATATTTAATTTGGGCCTTGAAAATGAATAAAGAATTCATCAGGCAGAGAAGAAGAAAAAGGGTATTCCAGGTCAGAATATAGCATGAACAAAGCAGGAAAATACTTATTCTTGGAAAAGAGCCAGCGAACAAATGGTTCCCTACGGCCATAGTAGAGTATGCATGGGGGAACGGTCAGGTAGTTAGAATAGGGAAAAGATGAGGGTCTGGAGTCACTTTATGTATAGCCTGTCTTGGAAGAAACAAGCCAACCTCAGCAATTAGGAAGTTCTGAAAAGAGGAGTGAGTAAGAAGGGGAGGAATTGTTATAAAGGGAAAATAATGTTAGTTAATAAGAAGCTCCAAAAAGACAAATTCACCAGATCTCAGCAGGAAATAAATCAGCTTCAGCTACAAGAAGACCCTAATAGGCAGTTTCAACTCACCAGCTGCTCCTTGGAAACCCTAGAAGGGTCACTATGAGTTAGAACAACTTGACGTCACTTAACAACAACAATAAGGGGTAAAATTTGTCAGTCATGAGACTGGGGAATGAGACTAAGTATATTTAGACAAGTTCTCTAATTTAACTGCTCGGACATTTGAACGAGGACATTTGAACCAGAGGTATGAGTTGTACTCACACCTCTGACAGAAGAATACATAAAGGAAAAGCCAAATTGTATTTGGGCCTTTCCTCATTCTTGAGGTTCTTAGCTCTGTAAGAATGGCTATACTAATAAATCTGGTGCTGTAGGTTAATGCGCTGGACCGCAAAGTCAGTGGTTCAAGCTCACTAGTCACTCCTTGGAAACCCTATACAGGGTCTCTATGGGCCAGAACCGACTCGACAGCATTTAACCACAGCAAGAACAATATTTATCTACGTAAGCATCTTGTCTTTTGCATAGGGTAAGTGTGCTATGTATACCTTTCCAATTCTTTGGAACAACATTTCAACTGTGACAGAATGACTAGACATGTGATAGAAATATGGAAGGCATGAAGTGGTGAAGGGCTGGGCTATGCGATAAAATGTTGTTGCTGTTATTGTTAAGTGCCATCAAGTCAGCTCCAATTCAGAGCCACCCTGAGGGTTTCCGAAGAGCAGCTAGTGGATTTGAACTGCCAACATTGTGATTCGCAGTCCAGTGCTGATCCTACAGTGCCACAAAGACTTAACCAAAAAAGGATAATTTAGATTCTGTAGTGAAATTCTTGGATCTTCATATGACCCCATTGAATGGTTGATAATGTTAGCAAGTTCTCTTCACCTATGACAAAAATCCAAAGAACTCTTGTTTTGATGTTAAGAAGTCTTAATGTACCCCATAGGTGCAGCCTTAATAGCTAGCTGTGGACCTAGATGAAGTTCTAGGTCAGGATAATACCCAGCACCTCTACCCCTCCATCCTCACCACAGGGTCAGACTGGAATGCTTATCTCCAAACAGGGGTCTTACAAAGTCAGACCACACCCCACATCCCACACACCATAAGGTGTCTAGACAGGGGTGCCCACCCAAAACTAGGCTATCTCACGTTCATGCAAAATTGAAGGTTTGCTAAAAACCTAGACTTAGAGAGGCTATTTCAAGAACAAATTTGATTCATCAGACACTAATGACTAAAGACTAGAAGAGTTGTTGGATGATATCAAGAACATTATATGGGAAGCAAGAAAAAGGTCATTAAGAAGACAATGAAGAAAGAAAAGACCAAAATGGATGTCAGAAGAGACTATTGGAACAATTGATTGGAAGAAATCCATATTTTTGTCTATTCCAAAGATAGGTGATCCAACAAAGAAATCGTCGAACACAATTATTAATATTATATGCAAGTAAACTTTTATTGAAGATAATTCATAAATGACTGCAACAGTACATTGATAGGGAACTCCCAGGGGTTCAAGTTGGATTCAGACAAAGACACAGAACAAGGGATATTATTACTGATATCAAAATGGCTCTTGGCTGAAAGCAGAGACTATCAGAAAGATGTTTATGTATGCTTTATTGACTATGCAAAGTCTTTCAACTATATGGATTCTGACAAGCTA
>NW_006408598.1:292008-292739 GCF_000296735.1 Chrysochloris asiatica
CTTCATCAGTAATGTGGGTGATAACATCCTCAATGGAGATACTGGGGAAGAAATTGAGATAATGGTATGGTGCCTGGTGGAGCTCAAGGCACATTGTTGTTGTTGTTGTTAAGTGCTGTCGAATGGGTTCTGACCCAGAGCGACCCTGAACAGGGTTTCCAAGGCTGTCAATCTTTACAGGAGCAGAAAGCCTCATCTTTCTCCCGCGGAACAGCTGGTAGTTTCAAACTGCTGGCCTTGTGGTTCGCAGCCCGATTTGTAACCACTACGCTACCAGAGCCCCTTAACTGCATCTGAATCTGGGGAGCACTTTGCGGTAAAAGGGAAGCTCTGCCTTGAAAGAGGAAGACCCTACAATTATAATGGGAGCCCAGAAAAGGAATTCAGTGATTGCTAAGTACCCCTGCCTTCCTGGAGAATGCTTACTGCTAAGGCAGAAGTCAGAAAACCAATGTTCTGTTTCTGATTCTGGTATCAATTTAAGTTTGGGCAAATCATTTAATTTCCTTATGTCTGCTTCCTTCCTCATCCATATAATAGCGGTAATCAAGCTTTGCCTTCCCAAAACACATGTGAAGCTTAAATAAGAGAGGGTCTAGACAAGCATTTTAAACAACAACATATAAAAAGAAATACAGAGAACAAACAAGATGGCAGATCGGGTGGATGTATAGCAGAGAGCTCCGCCAACAACAACACAGAATACCCGACCAAGCAGGCTCAGGGGCTGG
>NW_006408598.1:297109-299875 GCF_000296735.1 Chrysochloris asiatica
TGTAGTGAAATTCTTGGATCTTCATATGACCCCATTGAATGGTTGATAATGTTAGCAAGTTCTCTTCACCTATGACAAAAATCCAAAGAACTCTTGTTTTGATGTTAAGAAGTCTTAATGTACCCCATAGGTGCAGCCTTAATAGCTAGCTGTGGACCTAGATGAAGTTCTAGGTCAGGATAATACCCAGCACCTCTACCCCTCCATCCTCACCACAGGGTCAGACTGGAATGCTTATCTCCAAACAGGGGTCTTACAAAGTCAGACCACACCCCACATCCCACACACCATAAGGTGTCTAGACAGGGGTGCCCACCCAAAACTAGGCTATCTCACGTTCATGCAAAATTGAAGGTTTGCTAAAAACCTAGACTTAGAGAGGCTATTTCAAGAACAAATTTGATTCATCAGACACTAATGACTAAAGACTAGAAGAGTTGTTGGATGATATCAAGAACATTATATGGGAAGCAAGAAAAAGGTCATTAAGAAGACAATGAAGAAAGAAAAGACCAAAATGGATGTCAGAAGAGACTATTGGAACAATTGATTGGAAGAAATCCATATTTTTGTCTATTCCAAAGATAGGTGATCCAACAAAGAAATCGTCGAACACAATTATTAATATTATATGCAAGTAAACTTTTATTGAAGATAATTCATAAATGACTGCAACAGTACATTGATAGGGAACTCCCAGGGGTTCAAGTTGGATTCAGACAAAGACACAGAACAAGGGATATTATTACTGATATCAAAATGGCTCTTGGCTGAAAGCAGAGACTATCAGAAAGATGTTTATGTATGCTTTATTGACTATGCAAAGTCTTTCAACTATATGGATTCTGACAAGCTACGGATAACATTGTGAAGAATAAGTATTCTAGAACATTTGAATTCATGAGAAACATGTATGTACATAAAGAGGCAATCATTTGAAGGGGATATTGAATGGTTTTAAATCAGGAAATATGTGCTTCAGGGTTGTATCCTTTCATTTTACTTGTTCAATCTGTATACTGAGCAAATAAAGGGAGAAGCTGGATTATATGAAGAAGAACGTGGCATCAGCCTTGGTGGAAGGCTCATTAACAACCTGTGGTAAGCAGATGACACCACCTTGCTTAATGAAAGTGAAGAGGACTTAAAATACTTACTGATGAAGGTCACAGACCACAGCCTTTAGTAGGAATGTTTGTTTTCTCAGCGTAAAGAAAACAAAAATCCTTACCACTGGACTAATAAGTAACATCTTGATAAATGGAGAAAAGATTAAAGTTGTCAAAGACTTCATTTTGCTTGGATCCACTATCAACACTCAAGGAAGCAGTCATCAAGAAATAAAAAACATATTAAGCAAATCTGTTGCACATCCCCTAAGGTGCACCTGACTTAACCCATGGTATTTTAAATACCCTCATATGCATGTGAAAGCTGGACAGTGAATAAAGAAGACTATAGAGAATTGATGCATTTTAATTGCAATGTTGGAGAAGAATATTAAAATTACCATGGACTGCCAGAAAAACAAATAATCTGTTCAGCCAGAATGCTCCTGAGAAGACAGCGAGACTTCGTCTGCCATATTTTGGACATGTTACCAGGTGGAACCAGTCCTGGAAAAGGACAACATGCTTAGTAAAATGGAGGGTCAGCGAACAAGAGGAAGATCCCCAGTGAGATGGGTTTGCACAGTGCCAACAACAATGGGCTCAAGCATTACTACAATTGTGAGGATGGCAGGGCTGGGCAGTGTTTTGTTCTGTTGTGCATTAGTATTGCTATTAGTTGGAACTGTCTCAATGACACCTAAAAACAACAACTCAATGATATTTTAATGCAATATTTACAAATTGAAATAAAAATTTATATAAAAAATTAATTAAGGATACTCTCTTAGTATTATTCCATTATGTAGCTCATTATTAAAAATGGGACCCCTTTCTGAGATCAGGGAATGAATTTTAAAAACTCAAACGTACTGCCATCGTGATGATTCCAACTTAAATCTTTATAGTCTCAGACAGCCTCATCTTTCTCTGAAGGACCAGTTGGTGGGTTTGAAACACTGACCTTGCAGTTAGCAGCTCAATGCTTAATCCACAGCATCACCTGGGATCCTTGATAGCAGAGGATGGGAAGGCCTAAACCAGGCCAGCCTCAGTGAACTGGAACCTGGGAGTACCAGCTCCAGTTTTCCCAGCTATCCTGGGACCCTATGCAGAGATGGTCCTGGTGTGGCACTGTAGGCTAATGTGTTGGACTGCAAAGTTGGCTTGAACCAAAAGGAAGGCAGTTCAAGCTCACCAGCCACTCCTTGGAAACCCTATACAGGGTTGCTATGAGTCGGATCTCGAAAGGACTTAATAACATAATAATATGCAGAGATGGGGGATTCTAAGTTTGCTTCTTACTTCTAAGAAACCACCTCCTAATCTGAGGCTGGAACAATATCACTGAGGAGACTCACAGTATAGCTAACTGCCTTTTCCTGTAGAGGGCCCAGACTGGGAGTCAAAACAAAGCAAAAACAAAACCCACTGCCATTGAATAGATTCCAACTCCTACCGACCCTGTGGAGGGTTTCTGAGGTTGTACATCCTTATGGGGGAGTCCTGGTGTGCGCTGTAAGATAAGCACTGGACCACAAGGTTGGTTTGAACTGCTCAAGGTCAGCAGTTCAAATTCACCAGCCACTCCTCGGAAACCCTATACAACGTCACTATGAGTCAGAACCAACTCAACGGCACTTAACAAACAAATCCT
>NW_006408598.1:301062-302082 GCF_000296735.1 Chrysochloris asiatica
AAAAAAAAAAAAAAAAAAAAAAAGAGTCAAAATAGACTCAATAAGTTTGGTTTGAGTTTCATAGTAGAAAGTGGTGGGGGGAATTTTACTACAGAGGAAAACTCCTCGTCTGCGTCAGCTTTCCTGTAGATCCCTGGGGTGTTAGGACCTTGAAGAAAGATGACTCTGTGCTTAGGGAGGTGATCAAAGACTCTTGTGTTTGATAGTATCAGCAGAGGTCCCAAATCCATGCTAGGCCTAGAGAAAGGGTCCTAGAATTGCCATGGGCAAGAAGCACCAAGTGTGACAAGCACTGACTGAGAGACATACTCCCATATCTGTTGTTTTTGTTAGGTGGTGTCCTGACAGTTCTGATTCATAGCAACTCTATGCACAACAGAATGAAACACTACCTGGTCCTGAGCTGTCCTCACAACCATGGATATATAGGAGCTCATTATTGCAGCCATTGTGTTAATCATCTCATTGAGAGTCTTCCTCTACTTTAACAAGAATGATGTCTTTCTCCATGGACTGTTCTCTTCTAATAACATGTGCAAAATATTAAAGTATTTAAGATGAAGGCTTACCATCCTTGCTTCTAAAGAGCATTCTTGCTGCACCTCTTTCAAGACAGATTTGTTCATTCTTCTGGCAGTCCATGATATATATTCAGTAATTTTCACCAACATCATAATGCAAAGACATCAGTTCTTCTTTGGTCTGCTTTATTCATTGTCCAGATTTCTTATGCCTATGAAGTGATTGAAAATACCATGGCTAATAGTCCTGAAGGTGATATCTTTGCTTTTTAACACTTTTTATTTGTCCAATGCAATACGTTGTTTGATTTCTTGATTGTTGTTTCAATGGACATTGTTTGTGGATCCAAGTAAAAAGAAATCCTTTACAATTTCAGTATTTTTTCTATCATGATGTTGGAGTCCTGGTGTGGTGGTGTAGGATAAACATGGGAATGCTAATCTCAAGGCTGGCAGTTCAAACTCACCAGCTGCTCTTTGGAAACTCTATACAAGTTTG
>NW_006408598.1:327936-329482 GCF_000296735.1 Chrysochloris asiatica
AAAAAAATAAAGAATAATTTAAAATCTTGATTTAATTCACTAGAAAATATTTATTGAGTTATGTGGCAGACTCTGTGCTAATGCTAAGACTGTGCAGAAGACATACAGTCTCTTCATTCCAGGAGTTGAGAGCTTAGTGAGGGTGGAAGATGCATAAACCAAGGAAGGGAATCACAGTTCCAGACAGAAGCAACACCACATGTAAAAATACAGAGGCTAGAGATAGCACAATTCTTCCACAAATAGCTCCAGGTGGTTTGGGACTAAGGGGTAAGGTGTGGGAGTGTGTTGATGTTGAAGAGAAAGGAAAGTGTCAAACATACTAAGAGGTTTGGATCATATTCAGTGAAGACAGTAAAGAATTCTTTGATAGTGGTGAAGAGGAAAGACTTGTGGGGCGTTAAATTGGAGACAGGGAGATAAGTTGAAGATTACGGTAAAAATCCAGCTAAGAAAAGAAGAGGGCTTAACCTAAGGCAGTGGAGTCCTGGTATGGCACTATAGGATGAAGCACTGAACTACAAGGTAAGTTTGAACCACAAGGCCGGTGGTTCAAACTCACCAGCTGCTCCTTGGGAACCCTACGCAGGGTTACTATGAGTTGGAATCAACCAGACAGCACTTAACAACAACAACAACCTAAGGTAGTAGGGATGAAGAACATGGGTAAAGATTTTACTGGTTTTAAATAATTTGATTGATGTGCCTTAGTGTGGTTTTCTTCTGTTTTCTGTGTTTAGGGTTTGTTGACTTTCTTGGGCCCATGGGTTCATAGTTTTCATCAAATTTGGAAAAGTTTAGTAATTATTTCTTCAAATATTTTTTTTCAGTCCCCCAACTCACCCTTCTTTCCTTTAAAGACTCCATTCATACAGAGAAAGGCAAGGAGAGCCAGGAGGAACTGTTTCATTAAAACCAAAAGCAAGAGGAATTTCAAGAAAGAAAGAATTCTGTGGTGTTCAATGCTTCATAATGGTCAAACAGAACACCAGAAAATTGTCTACTGATATTGGCATTATGGAGATCATTGGTGGTTTTAGACAAAGTTTTTCAGTAGCATGATCTCCATTCACGTTTTCATTTTTACTTATTCAATGGACATCTAAGTACCAGTGCTGGAGATATGAAGATGAATGAGAACCTCAACTCTGAAAGGTTTTGCTGTCTAATAAATAATTTACTATAATATTATAAATTTATAATAGAGCTTGATAAGTATTAAATGGTGGAAGTATCCAGGACTTCCTCAGAGAAAGCTTCTAAGTTGAGATCTACAAAGAAAAGGAGGGGTTCATCATTTCAGGGGATTAATTGGAGGATAGAAAGCATGTGAGGCAAAAAACCAGAAAGTGAGTATGCTTAACTCTCTGAATTCCTCATGCTGTTAAACTGATAGGACTGTGTCTGGCTAGGATTCTTGGCAGATCTTTGGTTATCTATCTATCTACCTACCTACCTACCTACATCTATCTATCTATCTATCTATCTATCTATCTATCTATCTATCTATCTATCTATCTATCTATCTATCTATCATCTATCTATC
>NW_006408598.1:329742-331723 GCF_000296735.1 Chrysochloris asiatica
TCTATCTATCTATCTATCTATCTATCTATCTATCTATCTATCTATCTATCTATCTATCTATCTATAACCACGCTCTAAAAGAACTGGGAAAGAAAGACCAAACCCCAAGCCAGGGCCTAGCCAATAATAAAAAGGGTCCAAGACTTGGTTTATAAATAAATGACCCAGGAAGCCCCTGAATTACTCTTTCCAGTCTAGAGTCCTTGCCATGTTTTGCAATGACCAAGGCTAATTTTGTTTTAGTTCTAAACATTTACCTTCTAAATATAAAGGTGATGAATTTGTTAACTCTAATTCTGTCTTTAATACTTTTTATTGTGATGAAATACATATTACAAAATATTTGCCATTTTGACCTTCAAACAAAAAAACACACAGACTTTTAAAGGTGAATTGGATGAAACTTTACAGGGCAGATCAGTTTTTCATTCAACAATTCATACATGTTTTGTTTGATCTCATTAACTACAATTCCCCACAATGAAACATCACCTATTTCACTTCCTCCCTGTGTTTCCCATTTCCATTCTTCCTTCTTTCCTAACTCTTCTGAACTTTGTTCTTAGGTGAGTATTGTCCTTTTGTTCGACAATGGATGGTTTTTCTAAGGTGTGCTCTCTCACAAGTGTTACTGTTCCTCTTATAGACCAGTCTATTGTTTGGCTGAAAATTGAGCCATGGGGGTGAATTCATTTCTAGACCTCAAGGTTCACTAAGGGCTTGAGACTCAGGGGTTCCATAAATCTATCTAGTTCTTTTGGTCTCAGGGTCATGGAGACCAATGTTTGTGTGGGCCATTAGTCCATTTAACTAATTGTTTCCATGCATCTTTGTTTTTATCACTCTTCTTTCCTCTGTACAGGGTCAGCCATTTTCATGTGACCAATTATATGACATTATGTTCCCTTTGTTGTTCAGCCATTACCATTCTTCATTTATAACATTTTCATTATCCTTATAAGAAACTCAGTACCACTTAAACCTCCCCATTTCCCCTTTCACCTGCCCCTGGTAACCTTTAATAAACTTTGGTCTCTATTCATTGGCCTATCCTAAATATTTCATATAAATGATATCATACAATGTTTGTCCTTTTGTGTCTAGCTTGTTCACTTAGCTCACTTCAAAGTTCATCCATGCCATTGCATGTATCAGAACTTCATTTCTAATTATGACTACATAGTATTCCATTTTATTTATCTATTCAGCTGTTGATAGACACTTAGGTTATTGCCAGCTTTTGACTATTGTGAACAATGCTGCCATAAACATTGGTATACACATATCTATTTGAATCTCAGTTTTCAATTTCCACTCTAGTAGTGGAATTGTTGGGTAATATGATAGCTCATGTGTGGCACTATAGGATAAGCACTGGTCTGCTAACTGCAAGGTTGTTGATTCAAACCTATCAGTAGCTCCTCAGAAACCCTATATAGGGTTGCTATGAGTTGGAACTGACTCCCATGACATCTAACAATAAAAGTAATCATAGTAATTATGATTAATTGTTTTCCACAGTGGCTACACCATTTTACTATTTTACCCACAATGAATGAAGTGTCTACCTTCTGTACATCCTCTCCAAACCGTGTTATTTTCTATTGGTCTGATAACAGTCATCCTAATGCGGTTGATCAAAGACCACAGTCTTCAGTATGGATTGCACCTCAGTGTAAAGAAAACAAAAATCCTACCACTGGACCAATAAATAACATCATGATAAATGGAACAAAGATTGAAGTTGTCAGACACTTCTATTTGTTTGATTGTTTGTGTCCACAATCAATGCTCATGGAAAAGAGTGGTCAAGAAATCAAATGACGTATTGTATTAGACAAATCTGCTGCACAAGGCCTCTTTAAAGTGGTCAAGAGCAGTAAACTGATGATATATGGAGGGGATAATAATCAATGTAATGAAACAAGCTATATGAATGGTTGAATGTGAAGCTGATGATGTGCCCTGTAAACTTTCACTC
>NW_006408598.1:332803-339448 GCF_000296735.1 Chrysochloris asiatica
CATATTATCAGGAGGGACCAATCCCTGGAGAAGGATATCATGTTTGGTAAAGTGGAGGGTCAGAAAAAGGAGAAAGATCCCCAACAAGATTTATTGGCACAGTGGCAGTGGCAATGGGGTCAAACATAGCACCGATTACGAGGTTGGTGCAGAACTGGGCAGTGTTTTGTTCTGTTGTTCATAGGTTTTCTATGAGTCAGTACTGTCCTGATGGCACCTAACATCATACTTACTCCATGGAGTCCTAGTGTGGCACTGTAGGATAAGTACTGCAAGCTCGGTTTGAACCACAAGATCAGCTGTTCAAATTCACCAGCTTCTTCTCAGAAACCCTATACAAGGTCACTATGTGACTTGACGTCACTCAGCAATAAAAATAACAACACACTTACTCCACAAGTAGTCAGATTTCTATAAGGCTGAGGAAAGAAGACAAGCCAACTTCACTTAAGATTCGAGCAAAACCCAAGCTTTCTGCAAGACGTTCTTCTGGGGGGTACTGATTGTCCTTTAATGTCTGGCTAAACTTAGGACGCAGTTCAAGCTCACCAGCTACTCCTTGGAAACCCTAAGTATGGGTGGGAATTGAATCAATGTAACAACAACAACAAAGCTTAGGAGGAAGGAGGAAATTGCCACTAGCTCCAAGTTACTCAGAGGCACAAGAATACTTAACAATTTGTTTTCCTACCTTGAAGACCAGATATTCTCTCCTCAGATGTTTTTCAGTTAAATGGAATTTCTGCATCTCTTTAAAGAACTGCGGCTTTTTTTATAAGAAAGGAAACTGATACCAGTTTCCAGAGAGGAAAAACTTGAAATCTTATAGAATCTAAAACATCAGGAGAAAGGAATATGACCTACATTTTGAAATCTTCTTTTTCTAAGATGATCCTGACTTTCTCATTCCAATTTTCCTTTCCAAAGCAGATAGGTGTCTGTGAGAAAGAAGGAGTACAGCACATGAAACATTTTTCCTATGGTAGTTCCCAGATATGAGTTGCCCAGAATGATGAAGAGCAGTCCTACTGTCAAGTTCCTGAACAATCAAGCTCTTGATTCTTTTGACATATGCTTTTGTGTAATTTTAAGGAGTCCTGGTGGCATAGTGTTTAATCACTCACAAACAAAACACACAGTAGTTCAAACCCACCTAGCTGTTCTGGGAGAGAAAGATGTGGCAGTGTACATCCATAAAGATTTATAGCCTAAGAAATCCTTTGGGGCCATTCTACTTTATCATATAGGGAGGGTCACTATGAGTCAGAATTCACGTCAACAGCAATGAGTTAGGGTTTGGGATTTATGCAATTTTAGCAAAAGAGTCTAAATTTACGAATGTTGTTGTTGCTAAGTGCCATCAAGTCAGTTCCAACGTTTGTTGTCGCTGTCAAGCACCACTGAGTTGGTTCTGACTCATAGCGACCCTATGCACAATAGAATGAAACACTTCCCAGACATGTGCCAATGTCACAATTGCTATGCTTGAGCCCATTGCTGCTGCCATTATGCTAATCCATCTCATTAGGGTCTTATTTTTGTTCACTGACCCTTCACTTTACCAAGTATGATGTCCTTCTCCAGGGACTGGTCCCTCCTGATAACATGTCTGAAATATGACCGACGAAGTCTCACCATCCTGTATTATAAGGAACATTCTGGCCATCCTTCTTCCAACACAGATTTGCTCTTCTGGCAGTACATGATACTTTTAATATTGTTCTCCAACACCGTAATTCAAATGCATCAATTGCTCCATGGTCTTCTTTATTTTATGTCCACCTTCCACATGCATTGAGGCTATTGAAAATACCATGGCTTGGATCAGGCACATCTTGGTCCTCAAATTGATATTTTTGCTCTTTGAATACTTTAAAGAGGTCTTGTGAAGCAGATTCACCTAATGCAATATGCCGTTTGATTTCTTGGCTGTTTCAACCATGAGTGTTAATGATGGATCCAAGCAAAATGAAGTCTTTGACAACTTCAATCTTTTCTCCATTTATCATAATTTTATTTATTGGTGCAGTTGTGATGATTTTTGTTTTCTTTACATTGAGGTGCACTCTATACTGAAGGCTGTGGTCTTTGGTCTTCATCAGTAAGTATATTAAGTCCTCTTTGCTTTCAGCAAGCAATGCTATATCATCTGCGTATCGCAGGTTGTTAATGAATCTCCCTCCAATCCTAATGCCACATTCTTCTTCATATAAATCTTGAAATATTTGCTCAGATACAGATTGAATAAGTAGAGCAAAAGAATATAACCCTGGCACACACCTTTCTTGATTTTTAAACCAGCATCTCCCGGTTCCACTCTAACCACTGCCTCTTTGTCTATGTACAGATTACTCATGAGCATAAGTGTTCTGTAATACTCATTCTTTGTAATGTTATCCATAAGTTGACAGGATCTACACAATTGAAAGCCTTTGCATAGTCAATGAAACACAAGTAAACATCTTTCTGGTATTCTCTGCTTTCAGCTAAGATCCATCTGGCCCCAGCAATGATTTCCTTACTTCTACATCCTTCTTCTGAATATTACTTGAGTTTCTGGCAGTTCCCTGTTACTGTACTGTTGTAACAATTTAAAAAAATTTTTAAAATTATCTTCAGCAAAATTTTACTTGCATGTGAATATTAATGATGTTGTTCAAAGGTTATGTCTTGCTCACTGTGTATGCATCTCCAGTGCCTAGGACCAGATCCAATACATAAAAGATTCTCAGTAAATATTTATGGAATGAAAGGATAAATGAATCAATGGAAGAATGACCTAGAGCTCTAGAAGACTATAGGGTTAGGATGACATGTGAGTGGGAGATGGTGTTGCTGTTAAGTGCCATCGAGTTGGTTCCAACTTACAGTGACCCTGTATAGGACATCTGAGGAGAAACTGGTGAGTTTAAACTGCTGACCTTGTGATTTAAACCTACCTTGAAATCTAGCACAATAACTCACAGCACCATACCAGGAGTGGGAGATAGGAGGAGAAAAGTTACTCTAGATTAAAAAAAATTTTTTTAAAGAGCAGAAGTTGTGCTAATCTTTCTGAGGCCTAAGGATGAACCAGCTTTATGAGAATTTGTTTATAGAGAAATGGTCAGGGATTTAAAAAGCAGCATAATTAGAACAACATTAATGTGGAAGAAATATCAGAATGGATTAAGGTGGATGTGGTTGGATTCAGGAAACTGAGCAGGAGATCCTGGTATAGTCAGTAACCATAATAGAACAGAGACAACTTATTGGAAGGACAGTGCAGAGGTAGAATCTGTTTTCTCAAAATGACAGAAGAAAGGTGACTACAAGGTGCCCAGTTTGGCTAATTTCCACAGGGATGGTGATGGTAAGTGTGGCAATAATAGAAATATTAGGTACATGGATCACATACGCCACCAAACCACCAGAAAATTTTATGCAGTAAAGCTTTGATGACATATCAGGAAAACTCAAAAACTGTGGGACTGTAGGATCAGCACTGGACTGCAAACTACAAGGTCAGCAGTTCAAACAC
The DNA here is from genome assembly GCF_000296735.1 of Chrysochloris asiatica. Lineage (NCBI taxonomy): Eukaryota > Metazoa > Chordata > Mammalia > Afrosoricida > Chrysochloridae > Chrysochloris > Chrysochloris asiatica. The sequence continues at coordinate 336,324 of NW_006408598.1, forward strand.
ACCAGCTGCTCCTTGGAAACCCTATTGCAAGTCAGAACAGATTTGATGACATTTAACAACAACACCATTTATGGTGCAGTGAATTACTTGATATTGATCTCTGACAATAGTCTTTGGAACTACCACCAAATGACTGGGTGGGAACATGCAAAAAAGATGTATGGAAATCTAATGTGGGGATTGGCCAGTTTTGCCATCCTGCTAAAATGAGCCAGCTCAAAAGTAGGAACAAGGGATCTCACTACCCGAAGAAAGAAGAGCCAGAAGTGGAGCATATCCTTTGGACCCTAAGATTACTGCACTTTGAACGTCCTTGATTCAGGAGACAGAGAGTTATAACACCAGAGAAGTGGCGGAGAAGTAGCAGCAGCACCAAGATCATGACACAAAGCAGTGAAATTCTCGGCCCACAGAGTGAAAAAGCTGAGGTCCCTTCAGACAGGAGACTTGTCAGCAGAGTTGGTTGCCTCCAGGCACTTAATTGGGGGAGCTAAAAGACTGTAAACCTCATGAGGGCAGGGACCACATCTGTCTTATTCACTACTATACATCAAACATCTGGCATGTTCTATATGTTCTAACACCCCATGTTCAATATGTACTTGTTGAATGAATGAGTACTTGATCCCTGGTCTCATCTAGGGACCAATTCTGCTAGATGGAATTTGGTAGATTGTCAAGGAAGAGTCTTAGGACTCAGTTTCAAGTTTAAGTAAAAGTTTTGGCATGTGAAAACTTGTCTGATATCTTAAGAGAAACATTCCCCTCTAAGGTGGGGTTTTCAGAAACAGTATGTGTATTATAAATGAAATCAATTATTATTTTTTTAAGGAAAAAAAAAGGGTGGATTCTATGCTTACATTGAGTGAGCTATGTAGTTTGCAGAAATACTAATTTGTTTATTCAACAATTTATACACATTTCATTTCATGACATTGGTTGTGAGCCCTTCAATGAATATTATTTATTAATTGTAATGAAAAAACCTCAAGTGAAAATTTCCAAGAGTCATTTATTGAAATCAACAGTGTTATTAATAATGAGTTGACAGTGACCAGACACAAACATAAATGAAATTGAAAAGAATCATTCCTTAAGTACAAGAACCTCTTTTCTTTGAAGTTCTGGTACTTTAAGAAATGATACATGAATAAGAAGTCTGATACAGAAGATGTTTGGGGAAAATCACCCTCCCATCCCCTCCCCGGCCCCCCACCTTGTTCCCAGTCTCTATTCTACCTGTCTTTTGTTTTCATACCCTCTATTGTAGTTCTGGTAGCGTAGTGGTTACGAATCGGGCTGCGAACCTTAAGGTCAGCGGTTCGAAACTACCAGCCGCTTCGCGGGAGAAAGATGAGGCTTTCTACTCCCGTAAAGATTTACACCCTCGGAAACCCTGTACAGGGTCGCTATGGGTCGGAACCGACTCGACGGCACTTAACAACAACAACATTGTAGTTCTCGGAGTCCTGGTGTGGCGCTATGAATTAATGCGCCAGCCTGCAAAGCCGTTTGAATTACATGATCGGTGGTTCAAGATCACCAGTCGCTCCTTGGAAACCCTATGCAGGGTCGCTATGGGTTGAAACCGACTCGACGGCACTTAACAACAACAACAATTGTAGTTCTCGTTCACCATCCCACCCCCATCCACTGGTCTTAACCTCACCCAACTTTTGCCTTTGTTTAATGATATTAAACATGCCTTCCAAATTCTAACAAAAATATTTTTTTAATTCTTTATAATCAGATTCAAATAACTAAGAGAAGAAAGACCCATGGGCCCAGAAGAGCAGGATCTAACCTAAAGAGCCTTACTACGCAAGCCATAACATAGTTAAAGAACCCTTCAGGGAACTGATTACTGCCTCAACCCACCTACCCCTCTCCCCTTCAAAGCGAATGTGCATAATAAACATCTTTTATTAGGGTAAGTTAAAAAAAAATAAAGTATTGCTATAAAGTATAGAAACATTTATTAAGCAAAAATATCAAAATGTGAAGTAATTATTTCTCAACATAACTTCCATCTAAGTCTATACATTTCTGAAGGTTATATTTTTATCTGCCCAATTTTCCCCCTCACCACTGGTCTATCAGTTTACCATATTGCGGTGACTCACATGTTTCTGTGATGTTGGAAGCTGTGCCACCAGTATTTTAAATACCAGCAGGGTTACTCATGGGTAGGTTTCAGTGGAGCTTTCAGACTAAGACAGATTTAGAAAAATAGATAAATGTTTTTTGGGTGTTTTGTGTGTTTTTTTTTTGTTTTGTTATAAATGCAGTTCATTTTAAAATACATTATAAACTGGGCACTACATACATATGAGGGGATTTCAGAAAGCTTGTGGAAAATTCCGTCATCTCTTTATTTTATGCTTTTATTGTGAATTGAATAATAGTTTATATAGGAGAACATCAGTTGTATTTTGTTTCATTGCAATGATTACATTCCCCTCCATGCATCATCATTTAACAGTATTTGCTTCTATCCCCTCTAGGGATTTTGGTGTTTTTTTTTTTTTTTTTGTATGTACACAAAACACTCAGGAATACATAATCATTTAAACAATCAAAAGGCACATTCTGTAAGCCAGTCTCCTGGATGCCAGTACACAGCCTTCTCTTTCCATGAGTCTAGAGTCCTTGGCTGCTCTAACTCTCAGTGTCATCATCTCTGCCTCCATCTCTGGTGTCACTGCTTCTCTGGTTAGGATCCCATATTCCACTCATTCTCTTCTCACTTGGTGGTCCTAGGGTCCTCTGTTCCTGGAATGTAAGATTAACTACTACCCCCTTTATGTTACAAAACTTCTACCTTTACAGTTGTGACAATCACAATTAATCATAATAACAATTACTCACTATTGAATCAAAAGAATCCTACCCCTATCTCCTTTTATCAGACCCCTCTAGATAAGATAAAAATTATTCAGTGGGGATTCTACCTTCCCCCTTCACTCTGAAATTGAACTCCCTCTTGAAAACTTACAAGCCAGCCACATTATGTCTTTAACCCCCACCCCCACCCCCCAGGCTTGCTGAAAGTGAAGAGGAATTAAAATATTTACTGATGAAGATCAAAGAGCACAGCCTTTGGTATGGAGTGCATCTCGATGTAA